>NW_025064882.1:1545138-2031313 GCF_019112545.1 Guyanagaster necrorhizus
GCCGCTTCGCCGTGCTACGCAGCACCTACCCTCGTACACGTACATTTCTCTTCTTCTTTGACATCTTTCATCACCTGTGAACATGCGAATCAGTGGTATAACCCTTGGAATTATTTAATTTGCCAGCAGTCTGATTCCCGCGAGGGACCATGTCATAACGTCCTCTGATCCACCGAGAAAAAAGGGGGCCTTCATCTACTCACTGATTCGATATGCTGGCCACAACCCTGCAGGTAGGTAACATGTTAGTAACCGCCGGTAAACTTAGGAGGCCTCAAGGCGAAAGACGTAAAGGAAAAGGCAAAACTGGGATCTCCGATGCAGGAGAGCACTGGAGATACTCACAGCGCACGTAGTCTTACCACTCTTCTCGCATTTGACCAGTCGGCATGAGTCTACTAGGACGTATTCCATGGTCTGGCGTGTTGCTATATTGATACGGTTTAGCCCATTGTTCGAGGCAGGCAGTGTAGTCACCGCCGCTTACCCTTGTGATAGCAGTGCTTTTATACGACTTTACATACCGCACGTGATCATGAGCTGCGAGACCGGAGCCGCACATACCAAGGTCCAAGGGTAGCCGTTCAAAGGATTCACCAAAAGGTTTACCGGAAAAAGCAAACTGCGCTCATGTCGGATGTAATCCTATTCATTCGGTCTTTACGGACTTTACTCTCGCATCTAAGATGGCATCCCGAAGCCTTTTGACAGCCTCTTCTGCGTCTTCTTCGTCAACTACGCTGAAGGATGCGCGTACGTATGCGGTTTTCCTGCCATTGGGAAGGAACACAGTTCCCGGCAGCGCGATGACACCTTTCTCGAATGCATGCGTACGGATTACCCTTTCTGAATCGCCTTCTTCGTGGTCAGACACGCCAAGGCGTAACTTGAACCTACAAACGCATGAGACCTTCACTTCCAATCCCTTCTATGACAAAACGTACCAAAAGAACAACCCTGCCTCGGGGGAATCCCATTCAGCCAAGTCCGAGAGATGCATCTTCAGAACTCGCTCAAATACGTCCCTTTTCTTCCGATAGAAAGAAGCAACATTGTTGGTGTGGGCCTTGAAACCACCGTAACCCCAGGAATCAAGCAGGGCAAAAGCTATGACTTGAGTCAGGGAAGACGCCTGGAGATTTGAAGTTGACGTCTAGAAAAAGAATGATTGACGGGACAATCATCAAGAGCCAATAAGTTTTAAGTAAATGAAAAAATTTCCGGGATCTAGGCCGGTACAATAAAGACGTACATGTCGATCCATGGCGTCGAGGAGTGGCTCGGGGCCGGAAGCAAACCCAATGCGGACGCCAGCCGATAGGATCTTGGAAAGACTGTCAAAGCGGAGTACTCTACCGACCTCCGGCTCTTCCAGCTCCAAGGAAAAGTAGGACGGGTATCTTGGAGCGTCACCAAAATATAGGTAGTAGTAAGGATCGTCTGCGCCGATGTAAGTAACAGGCACGCATATGCGATGCACAGTACTTGCCTTCTAGAATGATAAAATTGTGCTCTCGAGCAAGCTGTAGAACCTCCTTGCGCCGTTCTAAAGTAGCAGTCATCCCGGTAGGATTGCATCCATACTGTGCCACCGGAAATTCCATGAACCACTAAATGCTCAGATATAGTACGTGTACGTACAGGAACGGTATACAGGACTCTTGGTTTCGGTTTATTGGCTGGCCAGCTTTCTAGAATCGTGCGCAAGGAGCTGGCAAGTATACCATGTGAATCTGTCTCCACCTCTAGCGGAAGACAGCAACCATGCGAATCAATGATCTGGGAAGCGGATACATATTAAAACAATGCTGTGGGCGAACGTACCAATCTGATCACAGTGCAGACTCTGGAACATGGGAATCACACCCCTGCAGTAAGAAACGGAAGAAATTAATGAAGAGACTCGGCCAGGTCCATCCACAGGTGACGCACGCATAAACTGGGGACTCGACAAGAATAGGATCTCCAGGATTGATCATTGCCGTGACAGCCTGTTGGAATGGGTGTAAGCCTATCATGTATCGACATCGATAAAACGAAGCAAGGGGGACTCTTTACTTTGTAGATTAGGTCCTGCGATCCAGAACCTACACTGAGACGCCACCCTTCACCTTGTTGCCGACCATGGATGTTCTCTTGCAGGCCGGTAAGCCAGTTGCGCAGCTGCGGTACTCCAGCAGTTTCGCAGTATTGCAGGCCCTCGGCAAGCTCATCCTGGCTCAGATCCACCGGGACATCCCGACTGGGGTCGATAGGCGATCTAACTGTGAAACTAAGCGACGTGAAAGGGAAAGTGGCCGCGTTTGGTTTGCCGGCCAAAAGGGATATAATGCCTGGAGTCGCTTCCAAGGGCAGCAGACTCCGAACTGGACAAAAATGTATCAGTACCTGGTTGGCCTAGGAATCGTCAAAGACTGATTGACTGACTGGGGCTTGGCTTCCGATCCTTTGCCGCAAGGGAAAGAAAAGGAATATAAAAGTCTGCAGGGAGAGCCTTTACATGGAAATTATCAGGGTCTGTGGGGATTCGTTTGAGATCAGCCTAACACAAGACGCATCTGATGAACGGCTACTACCCACAAGAAGAACTTGTACTTACCACGTTCATCTTGCTCATCACGGCGGATTCGAGGGTGTTACACGACGCCTGTCTCAAATAGTCCCTCATTCCGTAATTTCAATTATTGTGCCCGTAAAGCGGCCACCCTATCCATGACTCTGATTGGTTCGACGACTAGGAATTTCGGATTCTTTTGTTGCAGTACTTTGTTGAATATTTTTCAGATTCCCTGAGGTTCGATTGGGGTCGCTGAAGCGCGTTTGACGGCCCCAATTTTCGTCTACATATTCTATTTTACGGCACCGGAGCATTCAGTCCCGGAGCCTTGGTCGGTGCATACCTCTCCTGCACGTCCAGTGGTAGCAGCTCCACAGCGGTCCAGACTACTCCGCCAGGTCACAGCGGCCGGTGCTTGGGAATCTCTCTCTGTTGAATCGAGTCAAGACTCGACTTGGCTGCTCGTGTTCCCCGATGCCTCGTTTGGATACGTCCCCCCAGACCATAGTCTAATAGCAAACCCCACATGATGTCAGGCTAGCCCGTCCTCGACCGCCCTACCCCAGATCCAGCGTCCGCCTCCTCACCACGACCAACTCCACCTCTGTTTCGTATATCTGCATTTCGTTAGGACCACGGTGGCCCATCAGAATGACTCAGCTGATGGTCAACGGGTTCCCTCTGAGATCTTGAGGCCCAGATTACTGTGACTGACAGATCTCTCTCTTCAGCGAGGACCCCGGCATCTCGCCACTTTCTCTTCATGTCTAAACTTGGAATCGCTGCCAGATAAATGCCCTGTTCGAAGGCTTCTTCGGGCGGATTGTCCTGGTTCTTAATGAATTTTTTATTCAATCCAAGTAGGTGAAGAAGCAACTACCCGCGATGTGCCTCACATGTTTATAAAGTCAAAACTCTGTTCCTAGGACATTCTGATGCACTGATGATTTGGAATGCAGGTGTTTTTTTTTAATTAATTTTTTCAACACCTCTATAAGGACTATCATGGCCCCGGGAAGAATTTGCGACTACTTGAAGTCTTTCTTCTGTCCAAGATGGCATCAAACCTGGTCGCAATATTCCGACCCCGACGCTACAGCGCGAGAAAACAGGGGGTTGAATGTTGAAGTGGTCCTTTCTCTCCTTCCATTTCGTAATGCCAATACTTCTCAGACCATATCGTTTATGTAGTAGATGAAGATATAATATTTATGTAAACATTATGGCATGGATAACAGTCACCGTTTCTCTTTAACGAAAATATGAAGCGTGATATAACTCGCCACGGTGAAGAAAGCGAAGAAGATACCGAGAAGTGCGATGTTAGGCCACCAGAATGCCTGGGCCTTCAGGCCAAAGACGGACAGGATCATTGAAGCAGGAACATCTAATTCCACCCCGTACTGGATAAAAGGCATCAGCATCATATTCTTGCCACCAGGTATAGAACCTACCTTGACTTCCTTTAATGATAGATAACGCAACTCGTTGACAGCAAGTGCTTCGAAGGCAGCGTGGAAGAATGAAATATAGTATAAGAATTCCAAAGCCGGGATGATGTGCTCTCTACTGATCAAGAGACCCGCAAACAGTAAGCTATAGAATTAATTCCTCTGAGCATTTTCAGAGTAGCCACACTTGCAAGCAACGTACTTGAACAACATCACCAATGTGCCAACCAGGCTAGCGACGCTGGTATTTGAATGGGCGATTGAGAGCAATAACACGACGCTGGCTGTTGTGAGATTGAACAGCACCAAAGTAAGCATGAACTTCCAAAAACCGGCAACAGTCGGGACCAGTCCGGCAAGTCCGTAGACAATCCCACCAAACATGAGGGGAGGGACCACACGTAAGGGCAGAATGTCGAATAACACCTGTTCAGTAAACGTTATGTGACGGTTTCCGGTGTTTTACGAACGCCAACGTGCCTTAGAAGAGAAGTAGGTAAATGTCGAGTAATATCCATTTGACCTGGAGATGTGAGTAAGGCGGTTTTCCAGTTACTCCATAGCGAAGACCAACCTTTCGCGCATAAACAAAATCCGCTCGTTGGCAAATAATCCCAAACTTGACAGACAGGAGAACCCAAAAAGGGACAGTGTGAAAAAGAACAACCCTATTGCCACGCATAAGTATTTGATAACTGTAGAAAAGTGCAGGGTACTGACCCAGTCTATTTTGAAATCCTGCAATATCATTCCTAAAGGAAATGAGTGAAGATGAAACCACAAAGATTCATCAACAGACTTACGTGACATTATGGAAGAACAAGCCACAGATCACTGGGATCACATTCAGTCAGAAATTTTTGGGGCGGCGCTATGGTGTTTTGGTACTCACAAGCTAAGGTAATCGAAGCCAAATAATGGGAAGCCAGAAGAGCAGGATCCCGGTACAGATTTTTAAACGCACGGCCGCTCAAGATCCTAAACTGAGTCCCCCAACTCGCGCGTTTCCGGCCTCTGAGTAGCGAAGTCTCAAACACGACATCAGGAAGTTCGTCTCCACTGCCGTTCGAGCTATTTCCGTTCTCTGCGCCCTGATGAACCTGATCAATTTCTGCTTTGATATCGGTGACAATGCTGCTCTGAGCATACGCGTCCACAAGGGCGAGAAGTTTGGGAGCCAATGGCTCATTACCAGGTTTAGGAGGTCCAGAGACAGCTTCAAAGAGCTGAGATGTCTTGCGCTTAATGTAAGCACCAGTAGAAGAGCTGATAGAATTTGGGCGAGTCTGTAACTCAGTCTCATCCCCGGGTGGAGAACTGGTAGAGGACGAGGGTTGAGAGCGGACAGATAACGGCACGGGTTGACGCCCTAGACCACGTTCCTCATCTCCCAAGTTGCTCGTGTCTTCTATCAAAGGGCTGGGTTCTAATGAAAGCGAGTCGCTTTTTGGACTACTACTCATGCTCGCATGCATGGTCAAGTCGACTAATGAATCAAAAATCAAGATCATAGTGAGCGGCACAACATAAACACGAACTGAGGAAGTCGGCTATGTTGAAACCAGGTGGACAAGGACGTCCAATACCGGCGAAGTAATCTTGACATTTGGAGAACTCGCCCGAGTAAACCAGTTTTCCCATAGCAAGAACGACCAGCTGATCGAAAATAGCTACAATGTTGCTGCGGGGCTGGTGGATCGTAAACACGACAGTGCGGTTATAGTCCTTGGCAAGGGAGACGAGACTCTCTACAACGTTGAAGGCATTGAAGGCATCCAAACCTGTAGAGGACCTCGCGTCACAGATTGTAAACACAAGACAGCAACACGTACTGACCACTAGTCGGTTCGTCCAAGAATAGAATCGAAGGGCTCGTAACCAATTCACAAGCAATCGAAACCCGCCTTTTCTCGCCTCCAGAGATAGATCGTCGACCTACCAACTAGTTCAATTAATGAAAAACTGAATGAATTCCAATACGCTTACCACTATCACCGATTCTCATATCTTTTATCTTGAGAATTCCAAGCTCGTTCAAGGTCTCTAGTGTTCTGAACTTCTTGGCCTCGAAACTCATGTCTCTGGGTAATCGCAACAGTGCGCTGTATAGCACTGTCTCATACACCGTCAGTGTGCTCATGAGCGTGTCTTCTTGGTCCACAAAACCGGTTACACTCTTGAATTCGGCATCAGCCACCTTCCTGCCATTCACGAGCGTGACACCCCCCACTGATCCCCGTTTATTCTTTCGGGCAAGAATATCAAGCAAGGTTGATTTTCCTGCACCAGAAGCGCCCATGATAGCCATGACCTGGCCAGGCCTTACGGAACCGATGATGTTGTCAAGGATGATACGGGATCCGATGCTGTACTGGAGCGACGAAAAGTGCAAGGAAGCGGGAACGTGCTCGGCCATCAACTTGGACGCTTCATTGTCTGGAAGACGTATCTGACCAAATTCTCCAGTTCCGGCTCGGCCTGCGTACCACAGAATTGCAGAGGTTAGCACGACGATCATACCAGCACCCGCAGCGCTGAGAGCAACCCAGCGCGTATTGTCAGGTTTCGAGGGGCGCTAGGAGTGATTGAATACGTGAAAGGTGGATAGCAGCTGTCGTCACATACAACATAACCAGGCACCTGGGAGTAGTGAAGACATTCACCTCCCTCACACTGAAGTGTAATATAAGGGTCACCGAACACGCTCAGAATTAGATCATTCATGGCTGGTTCCTCGAATTTACAACCCTCATGCGTTTTGCAGCTGAAGGACGCTGGACCCTTGATGGACTCGGTCAAAAAGTCACCGATATCTGGTTGTGGACATTAAACGCAAATGCAAATATTAATGGCACATACACTTACCAATACTTCCATCCTCTCCGCAAATGAACCGACCAGGAACACAGCTACATTTGATGTTTTCACACGCATATACAGTCGCGTTGACGTCGTAGCCAGGTTGACTTTCAGAGGAACAATGGTCCAAAGAACAGTAAAAAGATTCTACTTGGGCCGTCCAAAACTGGAATGAACAGGTTCCTGACGGCCGATCACAACTGAAAGTCACTTGAGGAGGCCGCCCAGGCAACTGGTCAATGATCTTTCGGTCTGAAAACGTTGTCTGTAAGCAAAGGACTTAAGTACAATTAAGACGTACTGGTCACATCGCACATCTGATGGTTGTTGAATACGGTTTCTCCGCCTGTGTAACACGTCATGTTGGTCACTTCTTCATCGAACGCGGTTGATGGTTCCCCAGCAAGAGGAAACCCGACACAAGCCTGGTCAGTCTTGCAGACTAGAGTAACTGTCAGAGAAGAAGGAATATATGATACTCTCAACGTACCATTACAATTGATTCCTCCCCAACCATCTTTGCACTCGCATGACTTGCCGTCTTCACGTAGCCTGCGATGCTCGCCGTCGGCCAACGAATCGCATTCTAGCCAATGATCTTCAACAGGAAACGGTTACATGGCACTGGGTACATACGAGGAATTAGGCAATCAATGCCTCCCCACCCTGCTGGACATTTACATTGCCCGTCATACGGGTCGCAGTTGCCGTATTGACCGCAGTTGAACGCAGGTAGTAAACAGTTGAAACAGGGCGGACACTTGTCTAACAAGCAGGAAGTTGACAAAATGATACCAAAGGATGCTTAATAGCCTTTACCTGGCGGACGGACCACTGCAAGAGCCTAACATGAATATCAGTTCCGGTTCTTCTCACAAGGTAGGGAGTGGCATACAGAGAGAGAATGGCTAGAGACTGGTGCCCATGATGCGTTTTCAGCAGACACCGACAATGCGAGAAGGGAGAGTAGCGCGACTGGCAGCATCGGACACAGTTGTAGAGGCGTATAATAATGGCTGACACCAACAACTGCCGTGTAGAGTCCGTGATAGGAAAGATGCTCTCACGGACGACAGGGACCGACATCGGACCGACATCTCCGAGTCGTTACACGGCTGAAACATGAGGTTACATGAGCTTGGACTGTAGCTCAGCGCCTTTTTGTTGGAAATCCTCGGTGTTGCGTAGGGTAGACTCCAGGCTGGTAAGAATGAACTTTTTATTTTACAGCTCCTACAGAACTTGTATTTATACTCTCCAGGCTTATATCTAGAATTTACTACAACTTTCTCTCGCTCATCGACTCTCGGCATGATGCCGGATTGCCCTTTCTAGAACTTCCCGGCAAAATCCCAACACTTTTGAACCCAAACTTGTATTTGACATGTGTAAGCTGCCCGTCTATGTTATGTATGACATGCATCAAGCATGCGAACTTGTTCTTCCTTTTATTGAGCGTCTGATTCCACCATCGACAATGACTAGTACTATTACTCAGTCCCTGCCTCGCTCAGAGCCGCCCTCTCACACATCTGTGACAGCAACAAGCATAGTTGCTTGTATCACAGCTATATTGTTTCTGCTCTATATGTTGTCCTTGATTTGGAGTTTTCATAACTCCCGGAAATCACCCATACCCACCAACAAGTCTTCCGGTCGAAAGATACAGTCCTTTGCTCCATGTCAGTCAATGTTCTCAATTTTCAATTACTTGGCTTGACAAAAATCTCTCCAGTTATCTATGCCTTTATGGTCATCACGGCTCTAGCTGAGGTACTTGGTTTCATTTTGACCTAAGTATGGGTTGTGTGAACTTTGCAAGGCCGCCACGTCGTCTTGGTTATTAGTTCAGTACCTCATACACGGCAATTACCCAAATATTCTCACCCGTACCGGAGCTATCGTTCTATTGTAACCGTTTTTCCCCATCTTCGATAGTTTCTCGTGCTCATGCAGTCAGATCCACCGCATGCTGGACATGCTTAACTGCAGGGCTGTATACACTTATCTTTTTGCATCCTGCACACCGATCCCATCCCGTCTCGTCTGTGGGCTCTCAAGGGCTTTGGTTATTGATAACGTGGCTGCTTTGGATTGCCGGCGCTGCGATAGTCAATAGAGCTCTTCCTTCCTTGATAACCCGAGGCAGTTGCCTTTCGATCGTGTACTGCGGACAGTTGCGAACGCTCTTTGGTAGGTTCTTGCTCTTCAAACGCGGTAATATTCTCACATTATATTCTTAGCTCTTTCCGTGCTCGAAATGTGAGTAACGTTGCTGAACATCTTCCATTTACACCATGTTCATAACATCGATACGAAGCGTCACCTTCTCCTGCTCCCTTGCTATCTTAATATTCTTGACATGGTCCTCTGCGCGCAGCAGACATCGTATCCACACACATCGATGAAAGACTCTAATTCTTCTTCAATATACCTCTCTCTTAGTAGTATCATTCACATGTAAATTACATCAAGTAGCAATATACGTATGATATGGACGTTGATTGAATGTGCATACGTTAATCGATCATTCTAGCCATCGTAAACAACAATGTAAGAAGGCTTGATTGCTTCACCTTTGTAGACGACCAGTTCATCGTGGTTGAGACTTCCTCCTCGCTCCCCAAGAACCTGAAATGAGGATCTCAGTCACAGTCACTCACAACCACCGAGAAAACATACAGAGTCAAAACCCACAGGTGCCTGCGTAAGGGTGGGGTCATCTTGACGCAGCTTGCGTCCCTTTCCCACGACAACATTGTTGAGCAACACGGCACGGAAATCAGAGTGCCCAGTATTTTCAATGTAATCGTTCGCCCTACAGAGAAAAGCCGACTTATCAATGTGATAGTAAATGAAACTTGATCCATACGTACTTCGATGATGTGGCCGACGTATAAATTCCCTTTCCGAACCTACATAGAAATATCAAAGAGATTCAACGCACATCACTTTCTGTGTGAAGTTTACGCACCTCCCCCAACCTGTGTTCTTTCCCCACTGATTGATGTTGAAAGATTCACGGATGATGTTGCACAAACTACATGAAGGCGCGTTGCATAACGTGCTACCTTGTTTCGAGTTGGGGTCTCCGAGACTACAGTCCTTCCTGGTGCCATGCCAACGGCGTTTCTCGTTACCGGCTGTCAAACTGGGATCGTTTTTGAAATTGCCCACTTTTTCGACGTCGTCACTGCGGTGGGATAGAAACTCGTCAGTACGTGAAACCGAACAATATGTTGAAGGAATATCTTCACCGATATTGCTGGTACTTCTGCGATATGTCTGCTTTCAAAACGATCTTGTATATCTTTCTGACTATAGGACAACGGGTGTTATGTCGCCAACCCAGCTGGAATTGATTTTGGACTATTGTAGGTGATCAGCAGCAAGTTGCAAAATGTATGCCGTTTGGCTCACCATTCTTGAACATCAAATGGTCGTGAGGGACATCTAATATAGTTGGAGCATTTCGGCCTACTGCATCTTCACATGCTTGGCCACAGAACGGCGAGTCGCTCAGCTTCGGGGCCTTGCGACACCGAAGACAATCGATCTTGGGCCTGAAAATTATGATTAGAGGAGCGCCTGATCTTCGATTGAAATTCAACATACCTCGAATGCGACTGATTGCTAGCATTACTCGTCGACAATGGCGCGGTTGAATTCGACACCCCGCTCAGACTCGCTGCTGCCATGGCAGAATCGGCGCAACTTCTTCCACAATACTGGTGCTTCCTGGCTCCTTCGACGAATTTTCGGCGCTTATGACAAAACTGATAATGAGATGATGAGAACATGGTCACCAAATTCAGGAAGGAATGCAGCTCTTACCTCGCACAAGTCGCGTACGCCGCAGGTCTTGGAACAATAGTCATAGTTAGCATGCTTGGGTTTCTTATGACACCCCTATAAACATTGTTAGCACTTCCTAGAGTAGAAGACGAGATCGACATACCTCACACAGCCCTGATGGTGGCGTATGCTGTCCCAAGGGCAGGAAAAGACTGTAAGAGGGGTTGTAAGGGAGTACTGCTGCTAGCTGAGACATTGCGAGGTTGGTGAGCTTCTATGGGAAGATCACCACATATATGCCATCGATATCATGATACCTGTTGGAAGAGTCGTGGGATACATCTGTCGTTGAGAGAAACGCGGTTGAAACGTGAGTTTCATGAAACGGAACACGCGGTTCCGTTGCGCTTTGGGAGTCCTGGTTAAATCCATCCTGCCAGTATATAGTGATAGCCAGGTTCTACCTGCATCTTGTCATAATCTCCCTTCGGCAATGTATCCCTCGCGAAACCGAAACACTCGCTACCTCGGACCTTCATTCTCTCTTGCCATGACTCCCCAAACGCCACCTAGGCCACTCTGCAAGGTTCTCAAGATCCGTTATTACTTGATAGGGTCACTTACGTGCATTCAGAGATGCCAGCAAAGACCTGTCTTCATGGAGAATGGCCATTTGCATGAATACTGCGGTCGTACGTGTGCTGAAGCACAAGAGGGTCGCAGACTGAACGCATGTCTGTTGGTCGGATGCCAACAAACCGGCCGGGCTGCACATGCTGACTTCTGTTCAAATGAACATGCTATGTAAGTGAGCTAGAGATGTTGTAGCACAATATTAAGGCGTTGTCACAGGGAGGGTGTTCGGAAGCGCCAGATTGCGTCTTGCGAAGCCTGTCGTACCTACCCCAAGGTGACCATTGATGGGTTCTGTAATGCTTGCAAGCAACAGATGACATCCCCCACGATTACCATGGCATCTGCTTCATCCCGCTTCAAGGAATTGAGTCTCAGTTCTGGCGAAGCAAGAGATGGTCAGTATATTGTCCATATCGTTATACAAACGTTGATTTGACCTGTCGTTCAGTCAATAAACATTTCATCAGATATTGGAACTTATCAGGCGCCCAATCACCGACTTTACGCAAGATTTACAAAGTCAGATCCACCGTTGAGGAAAACGACCTGTATAAGAATTTCCGGTGAGATAACGTTATCTGTAGGATACGAATATACATTGACCCTTAGCCCAGAAAACGCGTCGACAAGCCAAAAGAAGCGCGTACATTTCATAGCGCACAATGCATCTGTGATTTGGGAGAGAAATTGCCTGAGACTTGTCAATACAAATCGTGTGGTATCTGTAGCATCATCAAGTCATCTTTCAACGCCTTCGAATTCGGCGACCCTGTCAATAGCGGGAGGTGGGATTTGGAATAACACATTTCTACAACGACTAAAGCCTTCGAGCAGATTCGGGGAAGGAATATATTCCTACAAGTTTGCAGTACACGCAGATCGTTTTGCGACTTCCTGCACGTCGTCCCGATACCGGGTAACGATTTTATGTGACGTAGTCGTGGATTCTAGTACGGAGGTGAGAGGAAGAGACAAGTAATCGTAAATACACTGACGGTGCACAGGTTCCCGAGGATGAGTCCTTATTCGTTCCTAACTCCGATGCTATCATTCCCCGATATGTTCTCATGTACGACAAGTAGCACCATGGAATACTATGGGGAACTTGTACGTAGACGGACTTGGCGCCACAATTGAAAACCATTGTTCATAACATTAACGATCGGTTAAATACTGAGCAGCAGCGAGTTGGTAGACCCACCCATCAGCACAAGATAGTAACACAAAGGACACACCCTCGATCGTCATGCGTCATATAGCGGGGTCCTAAATATCTTCGATATGAAGTTCGCTGCCTTGCTTTTCTTGAGAGATCCGGTATAAGCATAGACAACCAGATACGCAGGTCTAATCGCTTCGTTTGCATACACTACGGTTTCATCGTAATTTAGATCCTCGCCGGGTACTCCAATTAACTAGAGATGATTAGGAGCATATATGAGAAGAGAAGCTGGCCGACGCACGGAATCATAGCTTGCTGGGGACAGCATTCGGTGACGATTATGATGTACGCGGCGTGGTTTACCGACGACTACATGGTTGACTAAAATCATGCGAAATGGGGAACCCTCGGAAACATCGCGGAAATAACTATCGGCCTCTGTGCACGTTTGTGACCAGAAAAACAAAACAAGGGTCATGAACGTACTGGAGGAACATGATGTCGTGTATATGCCTTTGCCAAACCTCTGAAACGAATGACTGGTCCCTGAAGCGAGCGTGTGAAGAGGGAATTGCGGTGTACCGACAAAAGACGAACCTGACTTGTCAACGTTAAAAGATTCGCGTATGATACAACACAGGTAGCATTCAGGTATTGGGCACAATTTGACATTGCTCTTAGTTTCTCCGAGACGACAGCTGCGAGATGTGCCGTGGAAGAGAAGCTCTTCGACGTTGGCAAGGCCACGTTTCTTCGTCACTTTGAGCCTGTAAAATGATCAGAATATCATCCAATGGAGAAGAGTGACCTAACCTACTTATACGAAGAGTACTTTTCTAGACTCTGCTCGGGTGAAAGTATTCGAAAAATGGCAGAGACTAAGGGTTTCGGCTTGTCGAGATGCTTCCAAGACTTCAGGAATTGCTGCTGTACTGAGAACCTGGTCAGATACAACGTAAATTGCCGGAAAAAGGTCTCACTTGGAAGAAAGTCCAAATCTGCGGGTGTTAATGGTAAAATTGGGCTTGAGTCCTTTCGTTTTGAGTACATCGGGCTATCGAGGCAGTGCCAAGAATCTTTCACAGATAAAGAGTTCACGGGTAGCATAGAGGATGAATAGGAAGCCGTACGGTGCATGAGTGATGCTTGGATCGTTGTCGGTGGCCAGCGAGGCCACTATTTTACCCTCTGCGATGCGGCCAGGGTGTGCATGTTCACCGAACGCCTTGGAAAAGCTTTGTCACCATATCCGCCACCGCTCAACTGCAGCAAGCTCCCCTCGTGATCAAATGTTCGCTACGTGAACCTGTTGTAAGGATCTATATGAAACGGAGAATTTCTTCATGAACAAAAGAAAGGACAAAGCCAGGCAAAGTCTCCCACGCCTGTTGCTTCCCCCTTTGGGCTTGTGCGCCGGGCCGCCGGCTGCATAGCTTGTCCAAAACCAGTTATATTTCGTGATTTTGCTGAATTCGTTACATCCAACAGCATGTTTTCGGGCTTAAAAGGCGACGATATGGCGTTGTCCTCGTGTTTATAGCGTGCTGTTCGACCCTCACCAAACTTTCAGCTCACAAGCCTTTTTCGTTGCAGAATTTCTCTACGCTTATTGCTCATCATGCCTTATAGTTCTCAGCGTCATACTGTTATCTATGCGATCACGGATGGACCGCCAGTGGTCCACAGAAGTCCGCCGATGCTTCAGATAACTACTACGCAACCCCCCCCACGAAACTCTCAGGCTTACATTCCGACTAGCCAGAGACCTGTATCTTACACTCCAGGATGCAATACACAGGGAAAGACCAATCTCAGTCCGAAAAATGCTCGGCACAGTGTTCCTGCCAATTCCTTTAGACAGAGTCGTTTCGGAATGACTTCTCCTATTGCCAATCGTATACTTTTCTACGACAAGGACAAGCCTTTTTATTTTTTCACCAATTTTTCGGCCCACCCTGTCATTTACAACGGAGAAAGGTACCCAACAAGTGAACATCTTTTCCAATCTTTCAAGGTACGGGAAGTCATTCTTTCAAGTGCTGCCACAACTCACAGTTCGGTAGTTTGAACATCGTCCCAGCCTCGCAAAACACATCAGGACATGCTCTGAAAGACCGAGCGTGGCGTTTTCTGAGGCTCGGCGATTCCAACCGGAGGTTCGCACGGACTGGAAGGCAGTGAACATCAGCAAGGTGCGGTCTTCTCTGGCTGTGACAATCCAGCTCATGGGATCATCAGATGGAAGTTGCTCTTTACCTCAAGTTCACACAGCATAATGATCTGAAGCGCGAAATCCTTGCGACAGGAGATGCAGAGCTTGTCGAGGCATGTCTTCCTCGTTTTCTATCATTGTTAACACATGCTAATGGTCCGGTTCACTGAAGGACTCTCCCAAGGATGCCTTTTGGGGTGTGGGGCTTGATGGGCGTGGTCGAAACGAGCTTGGGAAGGCCCTCATGAGAATTCGAGAGCGTATTCGACAGGACGAATGATTTTACAATGGCTCAACAGGATCCGTTTCCGATCGTCCATCGTGTAAATTACACTGTTTCATGATATGCTCCTCACTGGAAAAACGTGGCTGAAGCTATAAGTACGACGGAATTTTGTCCACGGCCTGTATCCATTTCTTTCTGTTACTATGGCCTCTGTTCAGCCCACTCCAAACCCTCAACAGCTCTGTTCGGTGAATCTCACTTTACTTCCACGTTGAATCAGTTTTCCGATATGATTGTAGTACTGCCACCGTAAACCGAAGTTCAACAACTTTGAATATTGCGGAAAGACTTGTGCCAAAGAAGCAAAGCAGGCCGCCAATTCCAATTTATGCAACGTACTTGTTCTTCCCTCGATACTCCATATTATCTACTGACTATGGGATATCAGTACTGTCATCAAAAGCCGAAGTTCGCCAATCACGAGTTTTGCGGAAAGAAATGTGCAACTTCCGCCGCTGTCGCCTCCACGCAGACGACTCCCAAGGCTTGCAATACAACCGGGTCAGGTACTGGGTCTTCGACGAAGGGAAATCCAACTCCGCCTATTAAGACAGCACCTATTAGCCTGCCCGTGACATTGCAGAGCGGTCAAGTTATCGATGTGGCAGATCTTGCGCGTAAGTATCATCACTTCTTATCATAATCTCGCTCGACAGCGCGGTTTTAGGTACTATAATCCAGCAGATCCCCCAGCTTCAAGCGTTAGTTTCCGGAGGGAATGGCCAGCCCGTCAACGTTAACCAGATTGCATCTCAACTCGCAAGTATGCTGGCCCCTGGACCACAGACAGGTCCTACCGCCCCGGGCCAGACGAACGGTACTTCGCCGTCGTCGTCTTTTGTTACAGCTATGTCTCAACTACCACCCAGTCCCATCGTCTTCCCACATGCTGTCGACTATACTTTCCCAGGTCGTGGCCAAGATGAAGACCCAGAACTCTCATTGAATAGTCCTACCGTGACCGTCGTGTACGTATTTTGACCACAGGATAACTCCACAGCTATAATCTTAATTCCATTCTACAGCGGCACGCCCATGTTCTCCCAAGAGTCGCTTTGCATCATGTGCGGGATGGAGCCTCAAACTTATTATTACTACTTTTGTGGTGATGAATGCAGGGATAGCGCTTTGCATAAATACGGCGAATGATCGGTATAAATGTTGTACTTTTTGTAACGTTCTACTCATGGGGCGAAGTCCAGTCATACGTTCAGTAGGATAATCGACGTAGCCTTTATTCCTTATTTCTATATCTCTGGCGAGGTATCGCAAGGTGGTGAAATTCAGCTTACCGTCCAGAGGCTTACGAGACTCCAATCTCGTCACGAAGTCTAGGTGAGACGTCCAGGGGATATCAAAAACACGTCAGTCAACGTATCCGCTTCCGCAAACCTAGCTTCTTTGGCAGTCAAAATTACTGATTGCTGGCTATGAGTTCGCTCGAATCGTGGATTATGCTGGAAGTGGCATAACCAGAAGAATCCGTAAGAAGCTTGAACTTTCCTCCCCTCAGTGCAACGATAGCAGGGGCGAAGACCACCTGGTTTTGACACAAATCCGGAGTCAGCCATTTATATTACCTTATTCGATGCCAGAGCGTCGGAGTGGCTGGTCCATACAACTTGAAAAAAGTCAGCATCCTAAACGTCTAGTGAAAGCCAGAGGAAACTCCGACTGACGATAAGCGTATATCGCGTTGTCTTCGATGGTGTAAGTAATGTGAACCGGAAGACAGCGAATGACTGATGACTCTGTAGTTTCCATGGTCATCTTAAAACAAATAATTAGGGGGTTTGACTTGGCTACACATCTGAGGAAAGGGATTTCTCAACGACCTCTGTCCGTGCTTGCTTTTCACCCGTCCCTTTCAACGGCTTGGGCCACTTCGCCGGAGGGCCATCCCAGATTCCAAACTCTGTTTTCATCTCCTCAACATTTTGATCCCAGCGCTCCTCCCAGAAAACAGTGATGAGACTCCTCGCGCTACTGCCACACTTCAGGGCCCAAGGGGCGTACTCTGAGAATACCTTGTGCCGTTTCGCGCTATTCAAGCGCCAAGGGTAGAGAGCCGCAGAAAAACCGGCCATGGGAAGGCCAAGATTTGCTAATTCGAAATACTTGATAGCAAGCTCAGATTCCACATTGACAGGCATATTGCAGATGCAGTGATAGAAGTCATGACATTCGCGATATCGCTGCATCACATATGCCAATTCAGGATCGTCAATGTAGTGAACCTGATACATTTTAGTATCACAAACAGGAGCCTACGACAAACCAACGTACTGGAGCCCTTGTATCAGGTGTCACCCGACAACGTTCCAACCAACTAGTATAAGCACGACCAAAGGTTCCTTCTGGAAGCTGCGCCAGATTGTTCATATCCAAAGTCGTTGTATTGATGCGTGGTCGCTGTTTGAGGATCCTTCTCCCCTCTGAACTTTCAAGCATGATGTCACGTAGACGACGAAGAGATGGGCCGGCAGACGTTTCTCCGACTACCGCGACCAAGTCTAGTGACAAGGTAACTGAAAATATAGTCCAAATATCATCCTCAATGCTCACCACCACGACGTGGATCAGCCAGCGTCATGAGCCCAGCACCGACAAGCAAGAAGGTATTTTCGAACCAAGTGAGGGGAATATGGCTTGGATATGCAGGAGCAGTGGCCAGCAACCTAGAGCTCCCTGGACAAAAAGAAGGGTAAGGTGTCTTTTTGGAGACGGCGCGTGAGGCAAGCCTGCACAGCGACGACATGATGGTAGCACCACAAGAGATGTGACTTCTACTCGGGTCCGCCGACACGCTCACGTGCCTGATTCAAACCTTGACTTGTGCTCACAGCGTGTTCGTTCCAGGTGATCCCCCGTCACATTCGGGTCACAATGGTACTTAGGACACTTTCTTGACTTTGTATGAACCTTCTACACATCGTTTTCACCATCAAACAATGGCGTCGGCCCTTTGACCGATCGGATGAAAAAGTGTGGCCCTGATTCACGAACAATGTGGCCATACGCGTGCTTCTATGTACACTTGCACCTACAGAGCTATATAAACTTTGCCGTTTTTATCTATCTTTCTTCAGAGCTGGCGTCTCCCTCCTCCGTCTCTCCGCAAACTTTTTCCGATGAACTCTCTCTTCGCTGTCGTAGACAGCCTTATGGATCATGCTGGAAACAAGGTCTCCCCGCAGTCTTATGACTCGACGAAGAAACGATATGCCACCTACTTTCCTGAATCTTTCCCAAACATCCTGGCCTGTCTGCATGACTCGGATGATGACCAAAGTACATGGAATTTCAAACCTTCTTCATCGCGCCTCATCCTTCGCACTATCTCTCCTGAAGTTGAGCCTGAGTCTGAAGAGGGGCCCTCCTTCACTCCTGCCCAGGAGATCGCATCATCATACCGCAGGAAGACTCTGTCAATTGTCATCCCTCCCCGCGCCAACTGTTCGTTTTTGATTGATAGCTCAGAGGACAATACGTTGGTTGATGCCTCGGAGTACTGTTCTCTTGATAACGCCCTCCGGGACATTCTGGACACGGATCCAAAAATCAGCTTACGACGTTCAGATTCCCTCACTGACTTCGTAAGTCTTCTTTCTATTCTTTGGCTATCGTAAAATACTCAAGGTCAATATAATTACAGAAAGCGGAAGCTTTTGCAGAAATGCTCCGTTGCCAACTCTCCCCGGAAGATCCTCTTATTTGTCCTCGACTTGGCTGCCGCGACACAGTAACCAATGTCAAAGGCTTAGCGTGCCACCTTCATTTGCATGACATCGTTGATGACCGGTATGTTGAGGTAACTGTTTTCATTCATGCGTCGTGTTCACACCTCCTTTAGGCATTTTATATGCAACTTCTGCGACGGCCGATATGAAACCAACCACGAGCTCGTCATGCATCCTTGCCCCAGTGGATCTATGTCAGCACCATGCAGTCCTATCGTCGGTAAGCAACAGCATTTCTAGTTATTCTTGACGCTCATTGTCGACACATTTTTTGCAGCAAGCCTGCGCCGAGCCTTCTCAAAAATCACTTCGATGTCGTAACGATACCTCTCTTTCGATTTTCAGATGTCGCCTAATATCCCTGCTCATCTCTGTATTCACATCTCATCAATGTTGGACATGCCGTTACTCTACTATATCCTTCTTACTTAATCACATTGACATCCTTGAACGCCCCCTTCCTTTGGCTCAAAAGTTAGTCCCACGATGATTACTACCCTAAAAGAATAATATAATTCTGCATCGAATCTCACACTCCTGGGACCTCGCAGATACATGAAGCTCAGATCTCCCATGCCTCCCGACGGCATGAGTTGGACCGTGTACATGTTTCCTCATACCAAAGTGAGAGGCATGCTTTACCATGGCACTGACACTAGCACCAACTCCCTAAAAGGGAACAGTATGCCTCACTCTCTAAAGCATGTGAGATAATGATCATACGCCAGGCTTCAATTGCAGTGCTTTGTCTGTTCTTTGTCTAGACTCCAAATAAAGGCGCAAATCCAGTGCGAGAGAACGTTATTAGATAAAGGACGTGATCCGATAGAGTAAAAGCATGAGCACGCAACCATCACGACCGACTGGGAACTAATGAAGCTGTCTATAGCCAGCGTTTGATGGAGGATGGTGTAGCATTACGAGTAACTATCATATCTTGAAAACAGCATCAGTTTGATGGAGTGGCCGTACCCAGAGGACCGAAGAGCTATGAGGGGCGGAGTATAGGGACGAAATGAGGCAGAAAACCACGAATACAGCTGGCCAGAATATTGTTCTCGAATTACAGCCTGCACTGCACTGCACGTAGAGGCACTCCGCCCATTAAGGGCGAAAAGAGTCGTGAACTTGTTAGGCTAACGCTGGGAATCATACCCAACACCGCAAAGTACTGCTGATGGGCGCTGAGCGCTGAGCTAAGCATGTTTACGTTGTCAGTCCTAAAAAGCAGAGACATTCCATGAAGAGCGAGAGCAAGAGCAATGACATGACAAAGTACTTGGACCAAGTTTTGGAAAGGTTGCCATACGGCCTGTAACCTACCTACTCCATGCATGTACATTGCGAATGCTGGGAGTTGGAACAACACTGAGATACATTTTGGTTAGGGATACAAGAGACATGCTAGAAGAAAAGTAGGACAGAACCGAAAGGTTTAAATTTTCGAGCGTAAGGGTCCGATAACACAAAACTAACAGGTGTACAACAGCCAACACAGCGAAGTATTTTTCCCATGAAAGGGTACACTTCTGGAAGGCAAAGGAAAAAACAAGGGCACCCATTTCCCCGATTCGTCGACATATGACACGCGGCAGTACCAGCACTGCTATAGAGGTTACACTTGTTACAAGGTGCCGAAATAATGACTGTACTCCGGAAGGTCATGCTACTACTTCCTTCACTGGCAAACGTCTAAATGAGATTGGTCATAAGAAAGTCGCTCTCAACTTGGCAACCGTTTAGCTACCTTACGCCATGAATAGTCTCGGTTGACAATCGGCTGCTAAACTTCGGCGGTAAAGGGTCGTCACCTAGAACTGCTTCATCATACGCATTTGACGAAGCGGAGATCACTTGAGGAATATCTTCACGTCCGAGAATGAGGGAAGAATCGTTCATCGGATGATAGGTATCCAGTGGGGGAACGTTATCGTTTCGGGCATTGGCGAATATACCAGTGACCTCTTTGCTCTCAGAGGGAAGGTCGACCTGTTCTCTCAGGGCCGACACGGATGATAGAGATGACAAAGAGGACGAAAGGCTCGATCTTCCGCCGTATAACGCATAAAAAGCACCCGCTTCATCGTCTGATTCTGATTCTGGTTCTGATAGACCGTCGCTCTGAGTACTAGAGGCAGATGAGGCAACTCTGTTGACATCAAAAGGTCAGCCGAAATGAAGAGAATAGTAGACGGAGTTTGCAGCATACTCGTGCATGTTCTGCTCTTCGTTATCATTTATTCCTGTCTCTTCCTCCTCAATGCTAAAATAAAATGAATCAAGTATCTCATCGACGGGGTCGGTTGGATCCTGATAAATCGTATCCGTGGTCATAAGCGAAGTCTCGAATGTACCCAAGTACAGGACAGATTGGCTTCTGGTGGTGGAAAGAATGTGCGTCTAGTCGGCTGCCGCTAAAATCAAATCCCCCCACATACCCCGAAACCGCTTTACGCCAACCCTGTGATTATCAAAATGAATCTGGAAGCAGCCATAGGAACTTCTCATCTGAGTTTGGTAGGTCATGATGAACCATCATAGGCGCTTATCAACAACCTGTGATACTTGGGCCTGTTTTGGAATCAAGAGGCGCAGTGAAGGCGACAGCCTTATAAAGTTTATACAGTCGATTGTATCGGAGACACGAGTTCAAAGTGTGCCTTGCGAATCTATTCAAAAAGGACTAAAATAAACAGATCTATGACTGCACCTATAGTATTAAGAACATGATGAGTCCCAGACGCGTGATTAACCTCGCTCCGCCACTTCAGAAAAGGCTGAATGTTCATGCCACAATGTCGATGGAAGTGAGCAAATTAGGCAGGACTTCTCTGAACTTTAGTGAGTTGGTTCCTGGAATGCAACGTGAATTGAGGTTTGCGTCTACTATAGACTGAAGCGAGATTCTCACCCTACTGACCCTGCCGGTTTCCCACCATTCCCCAATTGCATGAGAATGAATCCAAGTCGGAGTGTCTCTCCACTTCTACTGTTCCTTTGTCAGTCCAAGATATTGTGCGAGTGGTTCTGATAATAGAAGAGTATGCTCTCGAGGCATTTTCGATTCTATACTGGGTTTAATCTTTATCACCTAGATAGCCTAAATATAAGTCGCGGAAGCTCTTCAAGCAGAAGAGAAAGGACGTCCTATCGTAAGATTTAACATCACCGTGCCGGAGAAAGGAAACATGTCCTTACCAGCTGCTCAAAACTGATTCCATCACACGGCAGATAAAGCTCTCGCAGCGCATCAAAAGAACGAAACCTTACAGGGGAACGACCGCCATCATTTCCAGCTCTTGGAAATGCGGCCTCAAAGTCCTCTCTCCTATCCCATGGCCTAGATGTGCCAATGTAGAGTCGCTGGAGGAGAGACGACGCGATTCCTGCTGAAGCAAGTAGTTTGCCGAACAGTTCCGGTTCATACTTAAGGTTCAAACCGAGCTCCGTGAGGTTGTGTAATGCATTGGTCTAATTCCGATTCAGCTTCAAGTTCTGCGTCATTATTGTGCAAGAAGGAAACGCACTTCGAAAAAATAAACGATATTCTCTAAATCATTCTAAATACCGGTTCGTATATGTTCGAGATGTCCATCTGGTCCCCCCAAAGATGTTTTCATCTAGTACAACACTGTCAATATCAGTAGAGCTGTGCAACATCAACCGGGTGAGATGTTGTGCGTGTTCCAATTCCATCAGTCCCTTCACATCTAGAATACGACTTTTGATCCCTATCTCAGAGCCATTAGACGAGGTAGAAATGTAAAAATGCAAATTCACTTACCTCCCCACTTGCCTCCTCCCTTTCTTTCGTCCACATACCAAGCCCTTCCGTCTCCGGCTTCCATTTCCAAGACTTCTAGTCGAGGAATACTGTACCATATCCTGGCCATTCGTCAACCGCAGTACTTGAGGCCGAGATGACGAAATTGTGGTGCAATGACAGGGAAGGCATTGTCCTCTTCTTCGTCATAACTGAAATTGCCAAAGTCAACATCATCGGCATAGCAGTCTTTTACAGTAAGACTGAGGAGCGATGGAAGTAATATGAGTACTCGTCTAATGAAGTAGCCTGGCTGGCCACATGACGGCATTTCGTGGGATTCACAACAATCGATTGACGCGCGGGTAACATTGGTAAATTTTGGAAGGCCTTCTTCCAGTGCCTTGAATATCCCAAGTGAATAATCAAAATGTCCTTTTAGCCTTATGTTCAAAGCCCGAGTGCTGAATACGCGCCGAGGATCTGCACATAAAGCCCTGATACTAGCAGATTGCGCATTGTCCTCAGGTCCTAGAGGCATATCACACACGATGAAAATGTGTCGCCATAAGAGAGGGTGCATGATGGCCAACAGGGTATGGCTACCAGCCAGAGAGGCACTGAGCAAGGAGGCATTGTCGTGGACCTCATTAGAGAGAGGATTTCTTGAGGGAGATCCAATAATTAAACCGTGAGCCGTGCACAGATAGCGAGAAATTTTGAAGTTTTTATGGACGATATATGCGATGATCCGGAGAGCAAATTCGACACCAGGTGATACTAAGCTGACTAACGCACGGGAAATATTCGGACTATCGGTATGGCCGGATGAATTATACTTGATTCTTTGAGTAAGAGGGAGTATACCTCGACGAGATATATCATTACATTTTCAAAGCATATCCTCTACTATCCTCAACATCGTCCTTGTACCAGGTCGAACAGTTCTCTGATAACCGTTCCACTCATGTGCATGACTGCGAATTGACCTTACTTCGTCAGCCAACCGGCGCCTTAACGACATCGTTGAATCAGCAACATCATGGCCGCTTAACGGCTGCAATAACATCAAGAATGATAACTCTGTGTCAATGTGAGCCGAGCGCGCATTCAGGTTTGTTGATCCAAAGAGGGTAAGTATCGGATCCGTCCCGGCTGTGGGTGAAAGCCAAAGTCCTAGTTTGTCTTTATTTAGGTCATTTCGTAACGACAACGGATTTCACCAACCTTTCGCGTGATACGTCCAGCCCTCTTTTTCCCACTCGTTCAATTGAATGCCTGTGCCAGTGACTTTACGCCAAGATCTTCCTGCACGATCTACAGCTTGGATAAACCGTCGTTCCAGAAGGGTATATCCTTCAGGAATACGACTAGAGATGCCTTTCGATCCATAAAACCCATTGGCCTAGACAGTTGAATGAATCGACAACTTCAAGATAGAAATTAGCAAAGCAAACCTTAGGGCTGGCTGCAAGAACACGGACGTCCATACCCGGTGAAGCAAGCAAGAGATTCTGATAGGGCTGGTATAAATTGAAATATCCGCTAGTAAGGTCCATGAATGGACGTTGAGCCTGCGGGATACTTCGAAGATGATTGAACAAGAGTTCTATAGTAGTCTCTTCCTCTCGTATGCCGAATTGGCCACCTTGAACTATTGGGAACAGGGCAACATCACTGGAAGACGAGTTAAAGGATGATGACTGGCGATGACTTTCCTGGAAGGTAGATAACGCCTTCTGCAATTTCTCATTGAAGTTGTGCGGATGCGTATCAGGATCCAGCCAACGCACGACGTAATCCTCTTGTCGATATGAATAAGGTGTGCTATCCGAGGGATCCGTATCTTCAGCTGGGGACAGCACATACGCACACGTTGACACAACTTTCAAAAATTGGAAGCAGTAATTAGCTAGTTGCTTCTGCTTAGAAAAATAGATGTAGCGGTCTTGACGGTTGGTAAAATATGATCCGTTGAGATTCGCACTGAAATTTTGTCAACTATATACATTTCCGGAGGTGGCGTACTCACCCGCTGATTAAAACGTCATCGTCGGCGCCATATATTTTGGCGTGCCACGTTCCCCAGCCCTCATTAAACCGTGGAGGCATCACCTTCGCCAGCACTCCACGAAGACTTGGGCTTCGGAAGAGGTGCACACGGACACGGTGCGGAAAAGCACGCAAGAGAGGGAGAAGCAATCTTGTTGTAGATGCATATCCAGGACGTGTTGAACGATTTAAGTCTAGCTGTAAATGCAACTGAAGGGCCGGTTTTCCTTGTAGAGCTGAAGAGAGCGAGGCAATCTGAGTATTTAGTCAACATAACTAAGCGATAATAGCTAATAACGTACCAATTCTTTTTCACCAGAGCCTATGTAGAGCGAAGACAGAAATATTCGATTTTGAGCGTGTTGAATCGTGTCCTGGATGATGTTAAGCATGGTCCTTGTAAAGGAAGCTTCAACATAGTACGTACGAGAACCAACGCGTAAAACTCGCTCGGTTGCGAGAGGATTTGTATTCCGTTGGCGGGGATGGAGAAAGTCGGTTGCCTCTGCGCGAGGTCCGTGCCAAAATTGTGAATGGCGGCATCAAATGCAGCAGTAGACGCAGAGCGAGCAAAGGGGAACCTCACTAGAGGTAGACGAGTGACAGATACCCGTTGAAAAGCAATCATGGCGTGGTCGAGACAAATCTTCTGAATTTTCGTTTTTCGCTTTTTTGAGGCTTGCGAGTCTAACAGATGTACACAGCTCAACGGACCGGACTCCGTCGTCTCCTTTACCAGCAGTTTGAGGAACCACTGGCTATCAGATATTCTTCTTCAACATGGCAACGGCATTCGAATCTCAACGATCCAATCTCTCCATGGTCAACCTCACATTCCCGACGACCGACTCACTGTCCCCACTGTGATGGTAGAAGCTATGGATGATTCCGCCCTCATTACTACCTCTATGCCCACCTGCCTCTCAATCACAATGTCTGAGACGTTCCAGAGTGCTTATGGAGGGAAAACTAACTGGTCAAAATCTGCCACCTTTCTTCGCAATGTAAAAAACCCACTCGCTCATCTTCAAGTCATGTCCGTAGATCTCATATAGCCTCAGATCCGACTGCAGCATGATCTCACTGTATCAACTGCCCACATCGAGTTCCTCCGCGTCTCTATCAGTGACCCTAAAGCTCAATTCGGCAACCTGACAACACTGGTATTTTCTTTCACCTTTCCTACATTACAAAATATTTGTCTTCCTTTGCCGGCCCTCTGACATGTGCTTTCTCAATGTTTGATTTCAAAAATACGACCTTGTCTTGCCTTTCAGCCTGTTACTGATGCAGATGTTCTGCGTCTCGATCATATAGTGGCTGCAAAAGTGCATGAATACTTCTCGTTCTCCTTCCCTTTCAATTCTCTCTCTTCCTCTATCTCACTTTGGCTTTGATTTCCCTTCCATCTCCCGTCTAAATCGTGCTGCGGCCGTTAACGGCCTTCTTCGTGATATTAACCATCATCTGGGAACTTTTCAGAACATGGCCGGCAGATTGGACATGTCAATTGAACCACTACACCTTTCCTTTCGACACATCTCTCAAAAGATCCTTTATGCGTCAGAGCAATAATCTGCCTTTCCAACAGCATCTCGCACATGACACTCTGTATCGAACGGGTTCCTCTATCCGCAACACAGACCTTTCTTTCCTTTTCCACGGCGATGTTGCCCTACATCACCTTAATCGTTCCTTATCCTCTCATCTCGCTTTACACCCACAGGCAATAACAAACCTTGCCAATGCCGGCCTCACACATCTGAATGACATTGCATTTTTCTCCTCAGACAGTGATAATCACACGACTCTACGACTCCAACCTCACTCAAACGTCTCCTTCCAAAATGCAACTACTCGTGCTCAAGAACGATGGCCTCAAATCTCTCTATGGATCCGGAATATAACGTTGAAGGATCTCGTTGATGGATTCATGGCAATGGGTGACATCAATAATTGTGTGGGGACAAGATGGACAGATGTCGAGAATCGGACCTGCGTGCAGAGTGCTGACACGCACAACAACCTCCGTCGTGCGGCTGCGGGTGAGTACTCTGTACCGTTATGGTTTCTTGTGTTGCCTCCACTTTTACGAATGCAAAATGCCCATAACCTTATCAATGCCTACCACGCCGTCTCCATTCATCCACCACTTCCCTCATACATTCCTCCCGGCCTCTTTGACTCTGATGCATCTATAATTCTACCTGTGTCTGCCTTCAGAACTCCTCGTTCCGTTACATTTTCTTCTATTTCACGCCAATCCGCACTAGCCCTCAACTTGATTTCTTCCAAACTTCTGCTTGAGTCCACCATGGCGAAGCATATGGACTGATAGCGTTAACAATACATCAATACAACCTACCACCTCCCCCTCTAAATTTCCCTTCTTTCCCAACTCTGTACACTGACCACCTTAACTCAACCCATATCATTTCATCCGCCTTTCATGTCCCTCAACTGCCCCACCAGTGGTCCTCCCTTCCTGGTCGTTCACTTTATCGCTGGCTCCTCTATCTCCTACAGCACTCTCCTCCTCCCCGCCATCCTCCTACCATTGTACACACTCCTGCTCATACAAATTCTTCATCAAGGCCTTCTCAACTCAACGCATCAACAGACTTCATTGCTTCCCGTTCTCAAACCACACAAAGCCTACCACCTCCCGCGCCCTTACCTACCCTTTTTATGGACCCATACATACTGTATTCTCCAAAAGATGGCTACATCGAAACAAAGATCTCTTCCTATATCCTGTCCGTACTAATCTCCGTTTAATCTCCGTTTCATACTCTCACCCAGACTTCCGTCCTGCCTTGACGATGCTGGTGCCATTATATGACCAACACGGCCCTCCTGAACACTCTTACTAATTTCACCTATTACTTACGAGCTACCGGGGTAGACTAGTTTACACTTATTTACCCGAGCTGTCCTAGCAAAGATGGCCAATTCATACTGTCTTACTGTCGTATTTACGTAGCCAATACCTACTACCGCAAAATTTTCTTAGTCTCATCTACAAACCGGAGGAGAGTGTCTACGTCGCCGCCATCTCCTCTCTTCTCCGTAATATGTGCATCCGCTACTCTTTCGAAAAGTTTCGCGATCCCCTTAAATGTCTTGCTCGTTTCACCGCCTACAAAATCCGAAACCTCCTCCATCTCGAACACCATCCGATATGCCTTGGGCATTATCTGGGGAATCAGACGGACGATAATGTCAAGAAAGGCGGGCTGAGATATGCTCAGAGCATGCAAAAGGCCTTGTGCGGTAGTCGGCGAGCTTGCTTGCGCGGCTATACTTCAATTAGTGCTCTGTGCCTGCTGCATTGGTGTCGGATCTCACCGAGAATGGACGTCGCACATATTCCAATAGTTCCTTTGACAATAGCCTTGTGGAAGAGATGTGACCCAGGATATAATACAGTCCACAAGATGAGTCACTCACTGCATGCGACATTTTTAAAGCACTGGCATCACCAATACTTGCGCCCTCGCCTTTCAGAGGGATGATGTACAATCCAAAATTTGTCGAAACCTCCGTGAACACATCCAACACAGACAAATCATCTGGATGCGCAGAAACGTAAATCCCAGGATTGTTGGTGTCGGAAGGGGGGAAACCAATAATGACGCCATCGAGGAACCTAATCTTCGTTCCAGTGAAGAGCTGTGCCATTTCCTTGATGGTATCCGGATTGACCGCATTACAGTCAGTGAAGATAATATCCTTGCAAGCCACCTCCGCCAACTCTTTGTACGCACTGACTATCTGCTCTGCGACGTGTCTCGCTTCCTTTGGTGGAACAACGCTGTATATGATTGTGCACTTGGCGATGATTTCAGAGTACGAGGCATGAACCATCCCAGACGCCTTTGCACGTTCGACTGCTGCTTCTGATCTGCCATCAAGGTTGGTCATGATAGATCCCGCTCCAGAGCTGAAAAGCCGAAGGGCCATTGCGGATCCCATGGCCCCGGGGCCTAGCAAGGCGATAGTGTGTGAAGACATGGATGTCAGTAATGTTCTCCGACGCAAGATAAGTACTCGTCAGCTTCGGCTGATTCAGAAAGAGCGGAATAACCTCCGCCGCCATACATGTATCTCGGAATACATCTGGAATTGAAAAAATCTCGTTACCACGGAATCGTCGAAGATCAATGTGACAGTTCCTTGGAGTTCTGAACCACATGAAAAAGTCACGAAAATGATTTGTCAATCTACGCGAGTCAAAACTTGGATACCCCAACACTCAAAAAAATTCCTCTTCTGCACCAGCCTCTTCCAACGGCGGCCAAAACTGCGCACATTCTTCATCTGGTAGAAGTGCCTTATTTGCCTTCCGGAAAACGGCTTCTGCATATTCCACGGCAAGATCCGGAGAGTCGGGGAGCGGGACGATTGGAAGCTGCGGGGACACCAAACAAGTTCCGGAATCAGATTCGGACTCTGAGCGACGAGTAGATAACGGATTCTGGAGGTAGAAAGTGGTAAATAGTGGCACCGGAGGAGTAGGGGACCGGGACGTCTTGAGAGCAGCGGTCAGATACGGCGTGAGGATGATTTCTGGCGATGATGAATGCATTTCTGAGGGAAGGACGGGCATAGATAGATAGAGGATCCACCTGTCTTTGGGGGTAGACAGGGTCCCTTCACCAACGACAAGTGCTGTTGCGGACGTTGAAGATGCTGTAAGAGAGTTCGGTGGAAAAACGAGTATCCCTGTGTCAAGAAGGGGTTCCAAGGTTTGAGCATCAGTGACTTCGTCCGTTGATCGAGCTTTGGTGCCGAATGACAGCGGTTGGTCGATAATGGCTACGCATCGTGCCATACCGTGGCCAAAAGTTGGCACCGGTGAAGAAACTGCAACGTATCTCTGATGCAAAGCAAGATTTGATGGAAGGTGAGTTGCAGCCGAAATCAGGACGCGGCAAGTGAGCGGCTCAGGAAAATCTTCAAGCGTAATAGTATATCGGGAATCGGAGTGGGTAATGGAAAACGTGGCGCGGCCAAGAATGTAGACGCCTCCGGCTACCGCAGCTGTCCGACAAAAGCCTTGTGCGATTTCACCTGAGCTGCCATAGTGACCTACGAGAAAAGGTGAGGACCCATAGCGTCCGGTTGAACGAAGGTAGTGGCGGAGTCGTTGTAATGTGCGTAGAGTGGAATCTGTAACCCAAGATCATATAGAAGAAATAGCTTGATATGTATTAGGACATACCATGGACAGTGAAACAGAAAGCCAATGCATAGACAATTGCTGCTATTGTCTCGTCATTGAGCATGAATGCCGTCTTCAGAAATTCGCCAAACGCCATCTCCTCCCTTCCCTCGAGCTCAGGCTTTCCCTCAAACTCTCCAGAGGCAAACATGAGGAATCGCATCAGGCGCCGTTTATCCACTAGAGTGATATCCTTGCTCTTGAACACGTCCTCTTTGCTGCCTGGCACGCCTTTCACGGCTCCCGAAGAAGCATCGTATATACCCACGCGCTCAACAAGCTGAAACCCTCCATATCTTGATACTCCGGACGCTATGAGGGCAGATATGAGGGCCCCGACCGACGGGATCACAAACGGCAAGAGAGAGATGGAATATTGGCGTGCATGAGGCAATTTAGTGTATGTGCCGGAGAACGCAGAGAATGATTCGTGATCTTCATGAATCCATTCGATGAACTCTTCCAGTGAGAGGCTGGCCTCGTCAGCACCGTAATAAGCATTATCGTCGATATGCGCAACTTTAAAACCAGCTTTAGAAAGCGCACTGGGAAATAAGAAGAAAAGAAGAAGGATAGGTGGAATTCAGGCTCACGCAGCTGTAATGGATTCCACGAGACCAGTTCCAAGGATGACTATGTCGAATGCGCCTTCGTCAGTCATGGAGGAAGAGGACTAAGTCAGATCGCTAAGGTTAGGGTCACGGTCGAATTCGCACAAATACTGTACTGGAACTTAAGATATTTACCGATGTCCAGCACATGAAGGACATTGGTTGGTTGTGATACTTACACCTTAGAAAGAGTAGAAATTCCTTATCAGAGTACCCACTGCCAACTCGTAGTGAAAGGAAAGAGGTGGTAGGCCGAATTTCGGCACGTCATCAGCCGATAGCAGTATGAACTTCATAATTATGGAGCCTTCGTTTTCACCGATTTATATTGTAGCCAATTTCTTTGTTCGAAATCTGAACGTGACTAACAATCACAGTACTAGTATCTAGGAGCCAGGACCAGGACCAGGACCAGGACCTTCAAGCATTGACCGTTGTGGCGCAGGAATATCAACTCAACTTATCTAGGCTAAATCTCGGCTCTGACTTCAGGTTCTGTTGGAATTGTCGCTTCAAAAACTTGAAATGCTTGTTGTACCTTTGCCCTTCTATGTTTTACATTCAAGACTTAGGCCATAGGCTCAAAATATTAATATTGATTGACGTCTTCAATAACCATGCAACCCTGACCATCCATAATCACACGGCGCTTTTTTCCAATCACCGGCCTTGTTGACGTACACGTCTTGGCCCGATTTACTTGCACTCTAACCTCGCTATGATTCTGCTCACCGCACTTTGGATCCTCATCTCCTCGATTATTGCTCATTTGGTATACAAGAGATGGTCCCGCATCTCAATCACCAACATCCGTGGGCCTCAGCCGCATTCGATCTTATACGGTGAGTGCAACTTTGTCGAAATTTCATCTGTGTCACTAATCTGAATGTACAATATCCAGGCAACTTCCCAGAAATGTTGGAAGGGCAAGCTGGCGATGTCTGTTACTTTCCCACCTTTCTACGTAGTACAAAATGCTTATGTCCCATGTTAGATTGACTTCAAGTGGCAGGAGGAGTTTGGTGATGTCGTCCGAATCAAGGCACCCTTCGGTGTATGCCTCTTGTTCAACTCCAAGACAAAAATACCGTAACGACATGATATATAGGAAGATCGGTTGCTCCTTTCGGACCCTAAAGCGTTACAATATATCTATCATGCCTCCGGATATGGTTTTACTAAGACGTCGGGTCGTCTTGCTGTATCTCAAACGATATTTGGCCCCGGGCTTGTGGGCGTCGACGGTATGCGACAGCTTTTTGTATTTTCCACCAGGCATGACTAAGTCGAGTAGGCGACATTCACAGGCGGCAGAGAAGGGTTATGATGCCCGGTTTTGGGACTCCAGAAATCAAGGCTTTCGTACCAATCTTTTTCACTCATGCTGGGAAGGTGAATGCCAATTCAAGATGTGTCTAATCTGGTCTAAAGTGTTATCCAGATGGCTGCCAAATGGAGAGATATCATTTCGGGCAACGGTGGCCTGTCATGTACCGTGGATGTTCCTTCATGGACATCTCGTGCAACGCTAGACATTATAGGACAAGGTTTCGAGTTTCTCCGTGTCGACCTGGAGATGCTGAAATTTGATTGTTAGCTGCCTTCGACTACGACTTCGGAGCTCTTGATGACACAGACAACATCCTGACCAAGATTGTGTCAAACATCGTGTACGCCAGAATAGATTGCGAGGACCAGTGCTAAGTTTGTTTCTTCAGCTTTGATACGTTCGGCCTTCCAACAAACAAGGCCATCCTCTCTTTGAGCCTCATGGACTTTCTTCCTTTCTGGCTTTCGAGATTCATCACTAAGTCTTTGCCGATATCGCGTTTGTCTCATGCCCACAAATTGAATCGATTAACCGGCACCGTCTCGAAGCAACTGGTCAAAGAAAAGTACGATGCTCTGATTGACGGTAAATCTAACAAGGACATTATGAGTCTCTTAGGCGCGTTGAATCGTTTGCGCTGTCGAATACGCTGTTGTAACATAAAACAGTCAAGGCCAATGCATCCCAGAACCCAGACACAAGACTCTCAGAGCAAGAACTGCTTGCGCAGATGATGTACGTTATTCAAAGTGTTTATGTGCAACTCACAATTTCACTCCTGTAGCACAATCATCATGGCAGGTCATGAAACAACGTCAAATTCTTTGTCATGGGCATTGCTGGAACTTGCAAAGCACCCGGAGATACAGTCCAAACTTCGGGATGAGATCCGAGCAAAGGAACGTCTGGTACTTTCGCGTGGCGGGTCATTGACGGCCACAGATTTCGATAATATGCCCTATTTAACTGCCGTTGTAAAAGTAGGTATCTGACGCCCTGAGATAGACCAAGGCTCAACCCGTCAAATCTAGGAGAGCCTTCGTTTCCATCCAGTGTCATACAACGTTTTCAGAGTATCGGAAAAGGATGACGTATTGCCGCTGCTGAAACCGATAATCACCAAAGACGGAAAGGTCATGTACGAAGTACCAATTCCCAAGGGTCTCCAAATTATCAGTTCGATTGCTGCATATAATAGGTACATGATCGCCGCGAAGTTCTATGTGAACCATTTACTGATGCATGTTCGTGACCTCCTAGGAACAAGGATATATTCGGAGAGGACTCAAGTGTCTTCAATCCTGACCGTTGGTTGTGCGATAATGTCAAGTCAAGCGTATCTATTGGCATGTACGCAAATCTGTATGCTTCTCCGACTATCATGTATTCCGGGAAGGTTTAACTGTCTTCTAGGTTCACCTTCTCAGGTGGCGGACGAGCGTGCATTGGCTGGAGATTTGCGTACGTGAGCTTTTGTTCGTGGCAGTATTGCGTATAATCTGAAGACGGGTAGGGTACTCGAGCTATCGGCCTTTGTCGTTGAACTTTTGAATAACTTTGAGTTCTCCTTGACGGACAAAGGTGACAGCATTCGAAGGGAGGCGTGCTTTGTGATGACTCCTACGCTTGAAGGTCAGCGGGAAAAGGGAACACAGATGCCTCTTAACATTCGAATTGCATCTCGGGAGGACATGTAGGTATTACTAGTATTTGGGATGAATGACATGTTCGGAACTGCTTCGGGGTGTTCAGTAACGAAGTTATTGGCCATGGCAGCACCTCCACAGATATAAATGATTGGGTAATTTTCTCAGCTACCTTATCTAAGTATGAGGAAGTGCCCAGCCAAGCGACAGGAATTGTCAAGGAAATGATTCCTCGCATATTCCGCATGAGCCGAACTTGCCGCCGGTATCGACTCGGAATTGCGAGTTCGTTCATCTTTATCACCTATCTGTATGTATTTCGGAATCTGCCAGGAATGGATATCCGTCTCTCATATAGCTATATCACGGTACTGATCTGACCTTCGGACGTATACTGCCTTGCGCTCGTCATGTCGTTAGACCTTGTCAGAATTGCTATCGGTACGTTGATTGCCGTAGAGATGACGCTGTCTTACCATTATCAGACCGCGGAGGAACGTTCACGGACGTGTACTGTGCGCAGATAGGAAAGCCTGATATCGTGCTCAAGGTTCGCAATCGTCGTCGTCGTCTGTTGTCCCACTTACAGGCCGCCAGCTCCTCTCTGTGGACCCGCACAACTACCCCGATGCGCCAGCAGAAGGTATCCGACGAGTTCTAGAGTTGACTTCCGGTCAAAGTATACCCAAGGGCTCAAAATTGAAGCTAGACCGGGTCGAGAGCATTCGTATGGGTACAACTGTTGCGACCAATGCTCTGCTGGAACGTAAAGGTGCCCGGTGTGCTCTTCTGACGACGGAGGGGCACAAGGATGTATTGCGCATTGGTCAACAAGGTGCGTATTCTCAGCCAATTGTTCTGAATTCTGATGTCCAAGTCCTCTGCAGCCCGACCCAATATCTTTGACCTGTCAGCTAAAAAGCTTTCATCGCTCTATGATAAGGTCATTGAAGTTGCCGAGCGCGTCACTATTGCCACTTCTACCGAGGACCCAGAGTCATCTCCGGCCTCTTTCGAAGGCATTTCCGACGCGTCCATCGTACGAGGACTTACAGGCGACTTTATCCGTGTTCTCAAGAAGCCTGAATTGGACATCATCAAGATGCAGCTCCAGTCACTTTGGGATGAGGGCTTCCGGTCCATCGCCGTTGCTTTCCTTCATTCTTACGTCTATCCCGAGCATGAAAATATCGTTTCTGATATCGCGAGAAAGATGGGTTTTGCTGTATCCGTGTCGTCTGAGCTCCAACCGATGATCAAGATCGTGTCGCGAGCAAACTCAGCTATCGCGGACGCGTATCTCTCTCCTGTGACCCGGACATACATTGAGACATTCGCCGAGGGTTTTGAGGGTGGGCTCGATGCACTTGGAAATAAACTCTTGTTCATGCAGAGTGACGGCGGTCTTTGCAGCTGGAGAAACTTTTCAGGCCTTCGTGCTGTGCTTTCTGGCCCTGCGGGAGGTGTCATTGGGTATTCCAAAACATGCTACGACGCAGAGGATGGTACTCCACTCGTATCAGTAGACATGGGCGGCACCTCTACCGATGTTTCGCGATATAGCGGTCATCTTGAACACGTATTCGAAACAGCCACCGCTGAGGTTATCATCCAAGCCCCGCAACTCGACATCAACACGGTCGCTGCTGGCGGCGGTTCTCGCTTGTTCTGGGAGAACGGAATGTTTGTTGTGGGCCCGGAGGTTGGTGCTTCCGTCCGAGTGCCTGCAGTATCGAACTGATGGTATATTCGTTTTCAGAGTGCTGGAGCCCACCCTGGCCCCGCCTGTTATCGCAAGGGAGGTCCACTAGCCGTCACCGATGCCAATCTGCTTCTGGGTAGGCTTCTTCCCGAACACTTGTACGCTGTCCCATTTATAATTATCTGCTGAAAGACTGATTGTCTTCAGCCCAAAAATTTTTGGACCCAATGAAGACGAGGCCTTAGACATAGATGTTACTCGTCGTCTTTTTGAGGAATTGACCGCCAAGATCAGTGCTGAGAAAGGAATCAAAATGACTCCTGAAGAAGTTGCTTCTGGTTTTCTCCGTGTGGCGAATGAAGCTATGAGCAGACCTATTCGAACGTGTGTTTTTTTATCTATATACTCTATTACTGATCATCTCTAATTATATACCAGGTTGACTGAAGCCCGAGGCTTTGAAAGTGCTAGCCATAACCTCGTCATATTTGGTGGTGCAGGAGGCCAACATGGCACTGCTATTGCTTCCATCCTCGGCATCTGTCGTATTCTTGTCGCTCGCTTCTCATCTATTCTCTCTGCCTACGGGATGGCACTGGCAGATGTGGTCGTCGAAGAACAAGAACCTGCTTCTGATGTTCTCGACTCACGGACAGACGCAGACAACACCGCCGTCTATTCCTCGCTCCGCATGCGAGCGGACATCCTCATTAACCGTGCTCGGACATCTCTTCTTTCTCAAGGATTTCCCTCCGCACAGATATTTGCTGAACTCATGTACAACTGCCGTTTCCACGGAACAAGCACATCCTTGATGGTACGCGAGCCGGCGGATGGGGATTTTGTCAGTAGCTTTGTCCGGCAGCACGAACAGCTCTTTGGATTCACACTACAGGATCGAAGTGTGCATGTCGATGATGTACGTGTGAGAGCAGTTGCTAAGAGCGACAGAACCGAACAAGAGAGTCCATATGCCGAGATAGCAAGGTCTACGCTAATGGAGGCGAAGGGACTGCTAGAGAAATGTCACAGAAAGAAGGTGTACTTCGATGGGCTGGGATGGACCGATACTGCTGTTGTGCCGTTGCAGGAACTATCTCCCGGCGACCAAATTCCAGTGAGGCTTTTTAATGCTCTCATCAGTAGACTTGAATAAACAAATTCGTAGGCTCCAGCAATCATTTTCGATGCTACTCAAACGATCCTTATCGAACCTGGCTACTTGGCGACGGCTACCTCGAAGCATATTATCATTGACCGTGCAGGGCCACCTACGTCTAAGCCCGTTTTAGACATCAACCAAATTGACCCTATACAGCTATCTGTGTTCGGGCATAGGTTTATGGGTATTGCAGAACAGGTTGGAATTTTCATTCGTCGTTCTCGTTTTACTGATTACGCGTATAGATGGGGACAATTCTTAAGCAAACTTCTATCTCGACCAACATCAAGGAGCGCTTGGATTTGTGGGCGACTTCCTTTTCAATTTCACAGAATTACTCATTCATACTGACAGTTCTTGTGCTCTCTTTTCACCTGACGGCTTACTCGTAGCGAACGCACCTCATATACCCTGTACGTGTTTCTCTGTCCCATCACGTAACGTCTGACGACGTGATTATCAGGTCATCTCGGTGCCATGAGTGCGGCCGTGCGCTTCCAAGCCGAGCTGCACAAAGGCCAGCTCCAAGATGGTGACGTATTAGTCTCGAACCATCCAGGTATGCCTAACTGTCACCTTGTCAATTGCAACTAACGGACATCACAGATGCAGGAGGTTCCCACCTTCCTGATATTACGGTAATGACCCCTGCATTCCACAACGGTGAGATCGTCTTCTGGACAGCCTCGCGTGCCCATCACGCTGATATTGGTATGCTCATCTCGTCTCGTTTCTTCCTGTTTGACAAGCTATCAGGCGGCATCCGCGCCGGCTCAATGCCTCCCTTCTCTAAGACAATCTGGCAAGAAGGAGCGCAAATCCTGAGTTTTAAGCTGGTGAAACAGGGAAAGTTCGACGAGGAAGGTGTCGTGGATATCATGTACAATCAGCCTTCGAAGTTCCCTGGCTGCTCTGGAACGCGAACATTGAAAGATGTACGGTTTGCGCAGTCTTTAGTCTTGTTCACATTCTGACATACTTTCTTGTAGAACATTTCTGACATGAAGGCGCAGATATCGGCTAATCACCGTGGCGCTACGTTGATTAGGGCTCTAATTGAGGAGTTTTCATTGAGAGTTGTGCAGGTATGCCCACTCGATCGAAACCTTGGACACTGTAGCTAATGAGCGTCCCATAGTTCTACATGTTCGCCATCCAAAAGACTGCAGAATCTGCTGTGCGTGACTTGTTGCGTTTCGTGGACACAAAGTTCGGCGGGAAGTCATTGCAAGCTATCGATTACATGGATAGCGGAGAGCAGTTACAGCTCAAAGTTGACATTGACTCCAAGCTGGGCGAAGCTGTGTTTGATTTTACGGGGACAAGCCCACAGTCGTGAGTCTCTAGCTTCTTGAATCTCTGTTGACCGGATCTTATATATCTTCAGGTATTCGAATTTGAATGCACCAACAGCTATTGTATATAGCGCCATCATCTATGTGCTTCGCTCGCTGATTCCTACCGCCATCCCACTGAACCACGGATGCTTGGCCCCAATCAAAGTAATTGTCCCACCTCGTTCAATTCTTTCTCCTGGACCAGGCGCTGCAACGGTGGCAGGTAACGTTGAGACATCACAGCGGTATGTCATATTTCCCGCGGAATATGAGTCTTTAATAAGTCTGCAGTATAACGGATGTCGTGCTCAAAGCTTTCGAAGCTTGCGGAGCTTCTCAGGGTTCCTGTAATAAGTAAGAGACTCAGCGATTTTCATGAGTGTCTGTCACTAACCGAGATGAATGTTAGTCTTACGTTCGGCTACGGGACCGAGACGAAAGGCTTTGGCTATTATGAGGTATGAATACCAACTCTCTATTTTTCTCTAACTTACACATTTTATCTTAGACCATTGCAGGGGGTTCTGGAGCAGGCTCAACTTGGGATGGGCAAAGTGGGTATGTATTTTTCCGGCTATACCTGCCATTTTGAGTCTCATCGATTGATCTGCAGTGTTCATGTTCATATGACGAGTGAGTTGCCTGTATTTTTAAGGTGGCATAAATATCTAATGTCACACTAGACACTTGTATTGGTGATGCGGAGAACATTGAGCGTAAATACCCTGTCATTGTACGCGAATTTAGCATCCGCGCAGAGTCAGGAGGTTTGGGTCGACACACAGGCGGCGATGGTTGTGTACGTGAGATTGAATTTACCCGTGAGCTGGATGTTGCCATTCTATCCGAGCGACGGTCAATTCCGCCTTACGGAATGCGTGGTGGCTCACACGGACAGACTGGGCGAAACTTCTGGTTGAGGAGGGAAGCTGATGGAACGATCACGACGATTGCTCTTGGAGGAAAAAATGAGTGTCCGATGAAACCTGGGGACAGGATTCGTATCGGTAAGGTGTTGTGTCTCTCTTCTTAGTTGTACTAATCTATATCACGAAGAAACTGCCGGTGGGGGTGGTTATGGCGTTCCTGGATCTGAAGAAGAGGAGGCGAGTCAGCTGTATGGAGCTTTCAACCGTGCTCCTCCAACAAGAGCAAATGGAAGTCTTTCACAGATGAGGGAGACAGCAGACACCAATTGAAGTACCTCGATAGAGTCGTTCGCATTGTATCAGTAATCCAGAATATCACACAAGATCATTTTTCTCTATTGTAACATCGGATCGAGTCCGATGTGGGTCCAGAGTTGTGCCCAAGTGGTGCCTCGTGAACGACGATTCGGGCCAGCGGCAGTCGAGTTTCAAATCCATATTGGCGATACGCAACAATTCCGAGATAAGAAAGTATATTGACCTTGGGAGTTGGTTGCGCATCTGCGCGGAATTCTGTGGGCGGAACGGATAACGAAATCTTGCAACGTATAACTTTATCTGCGGGCTCGGTGGATGTCAGGAATATAGGGTGATGGCAGACGCTTATCATTTGCCCAGACTGTTCTTATAACTCTGCCAGTGGCCACAACGGTCACTTCTGCTCCCCGCATTACAAAGATGGGCATCGTGAATTTTCTTATTCCATCGTCTGAACAGATGGCGCTAATTTCTTACTTTGCAGAAATCTTCCAGCGACGACGAGCTTTCCGGAAAGGCAGCCCACATTCAAGTTGCTGTTGCTTCGGTGGAGCATAATGGCATAGAAACGTCTCCTCTCAACCAGGAAGACGAAGCCAGGCTGTTGAAGAAGGTGAGGGAATACGAGTTTCGGTCTTTTACAATTTAACGCTTTGTAGATCGACTTATTCTTGATTCCAATGTTCGGTGTCATGTATTTCGCGTGTTTTCTTGACCGTGGAAAGTCAGCAACTGTTCCCTTGTCAGTCCTTTTGCATATAATAAATCGCATTCTTAACTAGCATCGGTAATGCCAAAATTGCTGGGATGGCGACAGATCTGCATCTTGTCGGCAACCAATACGGAGCTGCCGTTTCAGTGGTTGTATGTTCGATTCCTTCTCACTTCTAATCTTCCGTATTGATTCTTTCTCTCTAGTACGCGTTCGTGACTGAAATTGTCGTTCAACTTCTTCCATCTGATGCTATCAAAATCGCAGGACTTATGTCATCTTTGAACCCGTTTGTTCGTCGTCTGTCTGTTCTGAAGCGATATTTTGACACCTATCTATTCGCATAGATGCTGTTTTGCTCAAGCTTCTTACCCCGAAATTCGTTCTTTCGGTCTCTGCTCTGATTTTCGGGGCACTTACTATAGCTACACCATTTTCTGGCTCATATAGACCGCTGATGGCGATTCGGGTGCTTCTTGGTTGGTCTGAAGCCGGTGGGCAAATCATTCCCATTATATTTTTCTTTGCTTACGCTCTTGAATAGGTGTTTTCCCCTGTATTGCAACTTACCTTACGATGACCTACCGTCGTGAAGAGTTGGGGAGACGACTTTCTTATATTTTCCTGTGTTCCGCAATTTCTGGAGGTTTCGGCAAGTAAGCTAACCACCTCTGTTTTGTCGAACCTAAATGCTTCGAGTGTATAGGTGGACTTCTAGCGTTTGGTCTAACACACATTTCCACTGACTCCTTGTCTGGATGGCAATGGTTATACATTGTTGAAGGACTCTTCACTGTTGCTCTTGCTCCCGTCGCCTACTTTTGGATCCCAAACCGCATTGACCAGGCATGGTTTTTGAATAACGACGAGAAGGACATGTGCGCTGTTCGATATGAGACGAACATGACGCATTACGATCCAGACGAAAAGTTTGATATTCAACTAGTCCTTCTAGCATTCAAAGATTGGAGAACTTGGGCCAGTGGTGTCATCCAATTTGGTGCAGACGTCACGCTTTATGCTATTTCTACATTCATGTAAGTGCTTGTTCTCTTTATGTACCAATACTCATTCAGCTAACACCCACTTCCTTCAGGCCCGTCCTTATCAGCGATATGGGATACTCTTCTTACCACGCGCAGCTTCTTACCGTTCCGGTCTATGTCATCGCCGCGCTTTCATTCATGATCCAAGCTCAATTTTCTGACCGCCTCTTCCTTCGTGGACCATTCATCATTGGGAACTTCTTCATTCAGATCGTGGGCTACATCATTCTTGTCACAGCGAAGCCCGTTGGAGTGCGTTATTTCAGTGTCTATGTGGTTGCAGTGGGTCTTTATACACCGACTGCACTCAACGTTGGATGGGTGGGTTGGTTCCGATGTCGTTTCGCCTGATTTCTTCTGACCATCCTCTTTCCTAGACGCAAAATAATTTTGGCCCTCATTATAAGCGGGCAGCTGGGGTCGGCCTCATGCAATTTGTTGGGAAGTGAGTGTCTAAATGTTGAGTATATGGTGTCTCCACCTACTGACTTTGGACCAGCTCTGCCGGTGCTTGCATAGGTCAAATATTCGATACCCGCCTGCAGCCTTATTACCATCGTTCCTATTACATTTCCATTGCGCTTACCGCGCTTAGCATGATAGTAGCGACCTTTGTGGTATGTTCTGTGTCTTTGTAATGACAAAGAACTTACCGTTGCGGCAGATGCTCTATCTTCGGGAAGCTAACGAGAAGAAGGCCGAAGCGGTGGCTGTAGGCGCTCCAAATGAGCCCCATCTTGGCGATAAGAATCCACACTTCACCTTTGTATTGTAATAATAGTCCATGATACTTTAATATGACCACGTAGTACTCATTTTATGATATAGACAGTCTACTAGACGCGCTGCGGAGTGCCCTTTGTCGAGGTGTAATGTGGATATTTCAGTTGTATGTTTTGAGTTTTCAGGGCTTGCCAATTTGTTCGACTACAGCCTATTCCTCGGTATCAAGTATCTTTATCCTTCGTCCAAAGATTGACTGTGACCAAGAACCGCCAGATAAGGACGACGTTGGTTAACAGGGAATGTGGGACCAATTGGGAAGTATACCGCATGCAGCAATATTTCCCCGCACTGCTACACTAACATTGAGTTTTAGTCCTAGTTCGGCAATGCCGCGTCGCCGAGCTTCGACGAATTCCAACTTGGAATCCAATACATCGCAGTTTAATTCGAAAGCATTCATCTCTCGTATTATCTTCTAACAAGAGTCGATGCCCGACCCCGCAAAGATGGAGGCATTCTTGAACTTCTTCAAGAGTGACATGATAGACAACCCCTGCTCCCCGGAGCTTTGAAGGTTCGATTCCAGATTGTTGACAACCGACCACCACTGCACAACAATCCAACTCAGATGTCAATTTGGCCCTGGAACTACAACCCGACGAGGCTGCCATTCTAGCTTTGAAGGATGAGCCAATGCGCCTCATGGACACTGTGGTGTCAGCCACCAGCAAAATCAGCTGGTTTCAAGCCTTCAATAACGCCGGCCATCTACTTGAAGGGTGGCAATATGCCAAGAGTTCTCCCTTGAGAAGGGTCCCGCCGCCCATATACTGAGTTTGAATATCTGTATCCATTAGTTGCATATGCGAACGAAAGATAAGTTAGTGAGTGATATCTGACGCGCAAGTAATTTAAATAGTGGTGTTTAAGTCTAGTCAACGCTTACAGTACTGATAGTCGTACAAGGCATTAAGGCGACATCTCTTAGTCCTTTTTCAAGTCTAAAGCAGCCGCTTGCTGCATCCACATACTGTAGTACAACTCATGTTTGCGTAGGAGCTCCTCATGGGTACCTTGCTCGGCGACTTTTCCATCCTTAAGAACAATAATCAAGTCTATATGACAATCAGTCAACTGTATAGATAAAACAACAGTCGACGCACCCGCTTCAACGACGGTACGCAACCGATGTGCAATGAAGATACTAGTTCGTGTCTTCGTCAGCAGCGTGTCATTGATGCTCTTCATTAATTCGTGTTCTGTATGCGCATCCAAGGCAGAAGTCTGGCAGCTTATCAGTCAACATAGTACAGCAACGATATACCAACATACCGCTTCATCGAAGAAGAGAATCTGCGGATCTTTTAGCAAAACACGAGCAACGGCCAGTCGCTGCTTCTCTCCACCACTGATCATCAGCCCGCGTTCCCCGACCTTGGTCTTCAAAGTTTCCGGCAGTCGCATAATTGTGTCGTAAACATTGGCTCTTTTTGTAGCTTCTATCACCTCGTCATCGCTGGCACTCAATCGTCCATATCTTACATTGTGCATGATGTCCGCGTGGAACAAAGGCGTATCTTGAGGAACGACACCAATACTTTGTCGCAGACTTTCCATCTGAATATTGCGGATGTTTTGGTCATCGATAAAGATGCGACCTGACTCCGTATCATAGAAACGGAAAAGAAGGCGGAAGATAGTTGATTTTCCACAGCCTGAAGGTCCTACTATCGCGACTTTCTTGCCTGCGGGGACAGTGAAAGACAGATTCCGGAATATAGGCCGATCAGGATGGTAACCAAAGTTCACATTCTCAAAGCGGATAGCGCCTCCGCGAAAGTCCAGGGGTAGGGCACCAGGTACATCCTGTGTAGATAAAAACGTCAGGATGAGCAAAATCCTATAGGACAGAACGGCTATCGACCTCAAGTGGTGGGTTTTGCTCACGAAGCTTGAAAAGGACTTCCATGTCCAAAAGGTTTTGGCGCATCTCACGATAGATTGTCCCCAAGAAATTTAATGGGAAAGACAGTTGGAAGATCAGTTGGTTGACCATCACCAGATCTCCAACTGTCATTGTCCCTGAACAATGGATAAGAGGCTTGTAATTCATGCCTTTTTGGACTCACCATTTATAACTCCTTGAGCAGCCATAAACATAGTCATGGTAAGAGCGCTGGAGAATATGGCATTCTGCCCAGAATTCAAGAAAGCTAACGAGGTGGTGATCCTAGTCGAGAACTTCTCGTAGTCTTTCAAATGACGATCGTACTGGGCGATTTCGTATTTCTCGTTGTTAAAATGCTGCCCTAAATAAGTGAGCAGATATTCGAGCTCTTCGGAAAAAATCTGAAACCTTGACAGCCTCGAAATTAATCAAAGAATCGACAGCAGTTGTGGCGGCAGCATTGTCAGCTTTATTGGCCTCCCGCCGGAAGCGCGTCCTTCAGGTCGATTGAGAAGCGACCATTTTACACATAACGAATTCTTACCGCCAAGAGGTTGTTCGAACGGTGAACCATGTGTACGCGGCTAAAGTTGCTAATGTGATAGCCGCAAAATCCCAGCTGAACTTGTAAGTCTACAACATCGTCAAATTCCATATACTCAACGGGTGTACAAGCAATGCCCACCAAAATACCACACACGAGAGATATTTCCAGCGCTGTAGGAATAATCCGGAAGAGGACTGCTTGCAAAATAAATGCAATCCCTCTAGAGACAGTCAATTAAAATATGTCCTTCAAGTGAAGAATGTACGAGCTCACTTTGTACCACGGTCTATAGCTCTTGTTAGGCCACCGGTTTGACGAGATAGGTGAAACTGAAGATTCATGTTCAAGAGCTGTTCAAACGTTTCGCGAGCCACCTTCCGAATGGCTCGCTGACCGATATTGGCAAAGACGGCATTCAATAACTCCCCAAAAACTGTAGCTCCTATTCGTGCGGCGCCATCTGAACGAAATGTCAGTAGCATTCCGGATGAAGGAAATCGAGACACACATCCAAGAATTAGGAAACCTGCTACTGCCCAGACTGCCGCTGAGGCAGTGATGTCCACATTCAAGGTATCTACAACGCTCTTGAATATCAGAGGGACTTGCACGTTAAGTAGCTAAAGAATGTTCTGGTATATGAGACATGCAGGTAGGAACATCCACGCGCCTTCCCTGAGATTAGAAGTCCAAAGCCCAGAACGACCGTGGCCCGCGTCTTCCAGTCATTCTTTGGCCACACGTTTTCCATCAGCCGCTTGACTATATTCCAATCATTTTTTCGCTGCTGAGCTACGGTCACTTGGTTGCTGGGGCTCGGCACAGGATTTGGAGTTGCGCTTTTGGTAGTGTGGGGACCGGCCTGGTGCTGAAACAACCGCCATTGAGAATTCGGATGAGAAGGATGGGTAATGCCAAGAAAATTTAGCTTTCCGGATGGGAGGCAAGGTCTTGTTTTCGGCAGAAAGGTAGAAGCAGCCTGGACCCTGGAAGCGAACACAGTCGCACGGAAAGTGCGAGCCCACATTTCGCGTTGGAGAGTCAGCGGCCCCACAGAGTTTCTTCAAGTGCCTCGATATTCCTGGTTGAGTGGTACAACGCGAACAAGATGACGGTAGAAGTGAGCCCGCAACTCTGCGTCAGAGTCGATGCTCGATTGCGCAATCATTATCTTATCAGATAAAGGTCTAGTCATCATGATTCCGTAACGATACTTTGCACAATGTACGTCATTCGGCACGGGGTGCTTCATCTTGCACGCGCCGCCAAACGGGGATTCTATTCATTTTCTCTTCCTTTCGCGGATACCTTCAGTTAAGTTAATCCCATTTGTATGGTCGGTGGAAATAAAGGACGACCGCCGGACTCATACCAGCGTGATGCCAGAACTTAATTTGCTTACTCCATTTGAACGAACCTCGTGCAAATTTCCTGGCATCCGAGTGGACTACTCCGCTTCTGGTATGTCGAGAACGGCGACCAGAATGATAATTTCTTATTCGAAAAAGAGCTGGTCGCAGTCTATCCACGTCGCGATGAAAATTTAGACGGCGGTGCTCCGAGCTTGCGGGTTTCACCGAAATTAGCAATGTCTCTTTGATCGATGAGGAGGTGAAGGGGCTAGTAACTTGCATTTATTTACTCGGACGTTGACTCGAGTTAGCTCGTAGATACACTCACCAGGAGTTGTTACTTTTCGAATCGTGGACCCACTGGGACCTACTGCCCCCGAGTTTGATCAAGGGTATGCTTTGTGTCTCCTCAAGGTCTCCAGCTGAATCACCGATGAGGGACGCGTCTAGGCCTGATGCCAGACGCGTCGCACACGTGATACTATCAACCTCCGGTCCGAACTAAAAAAAATCGGCTGACTCGGCGCCAATGAATGTGCGACCTCACCGATAGAGATGCACAGCTGCAGTACTCAATAAATATGCAAGTATTCATCTCACTCACGGCCTCCTTTCTGTCGGGTAAAGTATTCTGTAGGCGGTGCTCCCTGTTGACCCTGCTCCCGACCCGTGTCACACACGCCATTCTACATTAATCGAGTTAGATAGGTATAGTTGATACTTACCACAATAAGTCAGTCACAATTCACTCCGATTCGGAAGTAGTCCTGTCCCTAATCACAATATCAAGGTACGAATATAGTATCAGTTCGAAACTCAAAGCTCACGCGTCTGCAGACCTTATTTAAAGGCTAGGGGGGGGGATCCAAGAGTCTAGACAGAGACAGCCATGATTCCCCCTTTCGATGTGTGCATCCCACCCTCCGACTCAATCGTAACGGTCAAAGCCATAAATGTTGGTACCGACGCGACGCTCTCTCCTGCTTCATTTTTCTTGCAACCTGTCCTCGATGGCTTCGAAGGCGCCTATGGGCCCATATACGCCTTCTTGATTGAACACCCTGTCAAGGGAAGAGTAATGTTCGATCTGGGGATTCGCAAAGACCAGAACAACCTCTCTCCAGCTGTGCAGGGGCTGCTGGAGATCTGGAAAAAGATGGGGCCGTATTCCTTGGTCGTAGACGGCGATGTCGCTGGGAGACTAACCGCTGGTGGTGTTGACCTAGAGAGCATTAAAGCCGTAATCTGGAGGTAAGCGGAATCCACTTTATTTTCACTCCCAAGACAGGGCTCGTTAATCACGAGTTAATGTAGCCACTCCCATTTAGATCACACCGGTGCGTTGGCTGATATTGCCGTGTGATCGTGCCTCAATATTCACGGCATCGTCCATCAGGCGATATGGCGACATTCCCTCCAACGACGGAACTTCTTGTCGGTCAAGGGACTGATTTACGAACATATCCCGAATTCCCCGACGCGACCCTCGTGGAAAGCGATCTTGCGTCCGTTGCATATCACTTTTACGTGACTAAAAGGGACTGACACCGTCTTATTCACAGAGACCGCAAAGTTACAGTGCTTTCCTTTGAAGATAGCACCCTTCGCATTGCCGACCTATCTGCTGTGGACTATTTTGGTGACGGTAGCTTCTATCTTCTAGATACACCGGGGGTTCGGATCATTGAATACTTAGTTCGCACCAGACTGACATCACCTGCAGCACCATCCCGGCCACATATCCGGCCTTGCACGCGTAACTTCTACAACATTCATCCTCCTTGGAGGCGACTGCTGCCATCATCCGGGTCAGCTCAGGCCGACGGCCACCCTTCATGCACGTTGCCCTTGTCCAGGACATGTCATTGACTCTGCCAAGTCTTCCGTTTGCCCAAAGCAGTTCTCGTCCTCCTCGGATGCGCAGTTTGATCTGTTATCCCGCAACAGTCCCATGCTAGGTATACCCTCGGGATTGACAGTCTATGCTGACCCCGAGACAGCTACTACCACAATAGAGAAGCTGCTCAAGCTGGATGCACATCCCGATATTTTATTCCTCATTGCTCATGATAGTTCCGTTCCTGGGAAGATAGACGAATTCCCCAAGAGTCTGAATGACTGGAAGGATAAGGGATGGAAGCAGGAGTTGACATGGGCATTCCTAGAGGAAAAAAGTCGCGCATTTAGATTCGGTACCGTGAAGGCTTGAATATTCAAGTGTTTTGTTTCACTATTTGATATCTGGTTTCCGTAATGCTGGTGATACAGAGATAATTGTACAAGCATGCCCAAAGACTACAAGCAGAGAATGACGATAAATAAAGTGAGTACAAAAGAAAATCATAACAGCTAGTAAAATTTCATGCCCAACAATCATTATCCAGCCACCACCTCTTCTCAGCTCCATTCACACTCCATTCCGCTACACTTTCCGTCGTTGCAACATATATAAAAGCTCCTGAAGGGTCAAAGCATGTTCCAGCGATGTCCAGATGGTTGTCCTCGTCCCTCGGAAGTGTTTCGAGTGGTCTTTCATTTTGTGCACGTCGCTGTCGAAACGACATGGTGATCGGTGAGCCTACAGGAGAGAATGAAGGATATCGCGATGGTGCACTGATGTGGACAGACGGTGAGGGTGAGGATGAGCGTGAAGGAGTGTGAGATGGGATGCAGTCAGACTCCAATTCGTCTACTTCCATATCGTCCTCTCCACCCTGATTATCATTTGCGGCTCCATAATAGAAGTCCACAGGATCCCGTGAATCTTCACCAGTATGCCTTGAACGTATCCCGTGTCGACCCAAAAGTGTTTGGACATCATTTTCTACTTGTCTATCGCCCAAAGGTGGTATGACAACAAGATCGTCGTCTTCATAGGTATCCATAGCTTCTAGAGCCGAATTTAAATCTGTGGATGTTCGGAGTCGTGATCGTCTACGCGATTGTGACGACGAAGGCGACATGGAGGGGATGCGGAACGTATCTTCAAGTGCCATGAACATGAAAGAGGACGGCGGTGGTGGCGGCTCGAAAACTTCGTAACTCGTGACAGGTAGTGTAGCACTCCTCGCAGGACGGGAGGCTTGTTCTATTCGCGGAGACCGTTGGCGGTGGTGATTAGTGTTGTGGGGACGTTCAGATGATTGAACTGCGGGAGGTGATGGAAACCTAGGAACGTGGATTATCTCTTCTGTTTCAAATGTACGGGCATCAACAACGTGGAGTAGTGAAGTGTGCTGTAAAATATGGAGATCAGGCCTTTGCCGCAATGGGTAGCGTATCTGTATGAAACGTACCTCTGTGAATGTCATTAACTCTTTACCCAGGCCATTCCTTCCTCCATGCCCGAACTTAACACTGCGAACACTCCATCCGGGTGCTTTACAGCTGCCGCTTGTCCACTCCCACGGATCGTCTGAGAGCCAGCCAGTTGCTCCCCCGTGGCCCAGAGGTACACGATTTTTGTCAGTGTGGAACGTCTTCAACGGTTTAGTGCTTCGAACATCCCAGACTGCAACAACCCCTTCTTGAGAAGCTACAGCATACTTGGTGCCGTCAGAGGAAAAGGAGGTCGAGAATGACGCGACTAATGCAGTTGATGCATATGGGAGCGGCGAGGCCTCAGGTGGAGGAAGGGAAAGCGTAGCGATTGGGTGGATATTGATCCGTGATCCACCTATGAGTCTGTGCAAAAAGACTTTGGATGTGTCTCCGACAGAGAGAAGTGTTCTTCCATCAGGCGATATAGACGCTAGATTACCAAATATCAATTGGAATCTGACGGGCAAGGAGATATCGAAGCGCACAGTGGTTGATAGGAACCCTGAGTTCAAGACAGCCAGCCTCTTGCAACTTGGTGCGATAACGTGTCCGGATGGGAACATCAAAGAACCTGACAGTCCCATCGTTGTTGCTGATTACGACGCGAGGTTCGATACTACTTTCATGAGATTGGGTCATGCTTAAGGACGTTAAAAATACAGAGTTGTTAATGGAGCCAGGGAGGTTATCCTCAAAGCGCCATTGCAGCTTCGCTCGACCATGTGAGGAAGAGGAAGCTGCGTATGTGGAGAAATGTATTTCGGCCTTCTGACCACCAGCAGCCAAAAGAACCTCATCAGTGTTTGGAATTTGCATAGACGCGAGAGTATTCGGTGTGAATGGGAGCTGTACTAGCTTGCACGGCGCCTTCACGTTGAAGACGGTGAATGACGAGCGTGGCGGCGTAGAAACTAATTACGTACCGAATCCGGGACATTTATGCTCTGCTCAACGATAGCATTTTGCCTCACATAGTTGAGAACGCCGCGTTCCTTTGGACACACGACAAGGTCACGTAGTTGGCTGAAACTGGGTCAGAGACACGGATGAAGCTTCCGGCATAGCACTCACACATGGCCGATCCAGACGTCGGCAGACGCGATGGCGGTCGGCGTCGACGAGGTCAGCAGTGGCAAGCCTCTCGCCATTGCAAGAGACGGTGAAGATGGATGTTGGAAGCAAGATGGCTATGATGGTCCGTGTCGCTGGCTGAAAAGGCCCGGCATACACGTGCAATTCTACTATGGCGTCATTATCTAACCCGGGTCCCCTAAATATAATCACTGGGGCGCGTTCGCGATTATCATCGCGCCGGAATTTCTTGTACGGAATTTACAACTCGAACATGTTCCATCGTCGGTTCCGCTACCTAAAACGTTGCGGGGAAACATCTCACTTGGAAGATACTAATGCCGTCGACTTTGTGATAATGCACCTTTCCAAGTGGGAGTATCATTCAAACTGAGGAAAGCGCCAATTCTAGACAGAGACATTTCAGAAGCAAAAGGCTCTGTGGCCTCGACATCCTGGACCATAAGCCGTATTCATGCTTCTATTCCCACTACATGACATGTCCTTTCGATTAGATTAATCCTCACCACTTGCTTGCTTGGAAATCCACTCTCGAATGAATGTACTGCTCATCTTGGTCTGTTTCAAGATCTCATGGTCTTCGTGGTCAAGCTTGGATGACGTCGGTGAGATAACGTCAATAATGAAAATCTCCAGTGCTGGCAGAGATTGGCTTGCCCGATGAGAAATGACTGGACATAAGTTTTAGCTCTGTATGACTCCACGAGTAGAGCACTTACTAGCTTTCGCTCCGCTCATTGTCTCGGCGCTGACTACCAACGCCTGTATATTTGGGTCCCAGCCAGTTGGACCGTACACGTCGCTGATAATGACGATCTCATAAACGATACCCGGCCTAAAAAGAGTCAGGAAGTTCCGGACACGGTCCTTACGGGTCTGTATGTCTTCCAAAACGTGTTTATACGCCTTATTCTTGAGTAATTCGTCACCCGTAATGCCCACGATAAGTCTCTCGCTGGTTATCCATGCTCCCATACTCAATAGAATCTTGTGCCCTGCGTGCAGGTGATCAAAGGTGCCGCCTAGGGCGGTGACAGGGTACAAGGGTGGATAGGATACATCTCGGGTTGAAGATGTTAATGGCTGATGGTGGAGCTCAGCGTCCATGTCTGGAGCGACATAATGCTGTGGTACAGGCAACGACAACAGCGGTGCGACTGTATCTGGTCATCGGATAAGCGAAGCGGACGCTAAGCTGAAGTAACGACACACACACCTCCTTGTACCCGGAATACCGCATTCGTCTCCACAGAAAACTCCGGTAAGCCCTCGTTTACCGTCTTGAGCAATACATCGACTTCCAACAGCACCTTGTCCAGCTCCTGTGCAGCTTTGGTTGCCTGGACATACGTGAAGGTTAAAAGTCGCTGAACGTCATCCCACCGCTCTGTGTGCGAAATGACGGACTCTCTAACTTCACCATTAGGTGAAGTAAAGAGAGGAGAATACAGGACAATGACGAGTCGCTTCTGGGCGCTGGTTGCGGCAGTGATGATAACCGGCGAGAGAAAATGAGGTGTCGATAGGTCAGGAAGAGAAGCTAGAAGAAGAGCATTGGGTACCGTGGAGACCATCGTCGAGGCAGACAAGTTTTAGGTCCGAGTGGTGCCATTGAGCAAAGCGGTGACGTGATCGTGGATCGTTGCTTTATCTCTAGCAGATTCTAGCCGGTCTTTCTCCTTCTGCTTTGCAAAGGACTGAAACATTCGTTCATAGTATTAATGCCAGGAAGAAACTGGACGTGCACTGGATGTCAATCAAATAAATCGATTCTTCCAGAAGAAAAAAAAAGAAGAAACAATGTTCGGAAATCGCGCTGCACGTGGATGTGAACAGCTAGCGCTCTGTACCGCCACTCAATCTGCTCTTTAACAACGATGATTCATAGAGATGGCTCGTCCTCGTCCTCGTCCCAAATTCCTTTTTTCTCAAGGTCGACTGCTACAAAGCGGGACTCGCTGGCCGCAGAACTAGAGCGGGGTAGGTCAGCCCCACCTCGGTCTACCGAATCCTAGACTTACCTCTTTCAAAGATCCACGCCTTTCTACAGCTCGTCGTCAACAGCGTTCCCAAGCTTTCTCTTCGACTATGGCACACGCGTCCCTCGAAAGACAGCTGGCCTCTCTTCAGACTACAAAGATGGAGCTCGAGACGAAGCTGAGGGAGCGGGACTTGACGGTGGAGAGGCTTGAAAGGGATCGCCGGTGGTTTTCTGACAGGGAGACAGAGGAACGCGAAGAGAAGGAACGTGAAAGGACAGAGAGGGAAGACGAAAAGGTATGTTTTACCGGTCAAAGTTGGGGTCATTCTGATCATGCATAGAAAAATACTGATGCAGAACTACGCTCTCTACGGGCAAGTCTAACGACACTACGAGAGGAATATGAAGACCTTCAGGACTCCCATTCCTCGCTATCAAGGTCAACGTCACAGACAAGTGTTAATCAGGAATCCAAAATCAGTACTTTGACGCGACAAGTGCAGCTTCTGGAAGAAGAGCTCGTGCAAACAAAGGAGCTCGCAGAAGAACGTCTGCGCGCCATGCATGATTTGCAGGAATCAATGAATAATTTAGAAGAACCGCCACGACGAGAGGATAACGAGGACATGACAATCATTCGAGAAGAACTGCGCCGGCAGGCCACTTACCTTCGTCAACTAGAGTCTGAAAATGCAGAATTACGTGTTTTGAAGGCGCGGAGTCAAAGCGTCGAAGTATTGAAGGAGGAAAAGCGAGGTTTGGAGCGAAAACTACGGGGCATGGATGAGTTGCGACGCCAGGTCGTGGAGTTGGAAGCACAGGTGGAAGGGGGAAGACAGGAAAGACAAGAGTGGTATGTCTCTAGATGTTTCTCGACTCCTTCCTCATCGTACTTGCTAGGGAAAACAAAGTGGAGGCCCAGTTACCCTCACGAACGCCTATCAGCATAACACAAAGTTTGTCAGAGCTTCGTCTAACTCATGCCAAACTACTGGAAGAGAGTGGCGTTACAAACGCACTGCTGAGAGCGAGGGAGACCGAGCTGGACGAAATACGGGAAAGCGAGGGAGAGTTGAAGGAGCGCATCAAGGGTCTGGAAGCGGATATGAGTGGCCTAAAGGAGAGTCTTGAACGGGAGCGAAGGCGAGTGGAGTTGGCTGAGAGGGAGGTTGACTTCTCAAAAGCGATGATGGTAAGAATTTTCTTCTTTTCAATGTCTTGAGCCATCTTCACGTTATATCAGGCTAGTTTTACGGCGGAAGAGGCGATGAAAGAAGGTCCTGCAGTCATTGATGACACCCAGATGCAGCGGTTACAGCATGTCGAAGCTCTACTTGAAGAATATAAAGGCGTTAATAGAAAATTAACACTGGAGTTAGAAGCCATCACATCGTCTCGCGGCTCTGTCGTAGGAGCAGATCTACTTCGAGCGGAGAGGGCGCAGAAACTTCAAGCTCAAGAAGGTATATTTGTACCTCATACCCGGCATGCACATATTAACCTTCCATGCAGTTCTCGCTCAATGCAATGAGGAAAACAAGCACTATCTTGACAAGGTCGAAGAGCTCGAGCAAAAACTATTTGACCTTGGGGGGGAGGTCGCTAGTGGACGACACGTTCCGCCAGGGGTACGAATTCTGCAGCTGAAAGAGAATCCACTGCAGGATTGGGTAGATTTGCGGCAAAGCGCTATGGACCGACTGAAAGGAGAGAACGAGGCGCTCATCAAGCGATTAAAGGATCTGGAAGGAAGCGGTAGTACAGGTGCGGCGACCTCTGCGCGATCCGGAGAAGAACTAGTTCCCAGAGAGAGTTGGGAGCTTGTCAGGAAAGAAAAGACAGATTTGGAGGAGCTTGTAACGCAGAAGGAGAAGAGGCTTTTGAGATTACAACAGGTATGCCACTGTATATTTTGTCGTCTTTTTCTTTCCTCTAACGAGTTGTATAGATCTTCCAGTCAAAGTCTGCTGAGTTCCGGGAGGCCATCAAGTCAATTCTAGGTGTGAAGCTGACCTTTTATCCAAACGGTCAAGTCAGAGTCACGTCGCTATATGATTTAAATGCTAGTTTCGTCTTCTCACCCGAAAAAGGCGCCAGTGGTGTGAACATGCAGCTTGTGGCCCAAGGCGAAGGTGCGCCGGAGGAGATACAGAGTTTGATGCGATATTGGGTCGGAACGGAGCAATGTATCCCGGGCTTCATGGCCACCGTGACCTTGGAGTGCTACGAAACGTGGAAAAAGGGGAATGGTGAGAGGAATACGACGACGTGAGAGTGCAGTTAGGCGTGTAAGATAGAAAAGCGAGTAAATTCAACCATGTTTGGCGCTATCACATTTCTGAGCGTCATTTCGTGCAGGGGAAATTGTTTATCGGACCAATGATAATTGAAGCCTTCGCGGAGACGTGTGGTTTTAGTTGTAATAATCTCCGACCGGGCACAACACAGTACAGTTAAATTCTCAAAAATAGCTATGATCAACATATAAAGTACAGGTATCGCATTCACCACGTCCACACACTTTCTTTTCAAACCTTATCTTTTGATAATACCGACATTCTGGATAAGATGTCTGTCAACGTCTACAGCCCTCGATCTAGTTGTCAGTTGTGGTCTTCTTGTCCCTCTGGAACCCTAAACTGGCAAAGATGGGGACCTCACCGACTTTCTAAACACTGGTTACGACCTCGTCCAAGCCGAACCTTTTAGCCTACACTGGTTCACGCTCCAATGTGAAACTTCTAACCCGACCTACGCGATTTTTGAAAACTCGCTGACGAGAAAGGATGGAGGATTCACGCCAAAGGGAAGATCGCAGAGGCGCTCGGCGCCAATCCGGAAACATTGTTGAAGGAGGTTCCTCATTCAGGCCAGATCAAGATGCTCGCAAGCAAAGTGCAGCCTGATGCGGAGAAGGTCCGGGTTGGGCTGAGATGTCTCTTGAGGGCGAAGTCGGGCAACATCGACGTCGTCGGAACTTTTGGTTGTGAGCATGCGTAGCTCAATCTCCTGTGGACACTTCTGATTTGCTTGTGCCCTTAGCACACCTTCCCACTCATTGACGAAGAAGAACAGATGCGGATCTGCGTTCGAATTCACAGATTTCTTTGGCGCAGTAGATTTCTTCCTATCGGATGAAGGAAGACAAGCACATGCAAGGTGGCCGCCGCGATGTATCTGCACGCGGATGAATATCTCATCGGTGAGCCGGATATAGTCAGGGTGAAGATGCTGGCAGCAAAGATCGCGAAAAGCACTTTGGTTGAGCCAAACCGCGCCGTTACTGTAATATTTAATAGACCAGGAAACCGAAATCGATGTGGTCGCAACGGATCGCGGGGTTAAAGAATCTCACAACCTATCTAACCAGTTTGGGATCTTTCTGTGTTCTGGCAGAGGCTGACAGCATCATAAAGTGCTATCGTCTGCAAACAAAACAGGGACTGGTGTGGTGTCTTTCATACTTCACCCATATTTCATTTTAAATGAATCTGCTGGCACAATATACGAACGTGTTTTCAACATTTATTACTAAACAAGCACAACTATCTTTAACTGCTGACATTTTGTTAGTGCAACTGGGGAAGCACTAGAATACTGCATACCTTTGATCTTTCCTCAAACACCTGTCAATTCAGCTAGATATTCTGGGTTTGTAGTGAGTAAGAACGTGCGAAGTCAATGAGAATAGCTCCAGACCTCTTGTCAATTCAAACGCAGCAAAGGTAGCCGCTGCCGCCGGAATACTGGAGAATGAGGACGGTCTTTTGAGTTCTGGATCCACAAAAAAGAGGCACCATCTACCTTCTCAGTACTGACATACAAGCAATATCAGAAGATGGCCAAAACGTCAATGCGGACAAAGTCTTACTGGAGGGCGTAAGTCCACGGAATAAACCAGGGCTATGATATTGCAATACAAATGAAGAGTCGACAGCCATGGCGACAGGATGACTTACAGGCCAGACTCCGCCATTATAGCTCTGGTTTCATGAGCAATATACTGCACCGGCGTACCTGAGGGTGGCGTAGGCCTCAGCTGTACACGGGATTTGATGACATCTAATTGGGAATGAATATAATTTTTACTCTGATCTGACTCCGACCTACCGAGTGGATAACAAGCCAGCCAATAAGAGATCTACAATGTCTAAACGGGAGGCTACGACTCTCATATGCTATCACTTACGCCTCCGGTTGAGCCGCTGGCCAGCAATGCCCATACGGGTAAATCTTTACCATAGGCAGAGGCAAATTTCCGCTTCGAAAATTCGTAGGCTAATAAAATGATAATAAGGGACATAAGTGAGATATTAAGAGACGTACCAGTGTAGAATCTGAAACTGGCGTCAAAAAGGTCAAGGGATGGCTAGAAACTGAACAAACCCAGCATATGCTGGTATCTCTCGAGCCACGGTTACCCAGTAGCCACGCATGATACCCTTCCTGAACCCCCATTGTGACCACTGGTCACTCACTACTCTTCTTAAACGCTTGTCTGTTGCACTTCCATACTGGCCCTGCATCAGTACCTTAAACATCTCTACTACAATATGTTAGCCAAAGATTTGACGTAGATGTAGCTAACGGTTACCTGGGCTCGCTAGTATGGCATTAGCAGCTCCGGCCATACTCCCTGCCAATGCGATTTGAGGTAGGCTCAATTGAGGGTAAGGTGAGATTATTCGCCGTGATATACCATACGAGGCAAACAGCAGCGAATTGACCCCAGCGATACCGAAGAGAGGGCTAGCCATACCTAAAGACATGTTAGATAAGGGCGTAATAGCGTATGCTTTTCACTGGCCTTTGTATAGCGCAAAAAATCCCTCTTTCCGTACAGTCTGTACGAGAATATCCATAGGCCCTTTCTGCAGGGTATTCGTAAGAACGTGCGCGTCGTTTAAGGAGATATATACGCACGAACATCCCTCCTGTATATTCACTTCATCGTGAGTAACCCTTGCCGCGAATATAAGATGGTACTGAACTGGGTGCTATTTGTGCACGCGTTTTGACAGTGTCAAGGGGCTGGCCGACGACGACCTGGGCAGCGCCTCCAACGCTTCCGGCGAGCAGTTCATTGATGGTAGACAGCGACGAAGAGCTCATCGTGGTGGTCGATGGCGAAGAGAGAGCAGGACATTGAGAATGGGAGCCTGAATCAAAAATGATATCGCGTCATCTTCGCATAATAGTCGCTTAGGAAGGTGCTTCTCACGGGGACTTTTATTTCGGTCTGTTTTGTTTGTTCCTTTTCTCCATACATGCTCTCTTTCGGTGAATTCTCTGCCTGGGTATCTATCGACGGCGTTGAGGCAGAGGAATACGGGGTGACCGTCGACGGCACCAGGGTGACTTGCTGGATCGCGTCGGAGGCCAACAAGGTGCATATATCCTTTTCTTCTTGCTTCCAATGCTGCAACGTTGTAGACTTTTAGTCTTCACTGGAAAGATTCCGTTGTTTCGTCGCCTACGCGGGGCAACCCGTCTATCGACGGTACCACCTACCCCCCCCGGTATACCGATACTCTGCGAAGAAACCACGTTTTCCTAGGCGGCGTCAGGGATTCAGATAGCTCCAAGAGGCCATTCATGTTTACAAAACTCAATCTTACGGGCGAGTACATTGTTTCAGCAACTCGCCCTCGACTGACCTCTGTCCAGACGACGATGCGTATCTTGATGTCGTCGCTCCCCCTAGTCTGGGCGAAATTGAAGTGGCACTCTATCGCGTCGAGCGACGACGAAGTCGCAATCACCGCCCTCCTCTGAACAATATTAGTCAAGGGGCTGATCTGACTCGTCGTGTGTACCATGAGCATAATAAGAAAGGAATTGACCATGAGGCCAGGTGCGACGCCGCCTCCTTCTAACTTGTACGCCCTGCGTGACATATCACTCCAGTCTCGGAGCGCCAAGACATATTGACAGCATCAATCGGAGCCAGCACAAATCATATTATTTCACAAAGCCTCGAGACGATCCCATCGTTACCTTTCGCTTCAAGTATCGGCCCCTCGGTGCGTTGGCACAACGCGTAGGCTCTGACGAGGGATATTGACTGCGCCAATTAGATGTGCTGCAAGCACAGGACATCGCACCGCGACCCCAACCCGTCCGTGAAACCAGCGCGTTAAAACCGGACGTCAAAGATATCATTGTAATAGAGGATGAAGAGATTGAGTTTCTTTATGTTCGTTGTTCATAATTTAGGGCTTCAGGATGCTAAGATATTTCTGTGATAGATGCGAGTCAATAAGGCCGTGAAGGATGATAACAATGTCATAGACCTTTCAGATCCTGATTCGAGGGATGTCATGAAGCTTGACGAAGAGCATGCTGTATTCCCTAGAAGTCCGCAGGTGCGCTCTATCAACTTATTGCACGCACATACACGTATGTAATGATCACCAAAGCAGAACAACGGGCCGTCTGGTTCGCAGGCTGGCACTGCGCCTGAGATCAAAGATGAATATTCCAAGCCTTTTGGGCTCTCGAATGTATACTTCGATCTGACCGTTTAGATGGCTCGACTTTGATTATGGAACACCTACTAGGACATCGTTTCTTCGTATCTTATTTGGATTATTCCTTATTTCCGCATTGCTATCAATCGCTTTCACCCGCTTTCTGGAGTTGTGTAGAACGCTTGCCGTATAATTATTTATTACTGTTCCGTAATCTGTGACATGGATACAGAGCGTACTGCCAGGTTCTGTGTTCTCAAATGATAGCCCAATGACATTCCATTGGCATGCTGGACTATAAGTACATATGGAAAGTCTGTTCTCGAGGGGTCAGAAGCACTCTAGAAATCAAATGCATAAGACGCGAAGCAGGCCGACTCTTTCGGGTAGGAAACTCACTGCGATGGACGATACTGGGCCCACTTTCATCGTACTCCTGCTTGGAGATCCACATGTTCTGGAAGGTACTGAGCGACCCCAAGATAGAGCCACCAATCCAGACAGAGTATTTCCTCTCAGGAGAGGCGACAACTTTGACCTGATAGAGAGACAGATTATCAGCAAATAAGGGAGAACGCAGCGCGCCACATGCCTTAATACTAGTCGGAGCCAAAGCAGTCATCTCCTTCTGCATGCGGTCAGGCAAACCAGGGAACATGGTAGTACCTCCAGAAAGGACGATGTTATTGTACAGCTCGCGACGGATGTCTAAATCGCACTTGTAGATACAATTGTACCTGAAGAAAATGGATATGTGTCCCAACTAGTGCTTTGATCAATCACTCACGTAGTTTCATGGATGCCAGAAGCCTCCATTCCAACCATGGGAGGGTTGAATAACGCCTCTGGTGCACGAAATCTAGAATAGATTTAGCACAGAAACCTGTAATGAATATGAAACAGCTAAACCTTTCATTGCCAATGGTGATGATCTGACCATCCGGCAACTCGTAGTCCTTCTCGATTGCCGAAGACCTCATGGACGTATCCAGCTCCTGGTCAAAATCCAGAGCAACGTAACAGAGCTTCTCCTTGATGTCACGAACAATTTCGCGTTCAGCAGAGCTGTTGCCCAGACTGTACCCTCGCTCTCCCAAATTCTTGACCAGCTGATCAGTAATGTCCCGACCGGCCAGATCCAAGCGTAAGATAGCATGTGGAAGGGAGAAACCCTCATAAATTGGGACGGTATGGGAAACACCATCCCCGGAGTCCATGACAATGCCGGTGGTACGCCCCGTAGCGTAAAGAGAGAGTACCGCCTGAATAGAGACATAGAACGCTGGTACGTTGAAAGTCTCAAACATAATCTGGGTCATTTTCTCTCTGTTGGCTTTGGGATTCTTGGGCGCCTCTGTTAGAAGCACCGGGTGTTCCTCAGGGGCGACGCGAAGCTCGTTGAAAAACGTGTGGTGCCAGATCTTCTCCATATCGTCCCAGTTGGTGACAATGCCATGCTCAATGGGATACTTCAAGGTCAATATGCCTCGCTTGGCTTGGGCCTCATCGCTGATAAAATTAGCTCAGTTACATTCATCGGCAGCTGACAGCGAGAGACACTTACCCAACGTACGCATCTTTGTTGCCCATCCCGACCATGACATTCTGCAGACGGGGGCGACCGACGATGGACCTAGAAAGGATGTTGGTTAAGGTTTACAGTCAGGAGGCTGTGAACTGACGGAAAAACAGCACGAGGCGCATCGTCTCCTAGAATGACACCAGGAAACATTGAACCAAGGAGAACCTGATAAGAAGTAGAACATACCGGCGACTAAAGAAATACGTTACTTAAGAACATGTTATACCACAGAAAACTCACACCCAGCTTTGCACATGCCAGAACCATTGTCGATAACCTGATGACATGCTTTTTGTTACAGAACAGAAAGTAAAATATGATGAAAGACCAACGAGTGCGGCGATATCATCATCCATGTTATATACTAGCCGAATTGAGAAATAGCCAGGAAATTGATGGTATTGCGAAGTGCAGATATCCTAGCTTTTATACACATTGGGAGCGCCTTGAAACGCACAAAGATTGTTGATAACTCACCATTTTGACTGCGCTGAAGGGTGATGAAAACCCGGGCCATTGAAAGGCGCTGCGGAGCAGTACGGGAAGAGACGTGCTCGCCCCTTCAGTCATACAACTTGCGCCGTGGCCGTGTCACTGCGGTTAGTCAGGCAGATCTCTTATCAGTACCGCAAGACATGGTGTGGTGGGGCGTTATTGAATTCTTCTCCGCCAGGTCAAGAACGCGCTGCGCAGCATCTGCGTCGGGGGTTTCGATGACTCGAATTGTAGGACTATTTCAAGCTACGCAGTCGTGCTTCAAGAGTATCATCGCAAAAGCGCAGGACTCTGCCAACAGGGTATCAAATCTCGAAACCTTGAATTGACATATAACATGCCATTTACCAAGAATTATTATGTCGCATTGGCATTCTAAGCAAATCGTTTCTTTCAATCCTCTTCGTACCGATCAGCATGGGAGGCAAGGCAAGGAAGGGCTAGCAATACCGGTGAAGTCAATAACCTCCCCGTTCAGATGGGAATCCTCCTGCTTGATCACTCTTTTGATGGTGTCAAACCAGCAAAGCAGCAATTTTCTCATCCGCATCATCTTCTGACGGTTCGGGCTCAGGTTTGGGTTGGCGGCGAGGGTGATGCAGGACGTTTAATCGTAGCTGGTGCCATGCCGTTTACTTGCAATAGTTCTGGAAATAAGCGTTTAAAGGCACGCTATTTGTCGAGGTCACAAGCCCACCCAGTGGTCTATAGCGGAACATGAACCTGACTTGTTGGCCATTTGCACTGCCTGCGCAGGCTTGGTTGGTACTTCTGCGCCCAATCTACCACACTCTGTACACGTTTCAGAAAGAAAATAGGCCACGTTCCTGTACACTTGGACTAAACGTGTATTTTGTCGACAGGATTGAAGGCAGGTGTTGGTGTTGGTCCCTGATTACACGCAGGCAGCTAACCTGCCATATCTCAAGCCTGATTTCTCCCAAGTCCTGTAAGGACTCTGCGGTTCGTATTCGGTCATCGTCGTCTTTGTAGGTATTTATAAGAATTCCAAAGAGCGAATCCTCTTACCGGTCAATTCTATGGAAGAAAGTAAAAGGGGACGAGCTGTTGTCGCTGTTGTCCGTACTGAGTTCAATGACACTACATCTGAGGGCGTGTAAGTAGGATGATCTAGCGCTGATAATACGGCTGCCAGCAAAAGCCGGGAATAATCAACACCATATTCAGGAAAGTGGTCGTCGTCGACGTGAATTCAGGCAAAGAAATCGTCGAATTGCAGCATTGTGATCATTGTGCAAGTCATGCGCAATATCGGAGAGCACCAATGGCTCCTCCATTTCGAGATAAGCTGAGACAGCAAACAGAGGGGCCTTAGACCCCCTACCTATACATGTACAAATACGACGTACCATGAATCCCGATCCATTTACTTTCCCTCCGCGTCGTTTGGGTTGTTACGCCTCTCGTTCGCTGACATATTGTTCCCTTTCGCCTCCTCCATCTTTCTTTGATCGACAACAGTGGCCTTGACTCTCGTCCACGATGCCACCAAAAAATGCCAAGGCAAGCGGATCCTCCAACAAGGTCAAGGAAGACAAGGTGAATCGATTGTCGACGCCTTGGTTTAAATGTGCTAATCGTCTAAGATGTCCAGACCTTTGGAATGAAAAATGTTCGCTTTCTCTGCCTCTTTTTTTGCGTACATTTCGTTTACCCGGCATGGCAGAAAAATAAATCAGCCAAAGTCAAGCAGCAAGTAGCACAAATCCAGGCGCAAGCCGCCGTTACCGGCAAATCACGTACTACTCTCGAGAAAGAGAAGGAAAAAGCTCTACGGGAAAAGGCAAAGTTAGATGAAGAGAAACGCAAAAAGGAAGAAGCAGCATTCTTCAAGCCGGTACAGACTCAGAAAGTACCGTTTGGCGTTGACCCCAAGACAGTGCTGTGTGTGTTCTTCAAGACCGGGACCTGCGAGAAGGGGAACAAGTGCAAGTTCAGCCACGATGTCAATGTGGGCCGGAAGGTGGAGAAGAAGAATTTGTACGAGGATACGAGAGAGGAGAAACTCAAAGGTCAGCTATATGACCTCAGCGGGTGGCTACGGCTCACTAGTGCCACAGATACGATGGATACATGGGACGAGGAAAAGCTCCGCAGCGTCGTGCTCTCGAAATCAGGAAAGCCTCGCACAACTACAGATGTATGTGGCACGTTGTCCTACGCTGCAGGGCTGATATTCTACAGATTGTCTGCAAACATTTTATTCAAGCCATCGAAACAGAAAAGTTCGTTTGTAATCATATTTGTCGTGCAGTATCTTTGAACTACTCACAGGTTTGGATGGTTCTGGGAATGTCCAAATGGCGAAAACTGCATGTATCGGCATGCCTTACCGCCCGGATTTGTCCTTAAATCTCAAAGGAAGGCTCTGGAAGCCGCAGCGAAAGCTAATACCATCAGTATTGAAGAATTTCTTGAAGTTGAGGTATGTTTTTCTCAATGCAAGAGTGTGGGTTGATAATTAACAACAATCAAGCGTCACAAACTGGGCCCTAATCTTACGCCAGTGACGCCTGAAACATTCGCTCATTGGAAAAAGACACGTATGGATAAAAAAGAGGCAGAAGAAGAAGCTTTGCGCAAGGCCAAGGACGCTCAGCATGCTGCAGGAAAGAACGTCGGCATGAGTGGTAGAGATCTGGTAAGATTCAATCACCCTCATGATTACAAAGCATATTATATTCACTGTGCATCTAGTTCCAATACAACCCTGAATGGTTCGAGGATGAGGATGAAGATGGCTCTGAAGACTGGGACTTTGAAAAATATTTGAAAGAGAAAGCTGAGGCAGATGCTGCAGAGGAGGGCTATGATTATGAAATTCAAGGCATTCGAGAGGAAGGCGCTGAGGGTAGCGGGGGAGGGCAAGATTAAGTCACATCTGTTATTAGCACAGATAAGGATATTATACATCTAGTCCTCATCATCACTTCCATAGCCAACAAGATTTAGCCCAATAGGCTCCGTGGGGGGGCTCCTAGTAGGTTGCACCAAAGATACGCTATTCTGCTGCCGAATTTGTGCGAAATACTTAAGACCTTCTATGGCATCGGCACTCAGTAGCTTAACTGGTTTTGACGATACCTCCAGCGGAGGAGGTGATGGAGGAGGCGCTTCAATATCTAGTCGTCGCCGCTTGCTTTCACGTTCTCCACTCTCCTCTCCGTCATCCTGCACTATATTTCCCTCCTCGTCAAGCACATCACCATCTTCCAGTGCTCTGATCGTCCTCATGGCATCAACAATACGGGGATCCATTTTGGAGCGGATGACTTCTTGACCCATCGTCTCCAGGCGCCTCTTCTCCAAAACCTTGGAGGTCGGGTTAGGATCCTCTGTAGCCCATCGAACATTGAGAATCTCATCGTTGTCTAGAGATTGGCATGCCATGGCCTCTTTGGCAAACTGTGCGTGCAACTCAGACACATAGGTAACGAAAGCGACGCTTCGGTACTGCAGGACCTTGACGGCCCATCCTGTCTCGGAATCATCTGAAGACGAGTTAAATACGACATAAATTTGGTAGAAAAACTTTCTGACCGTGCTCTATCTGCCCAAACTCTTTGAAATGCCTCCGAACGACTTCTTCCGTCTCGAGGCCATTCCCTGTCTCCTTGATCCGTCCAACGTAGAGAGTACGATTCATTCTGTTAAAGCTACCCACGCCACCCATGTCATCACGGTAGTCTGCGAACTTGTCGCGGGCGAAACAGTCTTTTGAGCTGTCAGGCAGCGCGTCCTCTGGGTCTGGGAGGCAGTGAAGATATTCGCATTCCCAACCGTATGGACAACAGCCCCGGGCGAAGAAGAGACAGCAGTACTTCATTCCAGTCGTGTTGGCGCGAGTCAGGCCAGAGTCTTTCTTGACGTTGCATCTCGTTTGAGATTTTACTTTGCTAGAAAAGGGTGTGAGTAGCCAAAGGAGATGCAGTAGCGAGATTGCGCACTTTGAGTAGCTATCCTCCCTGTCACCCCCAGCCCATTTATTGTACCAGATATCTTTGAAAATACAGTGAGCAATAAAGCAGAGAGATGAGAACAACTCAACGAACTGTACTCTTTCCCTGTCTGAGGTGTCTCTTTCTTCTCTACGTCACCTGGCTTGACCTGCTTCCGCGCTGGCTTCGATTTTTTATGTTTTTTCTGGCTCTTTGGCGCTACGACGGTGACTGTCTGCAATTCTGTTTCGTTGCCGTTCGATGTCATGATGATGGTAAAAGGCTGAGTTTGTATACCACGTGCCTTTGTATGCGTTTCCATTTCCGTCTACTTTCGGTCATGTGGACGTCGTCGCTTCTTTTTCTCTTCAATTCCTTTTCCAGAGCTCACTGATTTTAAATTTATCGTCGACCTTCTGCACGACGACCTTTCAACGGAAACATGTGTGCACTCACCTGTTTCCAATGGCTCGCTCTCGGTTCAGCGGCTTTGCTACCGTCTAGCTTTGGCCTTCGCGAGCTTCACGATACCTTTTTTTTCTTTTTGATTGAGGCTATTGCAGAGGCGGTCCGGCGACACAGTCGCTTCCAACATGCAGCCTTGGGGAGCCTGGGATTCAAACCAAGCCGATATGTCAGTGTGCACTTAGAAGATAGTGAATGTTAACTGCGAAGGAAATGCTTTATCCACGAGCAGTGTGGGACTTAGGACTTATTGTGTGGCTCTCGCTTCCTCCTTCCTTCTCTATGTCTATACTTACCTCGTTTACGTAGCCTTCACAATATTGTACCCACTAAAACCCCGCTCTCCCCCGTCCAGTCTGGTGGAAGGTTTTTCTCATTCCGGAGTGGCCCCTAACAAGTTTTCAAAACTAGGTCCTTTGGAAGGGCCTTCTTTCCGAACCGTTTATGAGTCATCGAGCAATCAAGTTCAAGGCGTTTGTTTAACTTTCTTGCCCACATTTTTGATTGAATCCGGCGAGAAGTTACAGTCCTCCCTTTTAATGACCCTCTCGCACCGAACGTTCCAGATAGTTTGTGCCGAAGTCGATATGAAAACTCCCCCTTCTGTGTGAAAATCTGGAATATTGCTGCTACAGAGCCGTAAGTTGTGATTCTTCGATCAAACTCGAATCCCCCTTCAATTTCCTTGGGGGCTTCTTCGTAGTCCTCTGGCAGCATGAATCTTGGGTCCCATTTGCTTGGGAGGGTATCTAGCAGATCCTTTGCCCTGAGCATGCATGCGTTCGTTTTGGATCATTCCAGATTCTCTCTCATGGCTGCACAGATATGGTGCTCACAGTCCGAGATGCGCCAGGGGTTATGAGTTGGTTCATCCAGGTAGGATGCAATTTCTTCTGCTTCTCTGACTAGTCACAGGTTGCGGTTGTTTCGTAGACATGTGCTTGCCGCAGATTTTGTTAGCAGCCTAATTCTGGGGTCAGCATTTGAGTGATACCAGATTGGCCGGTCTCGGATGATTTTTCTAGAAAAATACCTTCCGCTCGAAGCCCCGTCTCGTTGGCTACCTCCAGTAGACTCTGGAGGTTTCGGGGGAGACTTGATTTCTTCGTTTTGAAGGATTGCAGGAATATATTCTGTTTAATGTCTAGACTTATATTCCTTTCTGTGCTTACTGGGGAGCGGGGTATCATATCGTGAGCGAAGTAGGCCCAAGTCGGTTGGTCTTCTGCTTGTAGGGCTTTAATCCACATTACTTCAATTGCTTTATTTCTCGCTCGGATGTCTAGGATATCGAGTCCGCCTTGGGTTCTCGGCAACTGGAGGGTCTCCAAATCAACCAGGTTTTTAGTCTTTCCCTCCCAAATAAATTTACGGATTCGTTTTTCCGGTCTATTCTCAACCTGTTGTAGCAACCCTGAACTACAGCCAGGTACTGAGACAAGCTACCCCACGACAGCATGGATGATGATTCGACGTCCTGGTACTGATGGGTGCGATAATTCCCTTCTAGAAAGGCTTTGATCTATCTTTTCGAGGACTGGAGTTTACGCTGTATCATCTGGAATATTGTTCCCGAACCATGCCCCCAGGATACGGATCGCCTCTCCCTCCTGGACAATGTGGATATTTTCCGGGATCTTGTCAAATCTGTCTCTTGACCTTCGATTATCGGTGAAGGATGTATGGAACTCACTACTTCCCATAGGCATGATTTGGGTCTTTCCTACATTGAAGCAGGCTCCACTAGCTAGGCACCAGTCATCAAGAATTTTAATGAGATCTTGAAAGCCATCTTCCGCATCAAGGAATGTTGTAGCGTCGTCTGCAAAGAGGTTTGCTATCAGTCTTAGCTTCACGATTCTTGAGCCTGCTCGAAGCACCAGAATGAACGTTCGCGTCGTGTATATTTCATGGATTGAATTCTATGGCAATGCTACACGTTTCTCAATGGCGACCATGCTATATTCGACCGGGGTCCTCAAATTTAACAGTTTCACCCGTCTCTTAAATGTATGGGCTGGCCAACCTACCCAATTTCGGACCGGAAACACCTCATCTCTCTGCTTGGACAGTTTGCATGCCTCGAGAAGCTCCATTCTCATTTCTCATAACCTGCTCACCATTGTATAAATATTATGCAGGTTTCTCGCCCTGTAGTTTCCTTACCCATCTTAAGTTCTCCAAGCACCCCGAACTTGTCGTGTAGTCAGCAGAACAGCTGCAAATACCTCCCGGATCAGTGAAGACCATGGAGCTTAACGATTTGTAATGCGACGATGTCTGGCAGTATACCTGTAGCATCTCTTCCGTTCCTCAATCCTCCCAAGATTGTTCAAGGTCTGACTAACAATCTCACATGCGGAAACGCCGAAGTTCAGTTTCAGCAATCGCCCACCGTGTTACTTCTTCCCTCGAGTAGCTTTCAGTTGCGCCATGCATCCGGTAACTCGAAAGTGAAGCGTAGGTTATGTTTCCACTTTTCCTCATGAATCGCTGGGTGCGCTCGAAGGAGAAGGCTAGTGCTTCTTGTTGAGGAAAATGTCCGTGTTTGGCGCTCATCAAGGAGAATACTATGGTTTTTTGAAAATCCAGAGTTCACATGATGTCGCAGTTGGCAAAAAACAGGCTAATGGTGCTTAGAATCCTGCCCTTGATACGATATTAGAGAGCAGCAAGAAGAGAAAGATGTGGTTGATGCCGTTGCTAGCGATGAATCTGATGCGGGCATATTGAATATTTCACAACAGTATTCATAATAGATTACATCGCCGGATGCCCTGCAGAACGTTGAAAGAGGTTGGAATTGGAAGCTTGGGCAACTACAACTTGGTATTGAGTATCATGCTGAGATGCGAAATACTGTTCCTGGATAGAATAAGACGCTATACTACTAGTGCGACGTCCCGCCATTAACCAAAATACTAGATGAATAGTCTCGGCATTGGTTCTACCATAACAAAGGTTGACTTGCCAATAAGATAAGCGAATAAAAGTCATAGCTATCATGTCAAATCAATAAGCTGTCCAGCAAGTTCTCCGTCTTCACGGGCTCGAGTTTGATCTTCTTCCTGTACTTGGAAGCGCCTTCTCGCCGTTTCCATTTCCCTTCAATAATCTGTATCCTGGCCTGGGGAGCTCGTTGGTAATAGGTACCAACACTAAATTCGGATGAAAAAACCGACCTTCAGAGCTTCCAGTTCTTTACTGTCTGTCTCAGACTCATCCCCATCAGATGTGAGGTCGATGACAGTGGATTCCGTCGTACGCTGAGCCGGGCGAAGAGGTGATGGTGCGATGTCAAGAGCGGGGAGCACACCTAGTTGTAGAGATGCTGATTGGACTGTGATGATTCAGAACGAGCATTAGAGGACGCACTCAAAGGTCGATACTTGAAACAAAAGACTATGAATGGATCCCCTATAGGTACACTGCGATATTTTGAGGTATGGGATTGGTGGGTGACAATCGGGTCGCCAAAACTACGCGTTTATTAGCATGAATGGTGAAAAGGTAACGCAGCACGTACTCAAGCTGGTGGTCTATTCCCTTCTTGGTCTTTTCGCTATACTCCCCAGCCTCTGGAATAGGCATATACCTCCGAGGACCGCGTGTATGCTGTACGCGATGGAGTTGAACTCTTTTGAGTCTCCACCTCGATGTCGACCACCTTATGCCTAGAAAGGTTTAGTGCACCGTCGTTATCTAAGAGCCATGGTTAGTGGATGACACCAAGGTAGAAGCAGAGCGAAATCACCTGTAAATGTAAGACACGAGAATTTGTAGGGCCGCATTGCCGTTTCTGAGACCCTTACACCAGAGAATTTGTACTGGATGTGGCCACTCTAAACGAGCTTTCTGGAATACGTCGTTCCGTCGATGCGAGGGTTACTTTGAGGGGAACCGGAGCATCGTCCAGTTTAAAGTGTATCTCAAACGTCTGTAAGGCGAAAGTGAAAGGTAAGAAAGGGGAAGGGGGGGGGGGGAAGTAGCAAGCTTGGCGCACTGTGTTCTCTCCAGATGGAATCCGGCAGGTAACCTTGTTTCCAGCATTGCCGATGGGAGCGAGGTACAGACGCCATCACGTGGACTAGTACTATTATCTATTTACAGCTGTCTACTGGGCGTATTCTTACACCGTCAGGTCAAAAACTTGACCTAGATTTTCCACCTTGATTTTCTCGAGCTTGACCTTTTCCCTGCTCACCAACTCGGTATGGCGCAATCTTTTACCCTCAAGAACCTGAGGGTCGGCTGATGATTATACCTGTTCCACATGGGTGCTGACCTTGAGAGCATTGATCTACTCATTCAAGTCATTGTCTCCATCATCATCAGAGATTTCGATAATCTCAGGTACGTGCAACCTTGGTCTAGGGGGTGGCGTTATGTTGTTCGCTTGCAGTACACCATACCTGGTCATGTGTGTCAGCATCTGGTCTGTATTTGAAAGAGAAAATGACCACAGGATGGCCGATGGCAGTACACGAGTACCATGAGGGCTTCCTGGGCGGAATAGCTACCGCTACAAAACTAGACCAGTGAGCATTCCTGACCCATCTTTTCCATCCCGTGGATTGGTCGCTGCCCTTGGGGTTGATAGTACGCCATCCTGGCTTTCTTTTTCTTTTTCTCTATACATTTCATTCTTTCGAACTGTATTTTGCCAACATTCTGGTCTAGTAAATTGTCGTCATCTGCAGGATCAAGATGAGCACCATTCCTCGCCCAAGTTAGCATATGACACCTGAACGAAAACATAAACGGCAACGGATGCAATAGTAGCATCCATAATGATTTCCATCGACGCGTGCAATGATTTTGCCAGTAGGGAATGCAAAACTGTTGTCTTTCCAGTGCATTGCAAACGCATGGTAGGGCTCAAATCTAGGGGGGCCTACTTTGTTTGCTTCCGATGAAATGCAACAGGTAACCGACTGCCTGGCGTGACCTCGACCCGGTATTCCTCTGCCTGGACACCCTCAATGGTGATCCATGCAGAGAAATGGTCGTAGGTGAGCATTGCGGACTTCTGCATTTGCGAATTTGCGCGTGACAATTGCTTGGCTACGCCTTCCCAGGCATTTTCAAATTCCGCCACCCTGTCCTGAGTCTTTCCATGATTGTTACCAACCTGTACTGCAACCTTTTAGATGCGGTGAGCTGCTGCTGCCTTCCAATATTCTACCGTGAGTATCTGCATTTGCTGCATCTCCGTATTCCTGCTCTCAGACGACCGTATTAGCTTCTACTTCGAGGGGCCACACTCGGACGTGAAATGGAAGGAAGCAGCAATGATAAGGTTTTATTCTACTCTTCATGCCCCCGAAAAGCACTCATTGACTCGTCTAGCAGGCACCGGCATCGCACGTCTGGCCACTGCCATTCTTTGTGGCTGCTATCTACTCGTGGTTTATGCGCAGGTTCATTCCCACTGTCAAATTCACCTTTTACTACCTTTTCACGACCGAGCGATCCAATGACTCTCACAAAGTTCGCCTCTTTCGTTTTGGTATACCCATTGTCATGAAGAAGACGCTACGGATGGTCAGCACCGAGGCGGATGCTCTACGATTCTTGAATGCAACCTGCCCTGACCTGCCAATACCCCGACTCCTCGATTCATTCGTGGTCGGAGAAGCCACGTATACCATCATGACCAAGCTGCCGGGGGACAATCTGTTGGACCGCTCCCTACCTTCGGACCAATTAGAAGTGGTGGCCAAACAAGTCCTGGATTTCTTGCATCAGCTGTGGCAGATTGAGCAACCAGGTAACTGCAAAGGGCAAGTTATGCGTAGCGCAAGTGGTCATGGGCTACCTAATCCTATGACTCTCCATTCCAACCTCAGCAACACATTTCCTTCGACACTTCATTGTTACGCTCTCATGAACTTCAAAGATCTGGACCATTTCGTCGCGGACACGGCTCCTGCCACTCTCGAGCATCTCGCAAATGACCAGGTGTGCTGGGTACATACCGATTTGCGGCTCCAGAACATTTTGGTGCTGGACGGCCGACTGAGTGGGATCGTTGATTGGGAGGATTCGGGATGGTTACCCCGCCACTGGCAGCTGCATATGTTCCGCAATGTATACATGCATGGTGTTACATTCGAATGGTGGGCCTTGTGGAAAAAGGAACGCATGCGTTTTGATGAAGCGGTAGAAGCAGTATACAAACTGTCTACCGACCTGATCACATATCCATTGTGAATCAAACTTATTTCCTAATAGATGGTAAGAAAAGAAGAGAACGTACTCATTATAATGACAGAACAGGAGGGTGATATTGGTGGACGAGGGACTGATAAAAAAGGGTCAGGAAATTATTATCAGCCTGGGTACTCATGGTCTTGATCTTCGTTTCGACCAAATTAATAAACTCGGACCGATTCTCTCTGCGCCCTGGAAAGCTTCCCTTGTCGTACAGACCCATCAACACCTGTAGGATCCAAGTCCGACATGTCATGTTATGCGCACGATTCTCGTCGACTGTGGCGTAGCTCGTGAAGACACTACGACAAATGTCGATAAAGTCGCAGCACGGCACGTATCCCTCCAACTTGTAGTATCCCAGCACTGCACTGTTTCCTGTACGCGTGGCTGGCGTTACCGTCTGAGAGCCGTACGTTTCCGCATACGGCCGGCCAGAGACTTGATACCAATGATGGCGAACGGCTCTGGAGTTGGCGTCGGTGATGATGATGGCCCAATGAAAGGCGCCTGTAGCGAGTTGCACGGTGCAGACGTATAGCGAATCTGGGTCGAGAGGGACGTGCTGGTGCATCCTACCAGCGGATAGCGAACTAGGCGCCATACAGCGAAAAGAGTGATAAGAAAAAAGAAATCGCAAGGGTAGATACGTCTGTGGGCCACCATTGGATAGGGAATCGAGCTCATCGTTCGCGAGTACTCACGAAACTTTTCGCCGCAAAGCCTCCCAATCCGAATTGTTCATCCAGCACTCGTCACAGCCTTTTATCGGAGGAATCAGAGAAAAGAAAGGAAGAAAAGGGAAGAAAAGGGCGCACGTAGAGTCGATAGTGGTAGGGCAAGATGGGATGATCATCATGGAGCAAGAAGCGTGCGTGGCGTTGTTTGACAATAGCCCTTACAATCACTTGCATCAAATTTATGTTTGTTCAATATTCTACTTGTCTACGAATTTCTATTCCGAAACTATGAATCTTTATTAAAAGGTGACACGGCACTTTTCTGCATGAAATCAATCAGATTTCAGATCACCCAAGGGCAAATAATATATATTTTTCTTTTCTAGTAATGCCCTCAATCACCGGCTCCGACTAGCCTTTGCAAATGATCCATCATCTGTCACATATGGAATGCAAGAAGGGAAGGAAAGAATTCTGTACATACTTGGTTATTGCCTCTGTTTTGATGCCTTGGGCCTGGCCTAGCCAGACGCGGTCTTCTTTCCTTGTTACTTCGCGAAGAAGCCAGCAGAAGACCGGTTCATCCTTCGCTGTTCTTCTCCGAGCCCAGCATGGCTTCGACATTATATGAACCATCCTGATGCTCTCGCGTCAGAGTTCCACTGCTCATTTGAACGTCCTCCAAATTTCTGCCTCATCAGCGTCTGAAACGCTCAACTCGGCTTGCATTTTCAATCACAAGTCGTCAATGATTCTTCAGATTAGAGATAACAGCCGCCATCATATATCCTGTCACCTCTTACTAGTTGTCGAGGCCTGATCTTAATCTGCCGGTCACAACGCCACCCTTCGTCAAGTAGTAGTCTCTATCTGCCCAGTTTGCATATCTTTACCGTAATTCCGCCCTCTTGACCTGTGGACCTCTAGACCTGTCATCAAAACTTCTCATTTCCATGGACACCGCTGCGCGGTGCTAATCCTACAAATTCAACTCACCCTGATTCTTCTATATCCTATTCGTAGCCTTCGAATTTGCGGCGATTATGCTTGACGTCCTTGTCCATGTAGATTGTCGATTTAAAATGCAAGAGCCAGCACAGGCCATATGCAATAATACGTAGTCCTTTTGAAATGTCTCCTAGATGACGCCTTTATGCCTCTCTCAACCCCGTCTTCACGAAAAGCGTCGAAAACAAAAACTGCGACAGCTGCTCATCATGCAGCGGTAGATGCCTCCATCCTTGCCTGAGTTCTCCCAGCGGAACACAATAGCTTGCAACCGCCTTCTCGTCTTCTTCGTCATCACGCACAGCAAAGAGCACAAATATTAAATCAAGCATGCTTTCGCCCCCGATACAGTCAAACGACAAGGACAGATCTTGATTCCATACAGGATTGAAACCATTGTTCTTGACCACGCCCGTTCTAGCCGAAATTTTCTTATCCTGAGTTTTGCCAGATTCGAGTGCCTCGCTCCATTCGTCAAAGGACGAGTGCGTCCAGTCAGGCACATACAAAGACACCTCCACGTATGGATCAATTACCGATTTTTCGACGACCTCTTGCCCAGAGCTATTTTTGGGGAGAGGGAGTTGCTGGGCCGATACAATCTATGGACTCTGTGAGCGGGAGGAAAATGGAAGAAGATGCTGCTTCATGCCTTGACTTCAAATGTGTACCTGATCTTTCTCTCCAACAAGGATTCGCCTCCAGGTCTCAAAGCCTCTGGTTTGAGTACATAGCCGCATCGTCCATTTCGCTGGAACATGGCTTGATTGATCATGTACCCTAAATCTGATCAACCCAAATTAATATCATTGTATCAAAAACAATAAGTAAGCCTACCGAACGTCTGCCAGTTTATGGCAACCAGCTGCGCACCTACAGCCCAGTACTTTACCGGTTCATAGTTCGTCGAATTTACCCTCGTCCCCTTCGGATATATTCTCACCATATGTCCGTGTGTATGTCGTACCAGGGCCTTGGGATCAGTTCTGTTCGCCCGTGACTCGGAGAGAGAAAAAATGTGCTCAGGCGCATATGTCTCCGTTGCCGAAAGGCCCCTGCATTTCACACCGACAGTGTAAACGAGCAGGGAAGCGAGTTTGAATGACATTAACGGCTTGTTCTTGGGTTGGGACTTTTTCACGCGCCGCCAGCGGGATTTGAGGTTGTCAAGTATACTAGAATCTGTGCCGGAAGACGACGACGAAGACCAGGATTCGTCGGCTGCGGTCGCAGCGCGAGCTTCCTCAGTTTTTCGGACTTGTTCAGCCGCTATTTCTGCAGCAAGATAGAGATTTTTGGCCTGGGAATGCTTAATCAGTGAACTGCCGAACAAGGTAAAAACATACCTTCAGCAAAATCTTCCCTTTCAAATCCTTAGGGCTTGGTAGCTGATCTACAGGCGGCCTTCCTTCTACTGGCGCTTGTATCATTGAATCGCCGAAAACGGCTGTCATGAGTTCTGCGATCTTGTTCTGTTGCTGAACTCCACAGTGGACTTCGGCACTTATGATGATGGCATACGGTGATGTGACGAAGGCGTACTTGGCGATAGCTTCACATACAGCCCGTACAGTGACTTCGGAGGTCAAGGTTTTGCCATGATAAACTACAGGCTCGCCATCTTCACCATCGTAAATGTCCACTGGGAGGGAGGGCGTTAAGCGCCTCAAGTGTACAAGAGAGAAGAATTGACACGTACACTCAACGCTGCGGCAGCTGTGTAGAAGTGCACGGATGTATCCTTCAACGGTACTCACTCCAACAAGCTGATGTCCGACAAGATAAGTGTTGTGAGAGGAAGATACGAAATATTCCGGCATCGGACGAGTCATGTCTTGCCAATTAGGATCATTTAGTTCGGAAAATGGACTATTATCATTAGAGAAGAGGAAAGATACGAAGGCACCCAAGCTCATGACCTCAGAGTTAGGTGAATATCTGGAAAATATAGTTGAAGCGTCTGCTGTAGACTGTACAGTGTATAAGTCAAGGGGAGGACGGCTCAGAAAAGGATATTTACTTTTTGGCATTCGTGGAGGAACTTTGTGAAAGTGGGTAGATCGAGTCTTCCTAAATCATTGTATATCGTTTCGATATCGGGCCGTCTCTTGAGCAACTTGACGAAACGCTTGAAAGCATCAAAGTCGAGGTAGCCATACCTCTGGCTGTCGGCCTCCTGAGAATGACTGTCGATCAAACGTACAGCTCATAGTGAATAACCGCATACCTCGAAAATCTTTCTCAGTTCTGCCTGAGATGAATTTACATTCAACCTCCTGCACAAACCCTCAACTTCTGCAAACTCGAGTCGCTGATCACCTTGGCGATCCGCCCCTTTCCAATACTGCTTCTCCCACACCGTGTCTCGAACCTTGATGTTTCCCAGGCCAGTCATCAAACCCTGCCTGACCACACAGAGCTTCTTGAGGGTCGTAAGCCAATCAGTGAAGATCTCAGTGGTGTCGGAAACGATGTGGATGGTCTTATAGCTGCCCTCAAGGATGTAAATGATAGTTATCCATCGATCCTCCATCGCTTGCGATAACTTGAACTGTGAACGGTAGTATCTAGATTCTGGACCTGAGCGGATCTCCTTGATCGCTTCAATGGGAACTGTATGCAACTGTAACAGGGCCGTAGCAAGAATCGGAAGAACAAGACGCACTGACACCACTTTTCCTCGATTCGTAGAAGATTTGACCTTCATCCGGATCTATACGAAACAGTACCCTTTTCTCCTTCTTTGCTGATACCTTAAGCATCATAGTGCCCTGCTGCAAGGCCAGAGGCACGCTCGTATCTGGCACAACTGGTACATGACTTAGCGACTGGCTTGATGATTGCTGAGACATTGTAAACTCAGTTTCCTTTGAGTGCCGGAAGGGTAAATGAAAATGAGGAAGATGATGGTGCTGGAAGGGCATCGTCAAGGATTTCCGAATTACTTCGGTCTCGACGGCGACAGACAGCAAAGCACGTGGCTGATGACGCGTGACGTCATGGTAAAATATACTTCCTTTGTATTTAAAATTTTTCGTGGAGCGCAGGAGTCCTAGATACACGCTCTCCAGCCCCGGAGTCCTTCACCCTGGATAAATCTTCTAAAAAGGTGCCGAGTGCTCTATGTAGTACTTGTTGGATAAGGGGGTGAATTACCACAATACTTACCAATCCCGACGGTGAGTCTGGCGAGGGTGGGTGCTTGTACCAAAAATAGCACTGTGGCACTGTGGCAGTCTTATCAGACAATGGGGCTCTTGAACCAAAACATTGTTCCTTGCTTTGGCCGAAAAAGTCCTGTCTATGTTTCGGGAAAGGGCCCTTTGTCCTTACTTGCTATTGCTGGCGGTGTGTCAACAGCTTATTCAAAGATATCTTCTGCCTAATGCCTCAGCCTTAGATCTTTCCTTCCACTTCAAGTTCTTCTCCTGGCAGTACTCGAACTTGGCCTTCTCTTTCCGTTACAACGCCTTAAGGGGTCCCTGTCTGATCTATGTCACCACTGTCTTTGCTTCTGAAAGGTATCCGCCCCAGGTGTGAAATCTGATCTTTTAATCGTTGGTGGCCTGGCAATTACGATCAAGATATACATTTCGAGTCGACACAATTTCAGATTTGTATGAACTGGTAAATATTCCCTCATACGATGCAGATTGTGAAGAATTGTCAATTCGTGCGAACTAGCTCGATAATTTCCATCAGTCTCCGTGCGTTTCTCTTTCTTCTTCCGCTGCGGCTAAGTTAGTCTAACTGTGTTATAATCATGTTTGCTGTGTTCAACGCTTGGCGGATGTACACAAAGTCTTGAGCAGTGACGCTTGTTCCCAAGTTAATTCCATCCCTCTATTCTGGTCTCATATCATCCCACATACGGTACAGCTATCTTTCCCCTCGAGCCCTATACGTCACTTCAAGAAATAGGTTACGAACTTTGATGCCGAGCCTTGGTCTCCGTTATCTTTTTCGTCTAGTTCGCCCTGTGACGAGTTATGGCAACTCAATCTCCTGTCTGTGCGTCGAATGAGGCATTCGTATCTCCGCTGCGACCTCTAGAATTCGAGTTCATAGCGCCCATGTCGACAATCACGTCTGGTAATAATTTACTCCATGTAAGAGACGTACAGGACCCAGGTGATGCCGGTCCGGTATGTAGGGGTCGGTCATCGTCGCAGGGTCGCAAACAGAGGGCAAAGCCAATTTACTGCTTCGATGAGTCAATTGCGCCATTTAGGTACAGCCGCAGTCACGCGAAAAAGACCTCGAAGAAGAGCGGACATACAGATATTCGGTAGGTCTTGTGCTTCTTTCCAGTTCCTTCAATTCTAATAATGGCGGTGATACTGACAAAAACTGCGGGGATTCCGAATGTAAGGATGCTCCTGCGCACAGCTCCGAGACGGGATTTGATAGTGCGGATGTAGTCATACTTGAACCCAATGGGTTGAATACCACCATAACGACCGCCAGCACATGTAACATTGTGGCTCCAGGAGGCGAATCACAGAAGATGACGGTTTCTCCCTCCAATTTAGACTTTTCATCGTCGTTCAACTCGGACTTGGACGAATACGGGGCGGAAATCACAGGACCGAGCTTGGAATGGATACGAAAGCTGACCGGACGGTGAGACTCTGAGAGCAGTGCAGAACGCGGCGCAGCTGGCGGCAGGTGGGCCATGATCAAGGATAAGCCAGGACGAGCCGTGCGGCCAGAATTTGGTTCCGTGATGATATTTGTATGGATCGGGGCGAAGTTCTGATTATTTAATATGGGGTTACGTGGAGGTGGAGATAAAGAAGCGTGGTATCGTCAATGCATTAATTACCGTAGGTTGTATCTGTGTATCTTAATCGTGGCAAGATATGGCGAAATAATTGTGATACTAGGAACTGACCAGTCGTGGTGCCATGCCTCTCTTTTCCGGGTTGACGTGCTGCAAGTCAATTGTTCCTTTTGGGTTGCTGATTGATGCACAGTCGCTGCCGGGTACCTATCGGCCGTAAAATCATGCTGGCCTGACAGAACGAAGTAACATGTAGCGTAATCAGTATGATTGCTTGGTGATTGATTGCCTAAGGTTACGGCGTGAGCGCTTGAGCGCTGATGTACAGGTGATACAGGTCCAGCCTAGGATCGGTATCGGGGTAATATTGCATGTCGCTGCCTGTCGCTTCATGTCGATTTCATATGGTCTTGAGATTATCACGAACGATGAAACTAACTAAGGGAAGCAAGGCGGGCCATTATTCATGGACTATCACACCGTTCGGTAACTATTTAGGTACCATCACCGAGGGACCGCGGATGGCGGCAGAGCGCTAGCAAGGAAGGGATAAAAGCTCGGTTTTCATTGATCTGCGGTATGGACCTCAAGGCGCAATTTAAACTCCTGGGCATTCCTTTTCTTATTCAATAGTAGCAGTGTAAGTAGGTTTTTATAAGAACGACAGGCATAATCGTATGACCTGTTACTGGCCCTCTTCGTGCGACTGTGCATATGCAAGGTCGGGTGACTGACTAGTGCAATATTAATCATTCATGTTGTCGGTCAAATGACCAGCTCTTGCTGGTGGGTGGCGGCAATGAGTCGTGGAGAAGAAGAGTGGGCCAATGTTGAATATCCTTCGCTCTATAGCTGACAAGATTGGCAGTTTTCGAACTGTAAAATGCCGAATAGGCTATTTACCCCGCATCGTTTCCCCAGGTTACAGCATTCTAGGGCACAAGTGAGCGCTTCCCCGCATTGCCTCGGTGCTGAGAAGAGATCCGATCAGCGAGCGGTTCTACAACATGTAACAGCCTGTAACAGGTGTGTAAAACAGTGTAATGAGGGGATCATGGGGCGCCACAGAGAACAACATCAAAGGCAATCGTATAAGGAACAAGACGGGCGTCTCACAGGGATGGACCATAGAAGAAACTTGGACTTGGATTCTGGAACAATAAATCCAGGAAAGTTTCAGGATAATCCAAGAGGAATATTCGGGTCTGTCGAAGAATTTGTCTCGAATATCCCGAATTACAGCGCACTCTGTTGCTGTAATTGCCTTGTGACCCACCAATGACCGTCTGTGGAAACGGAGGAACCCGTGCGGCGCCTGCGGAAGATACCGATCAGTCCATGCCAGTCACGAGTGCAACGGATACTTCGGAAATATATGGCACGTGATCGGAACCAATGCTGGGAGATCTCCGGCCCGTGAATCTCTTTTTTGGCGGTCTCAAACCCAAGTTGCTCGCTGTCGACCACCATCTCCAGGGCAGAGCGAGCTGTCCCCTACCTCATGCTGCTTGCATTACCCAATCCCGTCCTCGCCGTCGCTGCCGACGTGCTCAGAGATCTCGATGGCGACGAAGCCTTGACAAGTCTTTGGTTCCGTGCGTTTTCCTGTTATCGTCAGGGCTCACTGATGTGCTGACTTGTCCCAACATCCCAGTGTTCACAAAGTGCAAAAGTTCGCTGCATGATGGCAGGCGTCTTGAGAATATATCCTGGCGACTATGGCATCGAGAAATGGCTGAGACGCAGACTTACCGCCCACTCACACCTGCATCACCGACGACAGATGCCACCAGATTTTCACCGTTCAATTCCCACCCGCAGGGTGAGTTTTAGCTCCATGTATGCGGGCAGTTTCGTTGAGTAGGATTTTGTCTCCTAGCGGGCGAGAGAGTCGTCAAGGCGCCCAGCGACCGAGTGTGCATAGGCAAGCTGATTGAAGATATTGGGATGTGCCAGCCCATCACCAGCTGCGAGGTTGATGGAAGCAAAAGCAGACACAGTAGGGGCGACAAGCATGGACCCAAAGGCAATACATTACGGCCGTCGTTACCCACGACGTCGGCGGACACGGTGACTATATCCATCATCCCGGTGTGCGATGCCCCTCAAGCCGATGGATCGCCCGTGCCAAGTTCACCCGCGTCCCGCCGTCCGGCAATTTCGACCCCCTCTCCAGGTGCTCCTTCGTTCCCACGTGTTGTCGTTGTTAATCCGACGCCCAACCCTACACCTCATCCTACGCCACCAGCAACTCCAGTATTGCCATCTACCATATCAAATTTGCCATTACCTAATAGTCCTCCCCAGGCGCCTCCTGTTCGCTCTTCTTCAAGACCTCCTGTCTCTTCTCGTCCGCCTCCAGCGTCCCTCGTACCTCGTCAGGTTCAGTCCATGTCTTTATACCCCCCAGCTCTCACCGCCTCCGCTGCATCCCTCAAACCTTCAGAACGTATGTTCTATGTCGGCACCGGCTCTCCGTCTTCTGGATCTGGCACTTCAGACTCTCCGCCTGCATCTGGTTCAGGCTCGTCCAGCTCGCCATCAGCGTCCGCGACGTCCGAGTTGCGGACAGATTCTGCCCTTCGTCCACGGTCCTTATCAAGTGATGGCCGCTCCAGCGGCGAGAGTAGTAGCAGTCATACCGATTTCAGCGATGAGCCCGAGCCAGGTGATGTTCAATCAAGACCATCGTCCGGCGTGAGGCGTCGCATCCAACCCAAGAAGAACAAGTTTTTTGTCCACGCGGGTCGACACCATCACGGCATCGGTCATTGGCCGAATGGTCGAGTCAGTTCCCTGAGCCAGAGCAAAGAGAAGGAGCGCATGGACAGAGAAGAAAGGCACCGCCTTGCTCGTGAGCATGAAGAGTTGGAGACTCGGAGGAAATCAAGATTGGAGCAAGAGGAGCGAGTGAAGTTGCAGGCGAGAGAACGGGAACGGGAAGCTGAGCGGCGACGAGAGGAGGAAGAGGCGAAAGAGCTGCAACGGGAGAAAGAGGCGGAACAGGAGTTGGAGCAAATGAAGGCCCGTGAACTAGACAAAGAGAGGGAACGTATCAAGCAAGCTGAGCGAGAACGTGAGCTTCGTCGCCGAGCCTCTATGGAAACATTACCGCGACAGCTCGCCATTGATGCCGAGATCTTCGATTTCAACGAGGACGCGTCGGCCGACCCTTTCCTTCAAACAAGCGGTTCACAACCCGATCTCACACGAACATATTTTGGACTTAGTCGTGCTCTCAGTCCCCCGAAACCCAGTACTTCCAAAGGCAAAGGCCAAGATCACGGACTTCGACAGCTTACGAAGTCTGGCACCGATCTCCGAGCCATGGTCAAGGAGAAGACGACCACGCGTATGCAAATGCAGCGGTTGAAAGGGGCTTTTACGCCTCTGAGGAACAGTCCATCAACGAGCCTCAAAGAGCGTAATGGATTACAGCGTTCGTCGCGCAAGGCTTCACGCGAAACTTTACCCGAAGTGCTTGTTAAGAGACATAGTTCCCCCAAGCCACCGAGTGTGAAAGGAAAGGGCAAGGCAGACCCGCAACAGCAGCAGACTGGAGGAGGGCGTCCCATTGTCATTGTCGATGAATCTGACGAGGAGACTGATTCGGGCGAGGATGGATGGACATCCTGTGACGATGACAGCGCTGAAGTCGAGGCTGTGACTGTAAGCGATTTTTTGCGATTGCCTTGATTTTCTTCTCAACGTCGTCAGAGTGAACATGACCATGTATCGCCTCGCATATCGCCTCGTCGTAACGTACAGCTATCACAAAATACCCGTCATCCACCTCCTAATACCACTACGAAGGCTCGTAATCCTCGGCGACAACAGGCACCGCCTCCAGACGCTGCTAAGCTTCAGGATGCAGTGCTGGAAGCTGCGCGGCAGCGCGATATGTTCGTCAAGATCCCCAAGGGCAGTTATACCAATCTTAATCGGACGAATTCAGGGCTCCTCAGTCAACTCATGAATCCGGATCCTGCACGATTACCCCACAGTCAATACCGTCGTGTGGAATCTAATACCGAACTTGGCTGTGGGAGCAGACTTATGGGAGCAGACATCGGACTACAACCGAGTCATAGTGCTGTGGCGTTACCCGTCTCTGCACAGGTCACCGTCGGGAGTATGCGGGACAAAGGAAAGGTCAAGACGAACCCCGTGGGCACAGATCGAACTTCTCCCCCGGGAAATGACGGATACCGGCGCAAAGGACGTCCGGAGGATGAGGAGATGGAGGATGACTCTGATGGGGAAGATGATAATTCGCTGACCGTTTCGAATAGTGTCGCGGAGGCGCGTCTGAGAGCCATTTTTGGAAGTAGTCGGGGAGGAGCTGCGCTTCCACAAGTCAAGGAGCGGAAGAGGGAACCATGGATCGAACCTCCGGCGGCGTCACCGCCTATACCAACGCCCGCGAAGGATCTTCCCATTGTGACCGAACACGCGCCATTGGGATTCCCATACAATTTACCTGTTGCCGCTATGCCTTCGACACCACGGACGACAAGGCAGAACATGCTCAGGACAGAGATGTCTGAGAGTGTTCGGCAGAACCTTTTGTGGTCACGATATATCCATAAGCAAAGTGTATTGGGTCCTCGGAGAAAGAGCAGTCCGTCGCTGCCTGATCGCGAGCCTATTGCAACGATTAATCCGGTTGTACATCTGACAAAGCGGGTAGACGGACGGCGGTCTGGTGGTGCTGATGCTGAGCGGGAAGCGGTGCGGAAGGAACTTCAACGGGTGCGTCTGACACGAAACAAGAGCTGGGCTGCAGAATATCACCCTACACAATGGGATTGATCCTCTTAGCCCCCATGACAGATGCGTCAGCTTCTCCGTTGCCAATGGTGTCCTTGTCGAAAGTGTACTACTGGGTGTAATTTTTATATCCTTTTTTTTCACTGTCATTGGTGTTTATTTTCTCTCAGGGTGGACACTTCGTTAATGATAATCTCAGCTCTCGTCGGCTATATTGGCGACTATTCTACCTTTTTCGTCCTATTACTTTGTACATTTCCCATTGTGTCTGTATAATAGTGTTGAAATGCTTTCAGTAAACATTTGATGTACTATACAATTATCCATTTGACGTAGTACACAGTAATGGAACAGCATTTGAAGCTTTTCCCCCTTTACCCGATGACGACCGGCCTCGATACTTCGGCGAAGGTGCAGGGTGGTAAAAGTAACTAGTCGTTGTAATAGGCAGGTTGCGTACGTATTATAATAAGGAAAGAAAACTCAAGTTGGGACGCTTGCCAGAAATGGAGCGATCTAAGCAGCTCTCCCAGTCGATTTTAGGAAACTCTTTGGATCCAAGGCAGATGGTGCGATTTCAATAGCTATGTGGTTTTCCGTATGTCGCGCAACTGATGGGAACGATGGAAACTGCTTATTGACTCCTTGGTAGCAGGTAGTATTCATCGACTTGGTATTCTGGCGGGATACTGTGGGCTGTTCAGTCGTCGTACTTGCCACTGTTGATGCTAATAAATGATATTTGTTGTGGTTGAGTTTCATCATGGGGGTATGCTGTCCGTCGTCGGAACAACTGCCGTGTGATCTCTCGAAGCAACATTCCATCTTTTTTTTTCTTGACGATTCTATACCCTTCTATAGCCGAAATGAAGTAAAGATGAGGAATAGTCCGCAGCACTCGAGAGCTGCTCCTGCAGTACCCCTTAAATAAGTACGATTACCAGTACTAGTAAGCATTTGCCGGATCGATGATGTGGTTCCACGGCACCGAATCATTCGTTTTCTATTCTAGATCTTCTCTTCAATTCGGCTTGTATCCATACCATCATGTCGTCCAACGAAGACGAATACAACGACCACGACCAGAACCCCAGTTCCAAGAAGCGGCGCGTCCAGCGGGCCTGTGACATCTGCAGACGGAAAAAGAGTGCGTTATAGGTCTTGGTAGGGCCGCCGGCCTCCCACTGACTGTTTCTTCTTTACAGTTCGGTGTAAGGCATTCATTGAATGGAACCGATACCAGCTAACTTTATGCTAGGTGATGGCGTCCAAATGCCCGAGAACCGATGCTCTAACTGTATAGCGTACAATTTTGATTGCACATATGTGGAGGCAGCCAAGGTCTGTCCTTCTTACAGTCTGTCATGTTATTCGTGTTAGCTGACAATGGCTGCAGAAAAGAGGACCGCCCAAAGGGTCTGTCGTCACCTCTTCGTCATTTCAGTGGACTCATGTTTGACAGTTATGTCGAAAGCTTGGAGAACCGGCTGGAGAAGATGGACAAGCTGTTGCATAGGGTGCGTGCGTGAGAATCGCGTTCATCTCATTATTCACTCCTTTCTAGCTCATGCCAGAGGCGGACTTCACAAAGGAACTTGGAGGTGGGTTTGACCGCGAAACCTGGTCCATCGAAAAGTTACCGACTTCGCTCGACTCTGGTAACATTCCAGAACTTATGCGGCCCAAAGGAAGTGCCTGCCACCCTCGCGATATTGCCACTTCTGCTATCCGGGCGTATAACGACATTGAAGATAAACTGCTTGAGGACGATTTCGACCATCTCACGCTAGCGGATAATTTGCAGCAAAAACTCGAAGTAGATTCTGGCGGCTACCGATTTTTTGGCAAGTCCAGCGGAGCTCAATTAATCAAGACTGCAATGGATTTGAAACATGGATATACCGGCCATGTGCAACGTGATCCTCTTGGCTCGAAGAGGTCGGAATTCTGGACAACTCGCCCTTGGGAAAGCGCCGGAAATATTCTCGATGGAAGGTTCCCTTCGTATTCATTCCCGGAGGATGACTTGCTTTCGTCCTTGGTCGAATTATATTTCGCAAATGTCAACATATTCCTGCCCCTACTTCATCGGCCTACCTTTGAACGCTCAATCAGGGCGAATCTGCATATGAAAGATGAGATGTTTGGTGCCGTCTTACTGCTCGTATGTGCAGTAGCTTCGCGCTATTCGAACGATATGCGCGTTCTGCTTGACGGAGAGGAATCAAGGCATTCAAGTGGATGGAAATGGTTCGACCAAGTGCAGCTTGTGCGCAAGTCGCTCCTATCTCCGCCATCCCTATATGATTTGCAATTCTACTGTGTGGGTATCTACGAAGGAGTAATGCAATGAAGTACTCACCTTATCATGTAGCTGTTTACGGAATTCTTGCAAGGCTCATCGGCGCCCCAGGCGTCATGGACGATGGTAGGTATCGGTATCCGACTAGCTCAAGACGTTGGAGCACACCGAAGGAGACGAAATTTTAGTCCTAACTCCGTGGAAGATGAATTGTGGAAACGAGCCTTCTGGTGAATGCACTTCTTTGACGCAACTTTGACCGTTCCTGACGTTGGTGTAAAGGGGTCTCGTATGTATGGACCGAATAAGTAGCTCAGCTCTCGGCCGTCCGTGTGCAATACAAGATGAAGAGTGCGTTTGTGGGGTATCATTTTGATCTCTTCTAATTGTTTGATCTAGTATCGACATTGATTTTCCCGCCGAGTGCGATGATGAGTACTGGGAGCAACCAGATCCTGAGCAAGCCTTCAAACAGCCTCCTGGAAAACCTTCATATGTAGCGTTCTTCAATTCATTTTTGAAGCTCAACCAGCTGCTTTCCTTTTGCCTACGTACAATCGTGAGTTAATATTAAGAGACTCGTTTATAAGCTCATCGCTTGGTACAGTATTCGATCAATAAATCCAAAATTCTGCTCGGCTTCGTTGGCCAGCAATGGGAGCAACACATCGTCGCGGAGTTAGATTCTGCGCTCAACAAATGGGTTGACTCAATACCAGATCATTGTATGCGCAACATTTACTTTGCCATGAATCCTTTTCTTACATTCACTGTCAGTGCGATGGGATCCCAATCGCGACAATCTTGTGTTCTTTAATCAATCTGCTTACCTGTACATCGCCTACTATCATTTGCAAATACTCATACACAGACCTTTTATTCCTACCCCTCGCAATCCTTCACCCCTCTTGTTCCCTTCTCTTGCCATTTGCACGAATGCTGCACGTTCGTGCTCACACGTTGTTGACATTCAAAGTCGCAAGGGCGGCAAGATCCCTGGGGTCGGCGTAAGCAGAACTCTGGTCTCTGGTTCTCATGTGTTCTGATATTCCACCTTTGTATAGATTCCAGTCTTCACGGCCGGCATTGTTCTCCTCTTCAACATTTGGGGCGGGAAACGGTCCGGCCTTTCTATTGATCCTAACAGGGAGATGGGTGACGTACACAAGTGCATGAGGGTTCTTCGGAGTATGGAATCGTCGTACGTATCGTTCCTCCATTCGAGCTTTCAGTAATACTGAAGCTGCCGCCGCTACAGATGGCATTTCGCAGGCCGCTTATGGTAAGGCTAGGCAATTTCACGAGTATCCACGGCGCTCATTCGTCTATTGAAGGGATATCCTGTACGAGCTGGCTTCGGTCGGTGATTTACCGTTACCCAAAGCAAGCCCCACTCCAACGAACAAACGAGAACGTGACTCTGATAGCCCACGTTCTGTGACCCCAGCAAATGGGAGCCCCTCAAGCGGCGTTACAGATTTCCCAGCGACTCGTGCTATTGTTGGAAGTCGGCGGATTTCGAATAAGGAGCCTGCATCCCGAAAATCCTCGAAATCAATTTCTTCAGAGCCTTCCGCCGCATTATCTTCACCGCTACCGGCTCCAGCAGCGTTGTCTTCATCCCAGCAACTATTTTCTCTGCCAATCTATAGCGACGAGCTTGGGCGAATCCCCCTCCATGGCCAAGTCAGCTTTTCGAACCAAGCGCAGACGCCTGATTCCCATGGGTGGTATGCAGGATCATCGTCGTCACATGGACAAGGACCATCAGATGGTGTGCAGAGTGATTTCTCGTTCATAAGTCAGCCTTTCTATGCGCAGGTGCCGCCTCCCGGGTACACATCTACACATTACGAGTACGGAAGGAACGATGACATGAATGAAATGATGCCTATTGCAGATAGCACGCATATACGACAGCCACCGCCGCCGATTATGGATGGTCGACCGCACGAGTTACTGGATAATGATACCATTACAATGTGGTCCAACGCGCCTAGCGGGTTCGAGTATGTTCACTTACTCACTTTGTTTCTTCTGTTTCTGATTTTTTTTTCCCTTCTATTTCTTAGATTGGACGATTGGGGTACTTATCTGACTAATGTTAGTGAGATGCATAATCCGCACGGGAACGCAAACGTACCAGGTCCAAGATAGTGGTTGCACGACGAAGCGTGACTTTTTCTGTGTTGAAATGGAAGTAAATACGAATGTGTAGCACCTACTATTCTTAGACTCTGTATAGTATTGGTATTTGGCTTAATACTTTTACCTCTTGTTTGTTCCTGAACTACCAGTAAAAAGTTCAACAGGCGAGCGTTTCAGGCAGCAGGAAGCTTGGAACGAAAATGGGACTACGGCAAGTTCCGGCCTGTTTCTGTGTTTCTGAACTTTGAATTGCGCCACTTTTCACGGTTCATGTACGACTCCCGGCTGGCCTGCCCTCCAGAACTGAAAAGTGTTCTGTGCCCCCTTTCGCCCTTCTACGCACCTGGTGACCCTGTGTTTCAATGTACCTGTCGGCCTCTGCATCCCCGCATTTAAACTACTTTTCTGCGTTTCACTCTAGCCCTTGATGGTACAATATCTTGGCAAGCCCCCTTGAAGTACATGTACAGTGTTCTCTGCAGTCGTAGGATGCGATTTCGACCACAGGAAGGTTTGCACGCGTGCTTGATGGTTCATGCAACTTGATGACAACTAGGAAGATCAGCGGGCGATTCGGTCTGAAGATCTTTTGTTCTTGTTCTTTGCGGGGCTAGGGGCTAGGAAGCGGTCTATTTTCATTGATTGTCAGCCGGGACGTCATCGAAATATTATAGTCAATCCGGTCAAACAAAACCGCTCATCTTCACCTCTTTCCGTTATTTGTCCCACCCGATACTCGCTTGTGTGAGGTGTATAAAGTCTCTCTTAATCCTCCCTCTTCCTTGCTTTTCGCCCCACTCCTCTTTGCCACCCTTTTGTTATCAACATGCTGGCCTCTGTCGTCTTCGCTTTTAGCTTGATAGTGTTCACGACTGCTGCTCCTCACTCGAAGCGCCAGCTTGCACAGGTGATCAGTAGCTGCACCCAACCGAACACGGTCGCACTTACTTTTGTAAGTTTCATCCCAAGTGCTGCGTTTCGCTCCCTGCTGACTATTTTCAGGACGATGGTCCTTGGGAATACGCGTAAGACATCCATTCGCAATCCCATCACAACGCTCAAATAACCTTTTTGTAGAGAAGTCGTTAGCGATGCTCTCACCTCGAAGGGCGCCAAAGGCACATTCTTTTATAGTGCGTAGTTCTTCCGTTGACCACTTTCATGTCGTTCATGACCTTATTCGCAGACGGAAATAATTGCGCGTATTTTTCTAATCCTTAGCCCTCACGGCTGACACGTCTTATAGACGAGTGCATTTACGACCAAGCTGAGATCGAACGAGTGCAATACGTTTATAACGCTGGTCACCAACTTGCCTCACACACTTGGAGCCATCCCGACCTAACTACCCTGACTTGGGATGAAAGTACGTCGCTTGCTGGTTTTTTTTTCACACCTGTGGTCTAATTGAAATCGATATCAAGTTCATGATCAGATGTGGCGCGTAGAACGTCAGTCTATTTTCGGTTCGATGTTCAAGAAGTTGATGTCATCCTTGCGTCTGCAGAAGCCCTAGAGAGAATTGTCGGCGTTGTTCCCGCATACATGAGGCCCCGTTCGTATATCTTACATCTTTCAAATCAATGAATGGGGTGCTGAAGGCTGCTGCAGCGTACGGTAATTATAACGATCTAGTGTTAGAGGCCGCCTACATAAGGGGGCAGCAGGTTGTCCTCTGGGATTTCGAGTACGCACAACCTTGTCGTAACACAATTTCCTTACTGACTAGCTTCCCTAGTTCTGGAGACTCCGTTGGCGCCTCCGTCCAGGAGAGCGAAAGTACTTATGACAGCACTATCAGTCAACACCCCAGCACGATTCTAGCATTGAATCATGAGACGTATGGTAAGTTGCCATGCCTCTATTTTCCAAGATGGGGATCTGATGAGAACATCACGCAATCTATAGAAACAACTGCGTAAGTTGATTTGACTCAACATGCAAAATGCAGAATATTCATCGATGTCAAAAAATAGTTATGATGTGCTTCCATATGCCATCGACGAACTGCAAGCGGCCGGATATTCTCTTGTAACACTTGCTGAGTGCCTTGGCGAATCACCGTACCAGAGCGTCGGCAGCCCACAAGTGAATGATGTAAGTTCTTATTTATTTCCCCTATAAACCTGCCTGAAACAGCTGCTGAATACATTTCCTGCTTAGGGATGGACCTGTTAAGTTGCCTCGTCATTTCAGCACGAACTATGTCATGATTTGGACTATTCTGATTGTGGACTTTTTCTTATGCTATCGGCACCGTTCGCTGCGGCATATTTCGTTATGATCTTACTAGTTACGCTTTCTGTCCATTTCTAACGAATACGTGAATCATCTGTCAACCATCATTTCTTTGATCCGTGACATACCCTCTCAGGCTCTTGGCATTGTTGCTCACATGCAACATTCCTGACGTTCTCGCAGTTACATACTAGCTACGTCTTGGTTCGCTCCAGTTCGGTATCGGAGGGAATTCAAGAACTTGAGTCCGTTCCACGCGTCATTATTAACCAGAAGGTAAAGAACAAGTGACACCTATTGATGACAAGAGCCGAGTGATGGTTATCACCTCAAGAACGTGCCAGACGCTATGTTTAGTGCGCCTAAAAGTCACAGCTGACTCTAGGTACATTACAAGGATGAGGCACACAGTTCGTGCTGAACGGATATGTCAAACATCTGGCGGAGCCGTCCGAACGGCCATTCATGCCCTTGCGACAATTTATGGAATTCGATCAATGCTCCGTCGTAACATTAGAAATAACTTTTAAGTTTCTAGGGGATGCTATGGACTCAATCCAGTTACTGCCCTCACATTGAGCAGTGGTCCTTCTCTCTTTTCTGGTGGCTAACCTTTTGGGTAGGATGACCGTCCTTGGGTCTACCTGTAAGGAAGATCCATGAAGAATAACGCAAACAGGAAATTAACCCTACTCCACATACGATGTCAGCAATGCACTTGTAGCCAAGAATGTCAAAGGGACCTTCTTCAGTACGCGACCATCAGCCCTTCTAGGACTCATACTAATGATTTACATTTAGACGGGAACAATTGTTAGTAAATGATTAGCGATTCATTTATTCCGCAGTTAATCTACGCGACCTACAGATGCATGCATCTACGACGCGGACAAACAAAATCGACTTAAAATACGCGTATGACCATGGGCACCAGGCCACCTCCCACACTTGGAGTCACAGTGATCTGACGACCTTGACTTGGGATCAAAGTACGCGCTTTTAGTGAACAGCTGACGCGCTTCTCACGTACATTCGCTTTCAGTTTACGATGAAATGTGGCGTGTGGAACGTGAGGTTTTCATTGTTCTTCAAAAATCATTTTCGCTTATCTCCTTTCTGCAGAGGCATTGTAGAGGATAGTCGGTGCCGTTCCGGCTTTCATGCGTCCACGTTCGTTGATTTATCTGCGATTCGGAATGCTGTTTAGTCATATGGTCTTTTCGATTTTGAAGCGTACGACAACTCATAATCTACTCAGAGACGTCTCTTATATCCGGGGCCAGAAACTGGTCATCTGGGACTTTGAGTGAGTCCATAGTTTCTGTCAAAATATTCGTTTGTGTTGAGAACCGGAGTACCCTACTGCCGCTGAACAAGACCATCAGTACATTGTATTATCTCTTGGTATGTGTGTTCCTTCTGATTTCTCTGTTGCTTTTAGAAACCACAGTGTAAGGAATACTTGTAAGCGTGATATGTCGACATCGAGTTCATGCCGCATCAGCCATCAAGTTCTTCTTACGTCATTGACCGGCTCCAGGCCGCTGGGTATAATCTCGTAACCCCTGCGGAATGCCTGGGAGAGGCGCCGTATCAGAGCGTGGGCGCACCTGGAACACCCGATGTAAGCTACGCAGCGATTGTCGTCTTGCATAGTCACTAATATCATGATTCCAGGCTTCGTGGACGTGCTGAGATGCGCGCTGCTGCGGAGTCGACTTTACGACATTAAGCGCCTTTAAATAAGAACATTCTTCTTCTCTTCGTATTCGTCTTATTTTTCCTGTAAACGTTTCCCCGCACATTATTTTTGGCATTCATTGGATGCTGTACTTATGTAGCACCGACTTCATAAACTTGCCACCTCGTGTGAACAAAGATGCCGGCAAAGCGGGCCGTTATCCCGTTTGACGAGGAAAATGCTCGTGACTTTGTTCTTGTCGAAAACGATGTCGATGGCCTCTTCTCGTATCCCTAAGCCGCAGCCTTCTACTCCTACAAAATCCCGGATCAGCACCCCCGTCAGAAATAGCACACCGCCAACCAGAACCCGTATAAAGTCCACGACGCGCTCGACGACGCCTTCCAAACTCAAGGCACAAGAAGATACACCGCTGCCACCGCCGCCGCCGTTGAGCATCAAGGAGGCGATTGCGCTGAAACGAGCAGAAGCTAAGAAGGCTAAAAGCGCAGGTGGCTTGGATAATCTAGGCTCTCTTGAAGATGCGATCCCTACGGCGTCAAATGTGGCCCCAGAAGAGGATTTGCTAGGTCGGCTGTCTGTCAAGGAGACAATAGAGCGTGCAAGGAGTACAGGTAACAAATTTGTATTCATTTCTATGTCTTTCTGGACTCTTAAGGCGATTGTTACAAGGTACTCTAAATCTTTCGACACGCTCGTTGCCGTGCATTCCTTCAATTCTATTCGAGATACATCTTCGCGTTACGCCTGGGCCTCTCACGTCTGTCCCCGATGAGCCGTCGTTTGCATCAGAGTCATCCTCGGCTCCAAGACGCGGTGGAAAATATGATGCTCCGGCGTGGTTCGAAGGTCAGGACTTGAGGGTTCTCAAAGTCGGGAACAATGCGATTGCAGAAATTCAACATGAGATTTCTATGTTTGGCTCTCTTAAGGTCGTTGATGTGCGTCAATTACTTCTCGTAGGATAGTCTCTAATGACACACAATGTAGCTACACAAGAATAAGCTCCTCTCGTTACCAGATACCCTTGGAGACTTGTCTTCCCTAACAATTCTAGATTTGTCCCACAATGCTCTCTCAGTCTTGCCTCCCACTATCTTTTCCCTTCCCGAATTGACGACCCTAAATCTCGCTCACAACCAGCTGCCATCTCTGCCGTTCAATGCTCCCTTCTCCGATAGAAACTCCCGTATCAGATACACAAGCACTGATCCCTTCGCCCCTGTAGTGAATCGCTCCATAACACCTTTACCGCGTCTCATCACCCTTGATGTGTCCCACAACAAACTTGCCTCAGATGTCATGGATATTCCTAATATACCTACAGCATTGACCAAGCTTGATATCTCATCAAATCCACTTGGCATTCATAACTCCGCTACTCGCCAACTTCTACAAAAGTTAGGGACTTTGTCTGGTTTGAAAGAACTCAGACTTGACCATGCAGAAATTGGTGATGATGCATTTCCTCCTGATTTCTCGAGTGGACCTATATTTCCCCAGCTTCACCTTCTGGACGTTGGAGAAACAGCGGTGACAATGGATGCCATTAAAGTGGCCCTGAAAGGCCTTAAACAGAATATCTCGTACGATTTGACGATGGAAGAGCCATGCGAAGGTACAATTCGCGTTCTAGTTGGCAAGAAGATCATCCGAGAACAATGGGAACTAGAAGCGGAGAGAAGGGCACAATCCAGGTTCGTCAGAAATGCCCAGCCCAGCGACGGAACGGAGTTGAAGACCTCAGCATCTGAGAAGATCAAGACTGCGAAGGAGAGTTGGGAAATGGAAGCAGAGCAAGGGTTACTTACAGAGGGTGGCAAACGTCGTGCTCGAGCACAAGCTGCTGCTGCTGTCGTATCAAAGTCTGCGCCTCTATTCTTGTCTAAGCCGCCAGCACCGGCAGTTAAAGAGGCATGGGAAATTGAGGCCGAACAGGGCCTTCTGACGGAAGGAGGAAAACGTCGAGCCCGGGCTGCTGCTGCTCAGACTCCTTCGAGCAAACCGTCTTCGGGTCAATCTGCCTTTTCCTTAGCAAATTCGCAGTGTTATTCCGAAGCCACCCAGACTCTCATTCTACCTCCTTCTGCGCCACCTCCGAAGTCAGCTCATTCACGGACTTTTTCCCTCGCCTTACATACTTCACCCTCTTCATTGCTTTCGCGGACTGATATCGCTATACCGACTCCGACCCTCCCCTTGGCCTCAATTGTGACAGAGGCCTTCGCTGAGAACCTGAAGGTGCTTGTCCTGGTAAATCGTCGAATGGACCGCTCCTTTAGCTTACCCACTGGGGAAGGGCCTTTCCTACCACATCTTGAAGAATTGAACCTAGAAGGATGCAGCCTCGCTGATCAAGTTCCTGTGTCCCACCCAGGCTCTGACACTACCACTCCCAATTGGACGAACGAATCACTTTTGCCGCTCATCGCAAAACTTTTTCCAAGTCTTCAAACTCTCAAACTTTCGTATAATGTCATTTCGAGCTCTTGTCTGACAACCGACGCATTGTCTTCCCTCATTCTGTGTACGTCTCAACGGAAGGGACTGAAGCGTCTTGAGTTACGCGGCAACAAGATCACTACGCTTGAGGGCTTACAGGGCATTACGGAGCTGTTTAAGGGACATCGAGACGTTCCAGGATGGAAGTTGGACGAGCTGGACTTGAGAGATAATGAAATTGGGAAGCTTCCACCTGAGCTGGGATTGTTGCCGTTGGATGTTTTCTTGGTTGATGGCAACTTGTGAATCTCCATGACAGTCCCGTTATGCTTTGTCTGAACTGAGCTTTCTAGGTTCCGTGTTCCCACAAGAAGGGTTTGGGAACGTGAAGGCACAAAGGGGCTTCTGAGCTGGCTGAGGGGACGTATTGAGTAGGTATGTAGAAATGTAGAAGTTCCTTCAGTTGATTTATTTAGGTGGGAAGGCTTTTATAATGCAATCAACATATATTTATTGAACCCGAAGGCAGTAGTGACCTCCTTTTCATAAACTTAGTAATGGACAGCCTCCTATTCTAGTATCCCTCTGGAAAGCCGTGCTCTTCGTACGGAAAAATTCGTCTACCACGAATGACGGCCTTAACTTCTATACTGACAGAATGAATGGGCAATGTATGTTGGTCGTAAGATTCGCACAGACTATGTAGTTACATGTCTGGGATGAGAACTACCCTGTGCGCCCTGATTTCTATGTTGAGGAGGGAAGTGTGGCAACTCCCCTAATGTCAGTTCCCGGCTCCCTGAATGAACGTCAGAACAGTTCTCCAGACAACCTGAGTCATCCAGAGGCTGAGTGATTATGAACACTTACTGCCCATCCCGATCACAAATGCTCATTGTCAAATTATGTTTTGCTGTCTTTCATCTTTGGTGATAGTGTTGGATTGTGAAATGTCACATATACTCAGGATCTTCAGTTGCTGAGTGTCAAGCAAGGAAGAGTGTTCTCCTCAGACTTCATTCCATTTACTTCATAACATTGATTCAATCTGTTAGTGTACAGATGATATAGATAAATAGGTAGCCAGAATTTGATGATCCTCGTAACACGCGAGGGTTCCCTGCTGATATCTGGGTGAGCAGCTGGAGCATTACTGTTTATCTCGACAGATATTGTTCTGTCTGGTGCTTTACCCTTGGCAGACAGATGGTTCCGCCACTGCTCCTAGTTACACAATCAACAGCCAACTCATTAAACTGGAGCTATCTTTGAGGTCAGCAGCTGAGCCATTCGCTTGCTCATCGCAGTGTACGTAAACTAGACTTGTGGGGAAGTACAACGTGCGCTTATTTCTCCTGTCACCTACTATGATGGGCCCCAAGACTAAGAAAACTCCATCTCCCTCTCTGACTTGTACAACCCTACTGAAAGATGAGGAAACCAGGCGTCCTAAGCCACGAAGACATGGAAACCCGAAGGAACGCTGTCAGATGCACCACAAGCAGTACATGACACTGACGAAGAAATACAAAAAGGCCGCACAACTTGTTTACGAGATGCTTGGTGGGGCAATGATTCCCACCAAGGCAGAGATCTTATTGTACAACAGCATACACAATACATTAGAGAAGGCGTGCTTGATGAAGAAGTACGTCAGTGCTATCAGGGAGGAAGACACAACCAATCTTTCGTATGATCTACGAAGCATCAGAAACCATATCAGTCTCTGCGGTGTCCTCATCACCGACATGGTCAATATGCGATGTCCGAAACTTCCTATTGAGCCATTCCCGAGTACAAAACCAGTCTCTCACCCGGGCTACAGGATGTGGGCTAATGTAGAATTTCGGTCATACACATTTGGCGCAGTTCGCAACGAGCCCGGCAGCTTTACTGATGCCTTTCTGGAGGAGCTTCGTGGTAGACTGGACATGTTTTATGTCATAACACGCTCAGAGACTGTACCGGGCAGGGACATTGAGACCTTTGGGACTGTGTCCGCCCAAACGAAACTCGTTATGATGTTCGAAGCACGCATAGATGCTTCCGCTCCGAAAGCTCAGGGAGTGGTCCGTTATGCGAAGTGCGGTCGAAATTCTATACGGTACGGGAGAAGCCAAACCTGCCAAAGGACTGGAATGGCTTGGACGTGTGCCAGGAATGGTGGGTTACCTGACGGCTTTGGATCGTCCCAAAAGTGCAGGATGGTTTTTCCACTTCAAAAAAATTTCCAGTGAAGTATTTCGTAATAATGGATGCAGAACCAATCGCCATGTTTCGCATTTGATGAGAAATGTAGCTTGGGCTGCTTCTCGCACACAGGGCCTAGCAACAGGGAACTATGACGCGAGGATATATGCAAGGGCGTCAGACAAGTTGGTGCAAGCCCATGCTTCTAAGCGTTTGTTATTTCTCCCTTCAGATAGCTGGTATGTTGGACGTCTACAGGGTACCTATTGAATTTGTATCATCAAAATGTAGTCAACTTGTTTGTTAGGGTATCTTGGTTCTATATCTACCTGATTATCCTATGTTCATGATGGTTGAAACCTCTTCGTTCCCACATTCGCCTTTTACGCTGCTGTTATATCGCGTATCCTCTCTTCTCGTCACGATACTTAATCCCAGCATACCGTTAGTGGAGATTACTGCATCTTTTCGACCTCTTTCTCAACTGAAACCAATGTGCTTTCGTCGAGGTCTTCAGAGAGGCCTGTTCCCACTATGGAGGTGAGCCAGGTTTCAGTTCTAGTGGAGTAGACATCATATAGGAAGTATGGCGCCGATGTTTTACAAGTTAAAAAAAAAACCAATTCCACAGATACGAAGGCACACCATACGTTCATAAAACCAAACGTCAAGAACATCATACACTAAGCACATTCTTCCATCTTGAACCTCCTACTTCACTAAGGACCCTTTCCACTTCACTCTGTTCCAGGTTCAGGATGATCTTCCTATCTCCTTCCGCCTTCCTCGACGCACCAAACCCATCTTCTATAAGTATGGCCCGAGACGCTATCAGCGATTCCAGCACAATATTGAGCTCGTGTGCTGTAGGCTTTCGTGTCGGATCAGACTCAGAAGTGAGCACGTTCATGTAGATCAGGTGTTGGTGTTGAACCTTTGACTACATTAGGTTTGATTACATTGAACATAAACATGCGTCACCTACCTCACCCCATTTGATCTCTTCCACACCCTCACGCTTGACGCATTTTACCAGTGCCGCGAGCATCAACCGTTCATGGAAGCTGCAGTCCCGCAGATAGGCAGCCGTCGGACTGTTCTGCATAACACTTATTACCTCCTTAACCGTAGGTAAAGAGGCCGTTTTCTTTTCCGGACGAACAGTTTCTACAGAGCGTCTAAAAGGTACATTGTCAGTGATACCTTCTTCAGACAACTGAATAATGTACCGGCAAATATCCAATACCCTCCGAGCATCACCGCTGATTGCGCTCACTTTCATGGCCGCGAATTTGATTCCATCCTTATTGATGACATCGGGGGTTTCATCCCCAAGACTTTTCTTAGCACTTTCTAGCCTCGCATTGACGATCTCCGTCAACTGCGCGACCTTGTACGGCTTGAAGTTGATACGAACCATTCCTATGTTCTAATGAATAATTGTTAAGGGGACAAAACGATAGATACTTACCCAATCGACTCCTGACTCTTCCTGTCATTACTCGTTCTGGAAGATCCATGGTATTTGCAACAGCGATGACGACAAGCTGACTTCCGGCGATGGTAGGCCAGTTAAAAAAGTTGTAAACGACATCCTGCCTTGCTGTGACGAGTTGATCTAGTTCGTCCATCAAAACGACGCTGCAAGATGTTTAATCGAGTTAGACTTGGCTGTAGTCGATGAAACGATGACTCACCATGCATGGCCTCCAGGACCTTTGGCATATCTACAAGCAAAGTAATTCGTCAATGCTTTGAGACTTTCTTTAGCACTGATTTGCAGATGTCCGTCTTTCTTAACATCATGTCCAGAAATGCTCTCCCATAGCACGTTATAAGCAGTGCTAGGTTCGGGAATCCGAAGCCCATTAATCTCAACATAAGTAAATGGATTAATCTCCTATTTGATTGTTAAAAGAGACGTCGATGACGGTAAAGAGGAACGTACACTGGCTTCTGCCAACTTTTTCAGCTCGCGAACAACCGCATGTATTGTTGCCGTCTTTCCTGTACCAGGGACGCCCGATATATCTGAATATCCGTTTGAAAGAAGGTCACCGCATTAATATGAAAACTCACAAATACACCCACCACTACTTTCCTCCAAGAGGTCCCGCACGCTGCGAAGAACGTGCTGATATTCGCCATCTCTGCATGGCAAAGCATCTGGACGACTGCCCACATGTAAAGCATGCATTGCGCGCAACCACGGATCCTCTGGCAGGGCGTTGATAAAGTTATCGGCAACGTAGGGTACCTGCAGAAGTCTCGTGAACTTTTGACGTTTCTTGGGCGAGGATTGTGCTCTTCGAGCTAGAGCGGCTTTCGAATGAGGGGTAGGTTGAGCAATGGCTCGTGTTAGGCGTTTTCGAGGCGTCGTTGCAGCATTCTGTTTCCGCTTTCTGTTTGGTGTCCTGGGTTCCTCGTAATCCTCTTCGTCGAAGATTTCTTCCTCTTCTTCGCTTTCTGCTGTCCCTGCGACTGGAAGCTCATCGTCATCGTCAGCATCGTTCGACGATTCTACGTAGGCATCGTCAGAATGGTCGTCGCTGAATTCGTCTGTTCCTGGAACTACGTCTTCTCGTCCCTTCCCACGCGGCTTCGGCTTACTTGGGAAGGCATCTACCAAGACTCTCCAAAATTCACCGGATGCCCGTTGGTCCCTTGTTCCACGGTTCATAGCGGCCAGCGCCGCTTTATGATGATTTCTCCAGCAAAACGTATAATATAGTCCACGGCGAGAATTCACTGCGAATCGACAGATGAAGCTTTGCTGTGAGCCTTCCCCATCACTATCGGCTATGATGCAGTCAGTAAGTACGGGGAACATAGTGAATGGAACTGACCGCTGTCTTCCCCCTTCGGTAAAATGTCGTGAATAACACAATGCCGTATTATAGCTTCAGGTGTGTCCAAGATCACACTTTCCGAGAGAGTGTAATATATCTCATTCTACAACCAACCCATCAGTTAAACAGCAGATGGCGCAAACGTGAATGTGCACCTCGTAAGCTTCCCGTTTAGCGCGTACACTAGGCAATTCTTTGGGCCTCAAAAACCAATGTACCCGAACGTACATGTCCTTTGACAGCATCTCCTTACCGGTCTCGCCCAGATCAGTCTCCCATAATGCAGTTATGACTGCAACGCTAGGATATCTGTTATTTCCGTTGGAAACGAGGACCGTGTCTCCGACTTGAAATGTCTCGATGTTCTTTATAGCCTCTTTCGCCGACGCCTTTTTCTTTCCGTATGACTTCTTCGTAATTGTTGGTCTCCTTCGTTGGAAAGCATCGTAAAACAGCGTCGTCTTTTCTTGCCTTTCCACTTCATCGAGTCTCTCCCATTCTTCGCGATCTTCAAGTCGGAGATCTAGTTCGGCATTGAGTGGGTGAACGTGCGTTGGGCTGCCACACCAAGAAAGGTCGAAAATCCCCGATGTTGCGGTCGTAACGAGGGGCTGTCCTCGCTTTGAACGACGTGTAGGTGTCTTTGGCTCAGTAACGTCGGATTTTCGTGGAGGCATGAAGCCAAGATAATACCAGTCTGTCACACGAGGTAAAACTATCACGTGATATGTGACGAGCGCGACAAATTAGGGGTTATCATATAGTATATACTGTATAATATACTCAGCATAAATTACAGCTATCACAATGTCAAAGTTGAATACACTCAGATGAAAGGAAATTTTGAAAAAGAAATTGAGCCATCCTGAGGAGAATCAGCTGAATCAGATTCCTCTTCATATACTAAGAGTTGAACGAATGTTCTAGGTATTGATGCTTAGTATGAATCTGCATGTGACATCATCTATAAATGACTCTTGACTTGGCCATCACCCAGTCTGAAGCTGTAGTCAATACCTCTGAGAAACATAAAAGGCTGATTCAGATGTTGAATGTTCTTGAGGTGCTGACTCCTGCATTGATGATTTGCTGGGAAAGTGAAGGAAAGACAAATTGAGCCACACACAAATCATTCCATTCATGCACTTAACTCACCAAGTAATATGGTAAATGTTTGATGAGCTGTGAATTTAGTCACATCTTTGAGAAAATGCAGCTGTTTATATTCCTCAGAAAAGTCCAGACAATTATGTTGGACATACAGTTGACTATCTCACAATGCATATGGTCGGAAGACACCAAAACCGTATGCATTTATAGATTTATGCAGAACCAAAATGGCATGTGATGCGACATGTGACTTTATGTGACAATGTCATCATTGCCTCAAAATGCTGTCAGTGGCTTTTGGGTCAGCTTTCCATGCATCTCCTTGAATAATGCCTCTCTCAACTTCCTCAGCTGTGGTACTAATCCACTCTGATCACCTTGTGAAACACAAAATGCCTCCAGCTTTTGAATAAGCTCAAATTCTTCCCTTGTAGTTATCAAGGTCTGTTCTTCCTCACCCTCCTCTTCCTCTTCTTCCTCCTCATCATTGTCAATGACAGTTATTTCTCCATTTTCTACTGCAATATCATGCTTGACAGCAGCAACAATCTCCTCATCTGTTGGCATCACCTCAAGATCTTCAGTATACTCTTCTGCAATAGAGTTAACCATCTCTTCAATGGTTGAAATGAGACCAAACATGCAATTTCATTGTTTCAATTCGACAAGATGGTCCTTCAACATTATCTCTGCTGTCTAGAGCTATTGAATGAGGGCAATTTGAGTGAGAGATGTGTTCATTTTTGACTGTGACGAAGAAGCCAACTGATTGACTGCCTCCAGTGCTTTATCAACATTGTTTTCTGCATTCATAACAGCCATAAGAGCAGGATGCCAGTCAGCATCAGCATATTGGTTTTTAAGCAGATTCTGCAATGCCTGTTCGATCCCTGGAAGCATGTATTTGTCTGTTGAGGCAAAGTCATGAACAAGGTTCTATGCAGACTTGAGGAGTGAGGCATTTTGGAAATCATTGGATAGTGTGGTAGACTGTGATTTGAGTGCATTGTCAGGTATTATACCAGTGTGTTTTCAGCAGTTTGCTATTGTTTCACTGCTGACATTTGCCTAAGCATCACAAGCAATAGTCATAGCTTCAAAGAGATCAAGCTTAAAGATCTCAGACTCTCCAAGATCATCAAGATCAAGTGTATAGATACACATGGCATTTTGATAATGTGCCTTAAAGCAGCAGATAATACTAGCATCTAGTGGCTGAACATATGAAGTCATATTAGGCTCAAAGAACTCCAGCTTTGTGTTATGGGATGTATAAGCGATGGAATGCTCTCAAAAGTTGTTCAAGGTCAGCAGAACCTGCCGCATCTTCCTCTTCATCTTTAAATCAAACATCTTCACCCACTCCATAAATATTTTGCTCATCATCTAGGCCTTTTTGTTATTCTGATAATAGAATCCCATTGCCGTTGGACTCTTTTCTTGAAACACTATGGTTGCTTTGACTTGCTAATAAAAACAACTGACATCCACTCACTCCCATCTGCATTCACAGCAAAACACATGGTGATATGGAACTTGTCCTGTTTTCATCCACTTATAGGACTAGATGCCAAGGTATGATCTGGGATGGCAAAGATGACAAGACCGGATTCATCAATATTTTATCTGTCCCACATCGTATATTTCACCATAATGCTGTGAAGATGCACATGTTCTTTTTCCACTGCCATTATATCCACTGAGCCTGCTTCTCCATGCCACTGAACCTCCTGAATCTTCCATGCCTTGCAGAATGATCTCAACCATCCCTCTCCTTTCAAACACTGATCCTCTGAAATATTCATCAGATTTTCAATCTGATTTCACTTCTCTATTAGCATTGCATCAGTCACAGTTTTATCTCAGAGCTGCATGTTCTGATACTAGGATGCAACAGCATGCTCCACATTAGGTCAGATGACAATATGAGACTTTTTAGATGATAGTGCATTAAAGTTCTCGTTTGCATGCTGTTCGATTTTTGTATGAGATGTCAGTTTCCATGAAAGAGTTGATTGGGTAAAGAGCAGTGCACCTTCCTTTCAGTTTGCAAAATGTGCCACAATGTCAGCATGTCGATGGGAAGAATGGTTATCAACATGTTTGAATACTATGAGCCAGTCTCCTGTTGTAAGGTGTGGGTGGGAGATCTGCTTTGGAGACTGAGCTGATGATATGTATATTGGGACTTTCTTCTTCTGTTTTGTATGCTCATATGGATTTCCAGGTTTAGCACATGGTTTTCATGTTGGTTCAGGAGGCATGTTTATAGAGATATAGGCTGTGTTACTTTACAATAATTTTTTTTATATTTGTCATAGTCCATACAAACAAATTACAGTTGACTATCTCACAATGCATGATGTCGAAATGCATAATTCTGACTTTGCATATGGATTGGGCTGGAACGCAGTTGGGGAGCAGGGAAATGGGCTAGAAATGCATATCGCATAATGCATATGGTTCTAGTTAGGAATATGCATTGTCAGATCGAAAATTATAGTAAGCCGATATGACATTATGCATATATTAGAACAATAAAGAACATAATTTGTTTGTATGGACTATGACAAACACAAAAAAAATTATTGTAAAGCGACGCAGCCTATATCTCTATAAACATACCTCCTGAACCAACACAAAAACCACGTGCTAAACCTGGAAATCCATATGAGCGTACAAAACAGAAGGAGAAAGTCCCAATGTACACATCATCAGCTCAGCCTCCAAAGCAGATCTCCCGCCCACACCTCACAACAGGAGACTGGCTCGTAGTATTCAAACACGTTGATAACCATCCTTCCCATCGACATGCTGACATTGTGGCACATTTCGCAAACTGAAAGGAAGGTGCACTGCTCTTTACCCAATCAACTCTTTCATGGAAACTGGCATCTCGTACAAAAATCGAACAGCGTGCAAACGAGAACCCTAATGCACTATCATCCAAAAAGTCTCGTATTGTCACCCGACCTGATGTGGAGCGTGCTGTTGCATCCTGGTATCAGAACATGCAGCTCCGAGATGAGACTGTGACTGGTGCAATGCTGATAGAGAAGCGAAATCGGATTGAAAATCTGATGAATATTCCAGAGGATCAGTGTTTGAAAGGAGAGGGATGGTTGAGGTCATTCTGCAAGGCATGGAAGATTCAGGAGGTTCGGCGACATGGAGAAGCAGGCTCAGTGGATATAATGGCAGTGAAAAAAGAACGTGTGCGTCTTCACAGCATTATGGCAAAATATGCGATGCGGGACAGATGGAATATTGATGAATCCGGTCTTGTCATCTTTGCCATCCCAGATCGTACCTTGGCATCTGGTCCTATGAGTGGACGAAAACAGGACAAGTTCCGCATCACCATGTGTTTTGCTGTGAATGCAGATGGGAGTGAGCGAATGCCAGTTGTTTTCATTGGCAAGTCAAAGCAACCACGGTGTTTCAAGAAAAAGAGTCCAACGGCAATGGGATTCTATTATTGGAATAACAAGAAGGCCTGGATGACGAGCGAAATATTTATGGAGTGGGTGAAGATGTTTGATTTAAAGATGAAGAGGGAGATGCGGCAGGTTCTGCTGACCTTGGACAACTTTCGAGGGCATTCCATCGCTTATACACCCCATAACACAAAGCTGGAGTTCTTCGAGCCCAATATGACTCCATATGTTCAGCCGCTAGATGCTGGTATTATCCGCTGCTTCAAGGCACATTATTGGAATGCCATGTGTATCCGTGCACTTGATCTCGATGATCTTGGAGAGTCTGAGATCTTCAAGCTTGATCTCCTTGAAGCTATGACTATCGCTCGTGATGCTTGGGCAAATGTCAGCAGTGAAACGATAGCAAACTGCTGGAAACACACCGGTATAATGCCTGACAATACACCCGAGTCACAGTCTACCACACCATCCAATGATTTCCAAGCTGCCTCACTCTTCAAGTCTGCATGGAACCTTGTTCATGACTTTGCCTCAACAGACAAATACACGCTTCCAGGGATCGAACAGGCATTGCAGGATCTGCTTGGAAACCAATATGCTGATGCTGACTGGCGTCCTGCTCTTATGGCTGTTATGAATGCAGAGAACGATGTTGGTAAAGCACTGGAGGCAGTCAATCAGTTGGCTTCTTCGTCACAGTCAAAAATGAACACACCTCCCACCCAAATTGCCCCCATTCAACAGCTCCAGACAGCAGAGATAATGTTGAAGGACCATCTTGTCGAATTGAAACAACGAAATCGCATGTTTGGTCCCATTCCAACCATTGAAGAGATGGTTAACTCTATTGCAGAAGAGTATACTGAAGATCTTGAGGCGATGCCAACAGATGAGGAGATTGTTGCTGCTGTCAAGCATGATATTGCAGTAGAAAATGGGGAAATAACTGTCATTGACAATGATGAGGAGGAAGAAGAGGAAGAGGAGGGTGAGGAAGAACAGACCTTGATAACTACAAGGGAAGGATTTGAGCTTATTCAAAAGCTGGAGGCATTTTGTGTTTCACAAGGTGACCAGGGTGGATTAGTACCACAGCTGAGAAAGTTGAGAGGGGCATTATTCAAGGAGATGCATGGAAAGCTGACCCAAAAGCCACTGACAGCATTTTGGGGAAATGACGACGTTGTCACATAAAGTCACCTGTCACATCACATGCTATTTTGGTTCTGCATAAATCTATAAATGCATATGGTTTTGGTGTCTCCCGACCATATGCATTGTGAGATAGTCAACTGTACATTCTTTATTGTTCTAATATATGCATAATGTCATATCAGCTTACTATAATTTTTGATCTGACAATGCATATTTCTAACTAGAACCATATGCATTTCTAGCCCATTTCACTGCTCCTCAACTGTGTTCCAGCCCAATCCATATGCAAAGTCAGAATTATGCATTTCGACATTATGCATTGTGAGATAGTCAACTGTATGTTGATTTCAAGTGCTGAATTGAATGTAAATTCCTCCAGTAGCAATGATTAGGCTCCAGTAAATTTGAACCAAGAGGACTTTTGGGCTTGAAATTTGAGGGTAAACATGCAATATATTTTGGGAACTGCTATTGATGGTTATAGAGATGCTTTGGTGTTGGGATTTGCTGGAAAGTTCTAGAAAGGACAATCCAGCATCATGCCAAGAGTTGATGAGTAAGCTCGAGAGAAAGAGAAAGTTGTAGTAAATTCTAGATATAAGTCTGGAGAGTATAAATACAAACTCTGTAGGAGCTGTAGAATAAGAAGTTGATACCTTCTGGCCTTACCAGCCTGGAGTCTACCCTGCGCAACACCGAGGATTTCCAACATTTGGAGAGGTGCCTTTGAAGCAAGAGTCAAGACGAGAGAAAACAGGATGGGCAAGGGAAAGCTGTTAGTCAACATGAGCAAACAAATGTCATTATTTGCTAATTTCGCAAGTACTCTGCCATCGTTCCGTGATTCAGTTCAAGTAGAACGACATTATCTCTCCACACCCCCTTTTAAAAAGCATGGACACTCCCGAAGAGGCTGGACCTACTGGACGTACTGTTGACATCGAACTTGGGAGCGGTCAAGAGGTCATCACTATCGATTTGGAGGACTTGGACCCGAATCCCAAGGATGTGTTGGATTTGCTGAATGAAGGGCATCCGAGTGTCTGGGTATGGACGAAGCTCGCTGCTGAATATTGGAGAAAAGGGTACCTGGAGGCAGCCGAGTTGATTGCGACCACAGCAATACAGGGTATGCCTTTGATGCAGAGTGTTCGAGAGAACTTGTGTTAACCCTTGTGTAGTCGTGACAGCCGATGGGTTTCCCGCTACCCTGCCACCCATATATGCACTTCTAGCCAACATTCAGGTGGCCAACGCTCGGACAGCGCCAAAGATAGTGTTACACAACGCCGGTGAGTGTATGCATCTTTTTTAGGATCTTTCCTGGACCCATGATGTGATTGTCAGAGCAGGACATATTGGCCAGTGCGAAAACGAAGGACGATTTTCACCGTGAAGCAGCTCACCATTTGAACAAGGGTGACCGGTTAAGTTATACAGAGGGGGGGTCTATGATTAGTGGAACACTTGCGTTTTTGACTCGAGGTATGGATTCTCTTGAAAAGCCCCAGCCTGTAGCTTAGGTCCTACAGGTATCCAGCAGCTAGCTACCCGCTCTATGGATGATGCCATGCGTTCGTTTGAAGGGGTTTTAGTGGAGAAACCGACCAATGTTGTTGCTCTACTCGGAAAGGTCAGAATACCGTCATCTTGTGTCTACAGTCATTGACGTCAGCAGGCCCGGATTCTGTATGCGCGTAGAAACTATCCTCTGGCGTTGCAGACATTCCAGAATGTTCTACGGATGAGTCCCCGCTGTCAACCAGATCCTCGCATTGGTATAGGTTTGTGTCTTTGGGCCTTAGATGACAAGGCGAAGGCGAAAGCCGCCTGGCAGAGAAGTTTGGAAGTGGTGAGTGCTTTCCTTTCTTGCCTGCTAACACCGAACTAATCTTCAAAAGAATCCTTCAGAGTGGGCAGCCCAGCTTCTTCTGGGTTTGGAGTCCATAAATGCAAGTAAGAGTGATCATCCCTCCGAATCAACACGTGTCCATCTGTTCACGATGGGAACAAAGTACATCGAGAAAGCCTTTCAGCAATCTACTCGAAATAATGCAGCAGCTGCTAATGCACTATGCGAATTCTTCCTTCAGAAAGGCGACGTGACGAGGGTACGTCCATAAGTGGCCAACATCATATCTATCTCATATATCATGACAGAGCCTGAAGCTAGCTGAACGTACCATTCAGTTCGCCGATACGTTAACAATTCTGACGGAGGGGTACATACGAGCTGGTCGTGTTGCACATGCCCAAGGATCTCTCGCCCAGGCTCACAAACATTATTCGGTTGCCCTTGAAGGGCAGCCCAAGAATATACTGGCAAGCATAGGATTAGCACAGATCCAGATCAGTAGTGGTTCGTAAGCGTCATCATTTTCCATTTTACACTATTGAATTTCGCGTAGATGAACTGGCGGCGGCTATCCACACGCTTGATACTCTTATCCAACGTCCCAACCCTCAGGATTCTCTGGAGGCTACGCTCATACTGGCATCTTTGCGTGCTTACCCTCGACCAGGCGTGTCGAGTTCAGATATCGCCCAGGAGAAAATGCGCGCTCGGGAACTCTTCGAACGCGTCAGTAAGCGGCTGGAAATGGACGAAACGAAAGCAAACGGACGGACTAGACCCAAGGTATCTCCTGTTATCAGCGAAGACATGGACATGTATGTTGAGATTGCAAGGCTATGGCAAGACGAGAACTTGGATAAAACTGTTGCTGCATTAGGAGAGGCGTTGAAGATCAGCAGCTTGTCGGCCAGTGTAGGCCAAGTCGATGTTCAGCTGTTAAACAACCTCGGTGTGCTGCGTCACCTTACGGAGCAGTTGCCGGATGCCAGAACATTATACGAGAATGCCCTTATCAAGGCGGCTGGGCTTGGTCCTGATATTGGCGAGGGCGTGTCAACATCCATTTTGTATAACCTTGCCAGAGTCTACGAGGACCAGGGAGAAGATGGGTTGGCGAAGGATGCCTATGAGAAGTTGCTTTCACGACATCCGGAGTATGTTGACGGTAAAATTCTCTCTGGCCTTTGTTTTCGCTACAAGTTTGACACAATTTCCTAGCCAAAATACGGCAGGCACAAATGCTCACTAATTTGCGACGCAATATCGACGCACATGACCTTCTGAAGCAGGCGCTAGCATCACAGAATAAGGACCTCAATGTCCGCGCATTCTATACCTATTTCCTAATTCAAAGTGGCTTGCCTAAGCTGGCGAAAGATTTCGTGTTCACGACTCTGAAGGATCACGACAAACACGATGTCTACTCTCTTTGTGCGGCCGGTTGGATTATGTATCAGCAATCTCGAGAAAGTCGAGATGCTACATCCAAGGGTACCGACGATCGGCGCCGTGGATTCCAGCGTTCTGCCGAATTCTATGAAAAAGCTCTGTCGCTGGATCCCCTTTGTGCATTCGCAGCTCAGGGTTTGGCCATCGTCACAGCAGAAGATGCTCTCGGTACTTTAAGTGGGGGACAACCTTTGTCGAATACGGATGAAGCTCTGAAACGACTGCATAACTCGCGTGAAGCTCTTGACGTCTTCGGAAAGATTCGAGAGTCACTGAACGATGGTAGTGTGTACTTCAACATGGGGCATTGCTATTATTCTCGTGATGAATATGACCGAGCGATTGAAAGTGTAAGTTTCGCTATCATCTACGAGGCGACGAGCTTATATTATCGGATCCAGTATGAAACAGCTTCTACACGTTTCTACCATGGCCAAAATGTGTCAGTGCTTCTGTGTCTCTGTCGTTCATGGTACGCCAAGGCAACAAAAGATCAGTCGTATAAGGCGATGACTACGGCACTACATTATGCTCAGAAAGTAAATATTCCCCCTATTATCTATTTTGTGGCTGGCTCATATGCTCATATAGGCCTTGCATATACAACCTAATGACAAAGCCATTCTTTACAATATTGCCATGATTCAACAGAAATCAGCTGAGATGCTCTTTGCCATTGATCCTTCAAAACGGACCTTGAAAGACTTGCGCCGCGTAATTAACCAGGCAGCTCACGCACAAAAGTTGGTGTATATGATGACCACGGATTGTCGTTCTTACACTTGTTCATAGAATCTTTGGCTCTCTTGCTTCGGACAAATCAGAAAATGTACCATATAGTCGCGACATTGCCGATCAAAGACGAAAGTACGGCGATAGCATGCTCCGGAAAGGCGATGAACATCTAGCCAACCAGAAGCTGTATGAAGATCGTGCACAAGCTAAACTGTCCGATGCACGGCAGAAACGGCAAGAGGAGAGGGATCGAATGGAAGCACAACAGGTTGTATCATCATTTTTTTAATAATATTTATACTGACTGCGAGTAGCGCGAGAGGGCCGAGCGAGAACGTTTAGCGGCGGAAGAGCTGGCAGGGAAAAGACGACTTGCACGTGAGCAAGCTCAAGCCTGGTCCAGGGATTTGGTACGTATGGACAGCGATGACGAGAAGGAGAAGCGACCGAAGAAGTCAAGAAAGGCTAGGGGCGAGGGGCCCGCAGCTAGTGGAGATGAGGCAGAGCCTAAGAAAAAACGGAGAGGAAAGCTTAGGAAAAACAACGAACAGGCTAATGGGGAAGGAGATGGGGATGAACCCATGGCCGCGTTTAGTGATGATGAGGAGGTAGAGAAACCCAAGAAACGTCCAGCAAAAAAACGAGTCGTGAGAGATGACGATGACGACGAGACGGCCGGTGGTCCTCGGAAAAAACAATTGTATGTTTCTTTTCTGTCCTATTAATTCTGTCAGACTGCTCATGGTTCGATCTCTTATAGTAAGAGCAAGGAGATGCTCTCAGATACTGACGAAGAGGAGATGGATGTGCCATGATTCTGCCTATGTTTATTCTGTTGTCTGTACGTTGCATGTATCATCTTACTTCCTATCCGCGCTCGAGCTATTGACTTCCGCTTTTTGGTACTGGTGCGGAGTCTACTTACTGAGTTACTCACCCTCAAAAGCGTAGGAGAGGTATTATTTAAAGGAATATAATTATTATAGTGCCGTTGTATGGCGGTCACGACATGTGGCGTCTAGTAAGCAACCACGTTGGGAACATGATCAAGTTGTCCTTGCCTTCTTACTCTAACGACCCCGCAGATGCTGCCGTTCATTGGCAAACGACTGTAACACGCCCTCTCTTCTTGTCTTCTAAATTTCGTTGGTGTGCGGCGGGTGATGTCTGATCAAGTATATCCTGGAGTAACGTCGAGCGTCGACTTGCATTCGATACACACGAATGCCGACGAGGGGCGAAGCAACACTGTACGGTCAGTAATGGCTCTTCGCAGCCCTACTAAACAAAACCGTAGCCCTATCCTTCGCCGGTTAACCTCACTGGGCTCCGGTATTATTCTCGACATCCGCGCCCGAGCACCCTATTTCGTGAGCGACTGGACCGATGCTTGGAATTATAGAGTAATCCCCGCTACGGCATTGATATTTTTTGCCAAGTGCGTATCCACTGCAGTCCGCCAATTGTGGAATGTTGACGGCTGTATAGCGTTCTTCCTGGAATTGCTTTCTCTCTAGACCTTATAGAGACCACTGGACAATACGGCGTCGCCGAAGTACTCATCTCGTCCTTCATGGCTGCATTCATCTTTTCTGTTTTCGGCGCTCAACCTCTCACGATTGCGGGCGTCACAGGTCCCATCACGGTGTTCAACAGGACTATTTATGACATTATAGAAAGACAGACCGACGCTCCTGTATACCTTCATTTCATCGGCTGGGTTTATCTGTGGGCAGCCATCATCCATTGGATCACTGCGATTTTAAATTGTATGTCAACAATCGACCCCCATAGAAGTTGCTAACGTCGAATAGGGTGCAACTTCCTCAAATACGTTACCCTGTTTTCCTGCGATACCTTTGGGTTTTATGTCTCTTGGGTGTACCTCCAATATGGCATACAGGTCATCACGAGACAGTTCAAAGATAGCACCTCGTCCTCTCTGCAAGGGACCTTCGTCTCTATCATCCTTGCTATTCTCATGCTCGTAGTATCTTTCTTGTTCCAGTCGCTTTCCGGAAAGACATTGTTTCATCGCCGCGTTCGACGTTTCTTGGCGGACTATGGCATGCCTATTTCTTTGGTTGCGACTTCTGCTATGGCATACTGGGGCAGGTTCAACTCTGCCAACCCGTTGACCCTCCCCGTCAATGGCGCGTTCGAAGCCGCCGGCGGGAGAGAGTGGCTCGTAAAATTCTGGCAGCTGGAGGGAAAATGGGTAGGCGTCGCGTTCCCATTTGGAATTGTACTTTGGGTCTTGTTCTTTTTTGACCACAATGTTTCGGTGCGACACATATCTTATTTCTCCTAGCCTGTAAGACGCATACATTGATTAGTCTCTCATGGCGCAAGGCTCCGAATTTCCCCTTCGCAAACCCCCTGGTTTTCACTATGATTTCTTCCTGCTCGGCGTCACGACGTTCATCGCTGGACTCATCGGTGTTCCAGCTCCGAATGGGTTGATACCTCAGGCTCCCATTCATACAACGTCGCTGATAGTGATGGGACTGCCGGTAAAGAGGGCCGATGAAGAGGAGCCTTACAACGAGAAGAATCAAGCATCTTCTAATGCGATTGAAGTGCCTGTCGCCGTTGTGGAGCAGCGAGTATCTAATCTTGCTCAAGGCACCTTGTGTCTTGTTATGCTCACAGGCCCGTTCCTTCATGTATTGAATCTCATTCCTCGAGGTGTTCTTGCCGGACTTTTGTGAGCCTTCGATTTTGTCGGTGCCATCACAATCCAGCTAATATGTGTAGCTGGTTCATGGGTGCAGACGCCCTTCGGGGAAATGGTATTACACAAAAGATCATCTACTTCCTCCGGGACAAGACGTTAACTTCTCAATCCGATCCTTTGTGCAAAGTTCGGAAATCCCGCATCCTCATGTTTATTGTCATCCAACTCGGTAGTTTTGGAGCAACGTTTGCGATAACGCAAACAGTAGGCGAGTCTAAACCACCGCTTGCTTGTCCTACGGTACTAATCTCTCTCAGCTGCCATCGGATTTCCGGTGATCATCATGCTGCTCATTCCACTGCGCACGCTGGTCATGTCGCGATTATCATTTACAAATGAAGAGCTAGCCATTTTAGATGGCTCGACGGCATCTCCGTTCGTAAGTCTTTTGTGGCTTTCACTCTCATTTTGTCTTAATTACATCGCAGACTATGGAATCTGTTGGGGGCTCGATCTGAAATCTGAATAGTGATATAGAACGCTATGCACCAGGACATTTACAATACATTACTCGCGTACAACTATTTTGAGTGCTTGGTGAGATCTCTCGCCGCAGGTCCTTTTGGATCTCGGCAATACGTTGCCTCTAGACTCTAGACTCGCTCCAGACTGTTCTGACGTCATTGTCTGATACTGGATTTCAATTTGCACAGTTTTTAACATATTTGATACAATTGCAAATGAGAATATTTGGTATGTATGTTGTGCTTGCGTTTCAAGTACGGTGCCAGGAGCTTCATGTTAAATACTTCTGCCACACAGCACACTGTCAACCATTTATACTTTGCTTAATGTCACTGCTTCTTTGATATCCACTCTGCTTTGTTCTTGTACTTATGCACTTATGATATCAGCATCTGTCTTGTTGTCTGCTTGTAAAAGTTTTGTTTGGGGTGCAGATGGTAGATTAAAGGAGAGATATAAAATAAATCCTAGATATGTGTAAGCAGGTCTGGTGATGAGTGCATATGTCTGGTATTGAGGTGAAGGCTGATAAGATCATATAAGTCTGCAACAGTGAGTATATTATGACAGAATGGCTGAGTAGTTATGGTGTGATCATCATAAATGTGGGTTCCATGAGTGTTGCATTGAGAGTCAGAGAGTTTAGTCAGTTGTATTAAATCTTAGCTTGAAACTGAGATTACAGAATATAATCTACTTGTGTTACAAACTGTCAGATAATGCCTCTACTCAATAAGTGCCAGCATGATAGCTAAGAGTTTTTTGTCATAGATCTTATAATTGCATTTGGTGGTGGTCAATGCCTTTGAGAGGAATGCAACAGGTCACTATTTTCTATTCTGCTCCTGTGAGAGGACTTCACCTATCATCTCCTCATTCAAGTTGGCCTCAACTCAGAATTTCTCTTCCTCTGTTGGTACTGCAAGTATTACATCTTTGGCTAATCACCTCTTTAAATCATTGAATGCAGATTACTGGGCTATCCCCCAGGTCCAGGGAGCATTCTCTGTGAGCTGGATCATGGAGTGGACAATCTTGCTGTAATCTCAGATAAATCAGTGGTAAAAGTTTGTAAATCCAAGGAAGAATTGTAATTCCTTCTTCTTGGTTGACTTTAGCCATTCTGTTATCTCTGCCATCTTGATGAGGTCCATTTAAATGCTTTCTTCACTGATAATTACTCTGAGATACTTAGTTTCTAGCACCTTGAATTTGCACTTCTCAGCTTTGAGAAATAGTTTGTGTTTCCTCATTAGTTCCAGTATCTGGCAGACTAGACATCAGTGTTCCTTTCAATCTTTTGACATGATTGGAATGTCATCTAGATAAATTGTGACCTTTCTCATGGTGATGAGATCTTTGAAAATATCATTTACCATCCATTGTAATGTCATAGGAGAATTGGTCAATCCAAAGAACATGACTATTGGCTTGAAGAGTCTATGATTGGTTTGAAAGACCACTTTCCACTCATTTCTCTCCTTAATCTGCACATTGTTGTATCCCCACTGAACATCAAGCTTGGTGTAGTATCAGACACTGCATAATTTGTCCATTAATTCAGAAATCAGTGGGAGAGGATAACAAAAATCCTACAGGATGAGATCTATGCCAAATATGGGATGCCTCAAATAGTCATTTTGGACAGAGAATCACAATTTGTATTCAAATTCTCAGACAATTTATATCACCTGCTTAACATCAAATGGAATGCATCCACTGCTTATTATCCTCAAATAGATAGATAAACAGAATGAGTGAACTAAGAGGTGAAGAAATACCTCTGCCTCTTTATCAACTATCAACAAGATGACTGAGTAGAATGGCTGGCACTTGCCACCTTCCAATGCAACAACAGGATCCACTTGGCCACTGGAAAGATCCCATTCTTTATTAACTATGAGTGACACCCCCATATTGCTCAAACTGAACATCACCAAACCACTACACTCACTTTAATGAATTTTACAGCTATGATAGCTAAAATCCATGCTGAGACCCAAACAGCTCTCAAGAAAGCGGTGGGAGCCATAAAGAAGCAATATAATAAACACCACAGATTAGCACACAAATATTCAGTTATTGACAAGATTTGGCTGGACACTACAAATCTGCACCTCTCATGCCCAAAGAGAAAACTGACTGACAAATAAACAAGATCATTTCTAATCCTAGCCAAAATTGGCCAGTCTGCCTACAAATTATGCCTGCCAACTAATTAAAAGGTACACAATATTTTCAATGAAACATTACTGTCACCCTATATCATATCAGCCTTTTCAAATCAAGAATGCCTGCTGCCTCTCCCACCAGACTTAATCAATGATAAAGAACATTATGAAGTTGACTAAATCTTAGAAAAATTAAAGCAAAAGATGGTGGAATGACAACAACAGTTGATTATCTTGTCAGCTGAAAGAGATATAGATCTGAATCCAACCAATGGATCAAGGAATGATATATGAATGCCAATGACATAATACATAACTACAAAGAGGCATTGAACTGATGTTTTATTAGTCAATGTCTTCATGAATCTTATGAGAAGAAGGGCAGGTTATCTGCTCTCAGACACCCACACTTATTCCTAAATTTAATCATCAGGACAATGGTCTTAAGGAGAGGGTAATGTTATGATTTTTCTGAGGAATTGACTTCTATTTTTGCTTAGTCAGAGTGCTTAGACCAGTGCTTAGGACTGTGAGACTGGACTTAGTCAGCACAACAATGCTCAGTCAGTCATTGTCCTTTGATGCAACAGTAACTGCTCAACAGCAGACAATACCCTTTTGTAGGTAGCTTAACAACACTGGACAAAATGCTCTATAATGCCAGGATGCACAATTAGATAGTTATATCTTTAGATGGACAATGACTAGTATATAAGTAGTGTAGCTCTCACTATAGTATCCCCAGCTTTGAGCTAAAGTTTATTTCTTCACCATCTTATCTTAAGCCAATATAAAGGCCTTGAGACACAGAGCCATATAGCATATCAAGTGAACTCTGACATCATTGTCTAAAGTGCAAGACAGTGTCAGTTTATTATGTGTTTAAGTCATGTGTCATTTGGGCTTAACACCTGTCTTCTAATTGATTAATGAGTTATGCTATATAAGCCAGTCATGATCAAGAAAGATCTCTTTGGATTCCAACTTGGTCACAGTCAAGTTGATCTGTTCCAAATGATTCTCAATCATTAACCAGAGCTTAACAAACTCTATGATTAAACCAGCTTAGTTTTTGATCCTATCAGCATTATAAACTGAGATTAGGCCAGCCATAGCTTAGGTCAGTAAATTATACTTGATGATAAAAGCATAATTGATGGAACTTCCAGTGCAGCCACTGTCAATTAGAGTGATGACTACATGCATGAATGAATTGGAGAGGGTCTTGATCTGTATCTTGGTGATTAGATCTTTCTCCACTGTCTTCTATCACTGAATATATTTTCTGAGTCCCTTTAGTTTGTTTAGCCATTCCAAGGCTTGGTTTTTTTCTGCTCTTCTCATTCCTTTAATCATCTCATTGATGATTTTCTCAGTCTGAGTCTTATATACCCACTTTTAAGTACAGCCTTTGCTTCAATCTCATTCTTGGCATTTTGAATGGCTTTAGCCAGTCATTAGAGGTCTCTTCTCTTGTTTGGCCTATAAGCAATTGAGTTCTGAGTTTTTGCAATTTCTTTAGTGTGTTTTAAAGAGCAGAGTCAGATATATTCAAATGCACATATATATAAGTACCTACAGAACTAGTATAAGTCTGACTGGCAGTATTCTAAGACACATCATTAGATTCTTTGGCCAACCAAGTGAAACTGCTCACTCATCAGCTTTATCTTTTACTTTCTTAATCTTTGTCTTCTTCCTATTATCTTCAAGTCTATCAGCCTCCTTCTATAATTCAGTGATTTGAGCCTATATGTCTTCATGAGTACACTTCTTCTTCAGACAGTTCTATAATAGATGACTCTTTTCTCTACAGTTAAAACACTTTCTCTCTCTCCTTAACTTGTCAATCTCCATGGGCTTCTCTTGTCTAATGTAAGTGGTTCTAGTCTTGGTCTTTTGAGCAGAATAGAAGAGTGTGAAAGTTGAAGGGATCATATTGGACTTGGCAGAAGCTGGCATATTAACCTTCCTCTGATTGCCAGTTCTTTGATTATCTTGCCAGTCAGCATTTTCTGCCTTCTGTCAGTGCCACTCTTTGTTTATTATAATGACACATACCTTCCACTCTTTATATTTCTTCAGGATGCTGAAACTGATATCAGTAATCATTGTAATATAGGAGCAGAGGACCCCATTCTTTAGATACTCTATTAGGCATCCATTATTCTCAGTGTGGTTGATGAGTCCAGCTAGTTTGGCAAGTTGTTCAAACTTGTCAAAGTACTCAGTGGCTATCTTATCCTCCATTCAAAGATTCTTTATCTTCTGCTTATAGACTTCTTAAATGGCCAGATCAATAAATTTGTTATATACTATTTATTTGAATATAGGCTAGAACAGCAGATAATAGTGTCTTCTAGTTATGGAATAAAGATCTTGACTCTTTAAGGTCCACCAGACTTTAGTCTTGTCCTTAAAATAGAATGTAGCAAAGGTGACCTAATAAATGTTGGTGGATAGGTAGATAGAATATACTTCAAAATATTGTTTGCAATCAATTAAGAAGTGATCAATATTATCAGATTGCCCTTTAAAGAGCTGAGGCTTTCATATGAGGTTTGGCTTACATTGTATAAGGATGAAGTCAGATGAGTGGCTTCATTGGATTTGAATAATCACCAAAAGGTAGTATCTTTTGGTGCAAAGTGAGAAAGGAGTGAAGGAAGTCATTGTAAGTGACTGAACTTCCAGATATTCCTTCTTCTGGTTTTCTGATGATTCTCTCATCAACAACTGTGAATCTCTGTTTTATAACCTCAGAGTTGTCTCTCTCAAGTTGGCCACTAATTTTGGCTTTATTGGCAGATAGCTGCCCTCCCATTAATCAGCTTCCTCTTGGCTTTCAGAGATATCTGGTCAGGTTCTCAGCTTATAGAGTTTGCAGTCACTAATGGCAGATAGAAGCTATAGTAGTAGTTCAAATGATTGATACTGAGTAGATAGTCTGTTTTGAGGGAATAGGCAGTGTATTTGGCATTGGTCAGATCTTGAACTAAGATTGATATTCCAGAAGTTTAGCCAGAAAGTCTTTAGAGTGAGCTTTATTGTAGAGAAAAATAGTCTGCTCAGTCATGACATACTCAATGATATCATCTTTCACTCCACATTCTGAGAGAGCTCTATAACTCTTTTCTGGTACAACCTTATAAACTCTTGCTCCTTTTCACAGTATATTTCTACTTCTAATAGTTTTTCATTTTTGATCTTATAATACCCTTCAGATATTTCAAGAGGTACTACAGTTAGATCATTGTATCTCTTGCTGTTCTTGCTGTTCTCTCCAGAGGAGTCATTGAGTGTGTTAAAGATAGATGGCATCTGGAGTTTCACTGTTGTGAGTGAGCTTTCCTGAGGCACTGGATCTAGAGTCAGCAGGAGAGGTAGATTGGAGAAGGAGTTCTTTGCTAGACTCATTTCTCCTATCTGCTGCCTCTACTACTATATGATACTCTTAGAATCAGTCAGTATTCTGCTCATTGAGGAGTACTTCAGCAATTCAGCCTTAGATGAGTTATCAAATAATTGAGTTGAAGATGTGAGCCAGAGGTTGGAGATAGATTCCATAGGTGGATAAGAGAGTGTTGGAAGTTTAGAAAAGAGAATCTTCTGCAAGAAGATCAGAAAGGACAGATCCAGGTCAACTTGCTAGTGATCTGCACTAACTCAGTTCTCAGAAGAGACTTAGAGGATAACTATGGTATCTGTCTCACTCATAATAGTCTCATTTTTGTCATTGTCTATATTCTTCTTCATGTCTTTCTCTTTCATATGCTTTTTTAATGCTATACCAGGCCTCAGACTTGGATCAAGTTCTGGCTGGCCATGCTTTACAGACTTGTGCAAAGTGTCAGTTCTGTTGATAGAGGTTGCAGCTATTATGCCTATTGCTCTAGTCAGTGTAATGGGAGCTTGCAGTGTTTTTCTGGCTAGAAATTTCAGTGTTCCTATAGTCAGATGAGAGTACTTCAGGAGTTGCATGGAGAGAGTCATAGCTGGAGTCTGTAGCCACCCTAATAGCATTAAGAGAGTCTTAAATACAGTTTTCAATTCTATGCTCCAAGAGGACAGTGAGAGAGGCAGAGGATGATTTTGCATCAAAGAAGTCATCAGGGATATCCTCATTCTCATGGTCTGAGACTGGAGAGAGGTTCAGCAGGTCATGATGGATGATGTGTTAGTAGTATCTTCTTTGATACTCAGGTTCTTCTTATTCTGGCAGAAGAACTTTCAGATTTGGATCCCTGGAGGCAGTTTCTGATATAGCTCCTTATATGAGTTTGTTGATGACTCAGACAGACTCAGAAGGGAGGTCATAGAGAGGGAGGATGGATGTGACATTTTTAGTTCAGTGATAAATAGTTCAAAGGCCCTGGTAATATCTGATTATCTAAGTAGTAACAGACTGATTTTCTTAGCAAAAATAAACAATAATGAAAAGTCTGAGCAGAGTGCCAACAATGATGCTCAAGAGCTTGACAAAGTCAGAGGTAATATCATGAGTTGATAGCATTCAGTTTTCTTTGCCTCTAGTATGCATAAGGAAAGAGAAACAGGAAGCTTCAAGCTAAATGTTAGATCTAGCTTGCACATGATCTGAACATGTAATAAACTAGCACTGTATCATGTTCATACAGTCATGCTGGAGTTTACTGTTAAGCTCAAGTGACACATGACTTAAATATATGATAAATGAGTGCTGTATCAAGTTCATATAGTTATGCTCAAGTTCACTATTATACTTGTGTGGTGTTGTATCTCAAAGCCAATTACAAGTCAGCTCAAGGTAGAATGGTGAAAATAAACTTTTAGCTTAAAGCTAGAGATATACAGCAAGAGCTACTGTTAGAAAAATGCTAATTGATTGGACTTGAGTGCATACACAGAGACTGGCAGAGTGTGTGGACATCAATAAAGCTATTAGCAACATCACTCTTAAGTCAAAGCCCAAGGATTTAGATGGATAAAACAGAGTTCCATCAGAGAAGTGAAGAGGAATATCCTTCAGAGTGGAATCTGACAGACAAGATAGAGAGGAGCTGATATAAGTATAAAGTGTAAATGACTATCCAAGTTGATATTCAAACTGAGTAATTACAATGCTTATACATAGTTTATATACTATCAGTAGTTAATTCTGAGTCAGGGTCCATTGGATTTCAGTGTCAGCTATTTGCTACTGTATTTAGAGTCTAGATACTAGAATATGAAATATAAATATAAAATAATAATAGTAAAATAAAATTAATAGGTACTGAGAAGTGGCAGATTCCAGTGAGTCTTGTGATTGGCTTTATCATTGGCTGAGATGATGCAGAGGCTGGCAGCATGCATGTAATAGTATCCTCCCATTAGTGTTATTACTCTCAAAAGCATAGATTCCAATGTCTGGTGGAAGACATATGATGAAAAAAAATTTTTTATTTCATAGGAATTTTGTCTTTGTTTTCAACCACCATCTTCATCTTGCAATAATATTGTCTCTTGCCACATATCACCATTCAAAAACTCCCAATCCTTTAGTGTGGGAGTCCATCTCTGATGGCCTTCAAGAGGCTAAGAAATTGTTTTGTTTGAAATGTCAAACTGCAGAAGATGAGTACACAGAGGCTGTAGAGAGTCATTTGAAATGGAAGAGAGAGCAGAAGAGAGAGGAGAAAGTCTGAGAGGTATGAAAAAGAAAGCAGAAGGAAGAATTAGAAAGGAAGAGGAAGGAGTTCTGATGAGTGGCAAAGAAGTGTTACAATTTTTCCTTTTACCCCTATTCTTTTCTTTCATTTTTATGCTTAGTCAGGAAGCACAGGACCGTGGGAAGGCTTAACCACAACAGCCGCCCACCACAAAAAGACTAGAAACACAATCGCCCTTTTATGTACGGTCGCGACGCTCAAAGACAACAGGCACCATGGACACAGACATGCATAATAGGTAGCGATATAATTAGGAACGGTAGTACAGTATTTAAAGGGCAATGCTCTCGCTGGGAAACCCCAGCTTCGAGCTAAAGTTTATATTCATACCATTCTACTCTCGAGCCACTACGTGGCCTTGTGACACACCAAACGAACAACATCATGAGTGAATTCGGGTGATCCCTCGAAGTGCGAAGGGACGGCCGTCTATCACGTGTTGTCAGATCACGTGTCGCCTGGGCTTAACAATTAGCTCAAAGCTGCTTCTCGTTCCCTTTCTCAAGCCCAATTGTGCTGAGAAACCGAATGCCTCCAGTAACAACCGCAGACCTAAATCATGACTTCTTCGAGTTAATAGCTTCCATCATCGGAACATTGCTCGGTCTCTTAGCCATCATCACTCTTTGCCGCGGAAGACAATCAGTAGCAGCTTGGATAGTCAGGCACTATCAAGCATTCCAGCACATCCAACAAATCCTACGAAACGTAACCCCTGACCTTCCCTTCCATGACATCCTCCCCTCCGTCAGAACATCCTTCTTCCCGCAAGGGGGACCCGTACCAGAAGCCGGGCCTGACAACTCAGATTCGAGGAGCCTTCACGAGGAAGAAGGACTCCAACACCCCAGACGAAACGACCGAGACCGCCACCCTGCTCTCACAGGGTTCCGGAATCCGTGGACAACGAACGTCGCTCAGGAGCCCGCCGAGGTCTCCAACTACGTCACTCCAGCAGTCTCCCCTGAGCATCCCGCCTCCCCAATTCCCTCAGGGATTGGAAACCATGCTCGGGACTCTCTTGATGCCGCTCGGATGGCTATGAGACCCCACGAAGGCCCTGACTCCCCCCAGAACCCCCCCGAGACCCCCACCGAGCCCAACTCCGGCTCCAGCCCGTCCGTCAGCAGGCTGGGGGTCGACGACCCTCACAGAAGGACCATCCACCCCGACTATGCAAACGTGGAAATTGCCATCTCTGCAGCAGGAGACCCCTTCTGACACCTCCACGTGGGGAGTGAGCCCGAGGTCGGAACCGCCAGCGAAAGGGGAAGAGCTGCACGGGACTGAATCATACATTGAATATTCCCAGACTGGGATCTTACCACCCCCTTTGACTACGACCAGGCAGTACAGCAGCAGGACCAGATCCGAGAAAGAGATGTCAGGCGAACTCAGGAAGAGCTCGCCGACTACGTACGGGAGGAAGCCCGAGAGCAGTACGAAGCAGTGGAATACGACAGACAAGGAAGGGCACAAAGAAGAAGAGAGGAGATCGAGAGAATGGGGTCGGCCTCCCCTAGGGAGTATGAGCTCCGAACCGATTCAGGGTCCCCCTTCCGGGAGCCCGACTCAGAGGACAACCCATGGACGGGACCCGCCAGCATCGTCAGCTGGAACGAGGCCATCCGACGAGGGAGGGCAGCAGAACCCCGAACCGTCGATCTTGAATATCCCGCTCGCACCGACACCATCTCCTTGGACGCTGACTCCGTACTCGGAGCCTACAGGCTCCGAGTACCTGACAATGCCCACGTCTCCGACAGGGCTCTCCAGCGATTCCTGGACAGCAGGGTCGCTCGGCAGTTTCTCAACCCTGAGTTCCAATGACACTTCAGCCTCTATAGCCGAGAACTGGAGGAGATGAGAGCACGTGGAGGGACGTGCTACAGTTGGCTCAGGAGCCCCCCCATTGCCCGAACCAGCAAGCGAGGAGACGCCGGGCCCAGCACCCAAGTCAACGGAAGGGTCCCCGATGACCCTCCGACCGATCGTGCCATCCATCTACGACCAGCCCGTCAGTTCCCTCCTCGAGGGAGAGGACAGCGGGGACGAGGGCGACGAGGAGGACGATGACAGTGATGACCTATACCAGCGACAGATGGAACGAGCAGGGGAAGACACGGATGAGGAAGCACTGAGGGAAGAAATAGGAAGAGCAAGGGACAGGGAGTATCAGGAATTGTACGAGCAGGGCAGAAACTTTTTATGGCAGGACAAGCACTGGCAAGCGACACCACTAGGACTAGAGTATCGATATGCAGAGGACACTGAAAAAAGACGTCTTTTACAGTATGCCGCGACTGAGTATGCATGGAAGGAGTACGGCTGACGGCACCCAGAAGATCCGCTTGTGCCGATACCCCCATATCGAACCCCCGACAAACCAAGAATGCCGGCACCGATGCCACGCACCCCCCTCATACCGCCAAACCGAGCCATTTACACGGCACCCTTGATCCGAAGACGGGCCGATATTAACCCATCAATCCGAAGTACGGCCTCACGGCTTACTCAAACCCGAAACCGACCAGCATGGCAACCCGATAGGATTTGAAATCCCTGGACCGGCAAAGGAAGCCGACTCCTCGGAGGGCAACCGCCGCCAGACCAAGCAGAGTCGAGCGGAAAAGACCCCATCCGAGACGACCCAGAGGCGGTCCGCCTCGGGTTCACAGTCCGGGATGGGGTAATCATCCGAATAACTGAACCAAAGGGCAGTCCAGTTGCCGATGACAACTCCTTACATTCCTTCCCCGGACCACCCATGGAATGGAAACAACCACCGTTCGATAGCTGGCCCAACCCGATGGGCGCCCTCTCACATAATGCCAACGTCCTACAATGCCACCCTGATCTTCTTCGGAAGCCCCGCCCCTTTAAGAGAGCTTCCGATGACATTGATCGATTCCTCGTAGACTGCGAACAGTATTTCGAAGTCTACATCGGGTATATCGGGACCGATATGAATAAAGTCGTGTTCGCCACCTCCTATCTGGAAGACAAGGCCAAAACGTGGTGGATCTTGATTTCCCCAAACTTCCGATCCACCACTAGGGAACACTACCGTTATCCCTCGTGGCCGGTGTTCAAACGGATGCTAAACGACAAGTTCATCGACCCTGCCATCCAGGAAGTGCACAAGCAAAAAATCAAGGAGTATAAGATGGGGGATAAGGCCGTGACCGACTATTTCGACAAGCTTGAGAGGCTTGCCAAACTTGCAGGAATCAGAGATGACACCGCTAACGACAGAAGGATGGTGGAGGCGCTCAAGCAAGGGGTCCCCTCTTCATACCTCACGATGATCTCAGCTATGGGCGTCAAAATGCTGATGCCCGTAGGATATGACGAGTGGAAAGAGCGGATCGTCGAGATGTATAAAGAATGACAAAGGCAGAAAGCGGAGGCAATGACGCTGCAGGAATACTCCAAGAAGCCAACCCCGCCAACCCCGAACAAGCCAGGGCAAACTGCCGGGAAATCATCGGGATCCCCTCAAACGCCTAGCTACAGAACTCAGAAGACAGGGACCGGAACGACTTACACCGGAACCAGCAAACCAATGGACATCGACCGAATGAAGAAAGAAGGGAAATGTTTCAACTGCGGGCTGAAGGGTCATATGGCCAAAGATTGCCCAAAGAAGAAACGGACCCGCGAAGACATCAGGGCGCAAATCGCCGAACTGCAGAAAGAAGACGAAGAGCTTGGGAAGGAAACGAAGATCAAGGAGGTAAAAGGGGGGGCCGACCAGTGAGCGACTCCACTGGATCAGCCAACGAACTTCACGGTGTGCAGGACTCAGCCGTTGTACAGACTCATAATTCCTCTGTAGTACCAAATACGCATTCGAATACATCTATGATTAGCCACGCACACCCGAGGGAGTCGAAAAGAAAAACTCAAGTGCCTACAGGCCGAACAGGGGCAGAGAGCCCCAAAACCTGGCTCAAGCCATTCGAAACCGAATGGACCTGGCGGGCCGTCAAAGAAGCAATAGACGAAGAAGCAGCGAAAGCCACGCTAAAAGGATGGATACATCGGACCAGAACAGGAGAGGTCACCATGGAGACTATCCAAGGGTTGCAGAAGGCCGAATGAAGTCAGGCCTTGGAGTGGCTGGACGAACTAAAAGGACCTCAAAAGTTTGTCCGACGAACCAAAACTCCTGGTCGTGACCTAACGACCAAAGCTCAAATCGAGATGTTAACCGACCGATCAAAACACTCGGTGACTGCCCTAATCGATAGCGGATGCACCGGGAGTTCCATCAACTGAAACTTTGTCCAACAACACCATCTTCCCACCAGATCCACTGCCGCACCCATTCCGGTATATAATGCCGATGGAACGAAAAACCAGGCCGGATCAATCACGGAGTATGTCGAACTCCGGTTGACCATCGGAGATCATTCGGAAAGAATCGACTTGGCAGTAACCGACCTAGGGACCAAGGAGCTCTTCCTCGGTCACGATTGGTTGATCCGACACAACCCATTAATTAATTGGAAGACCGGACGACTCACCTTCGCCCAGTGTAAGTGCCGGAAGATCCCATATGAATTGCCAGATGAAGATCCAGAAGATAGATGGGATGAGGAGATGGAGGATGGGGAGACTATTCTAGCAGTTAACCTGCAGGAAGAAATCCACGTCCGAGTGGTACATCATGCCAATAACCTGGCAGCCAAGGCCAAGGAGGGGCGGGAGGAAAAAATGTTTGAAGAACTAGTGCCAGAATGGGCACGCGACTTTCATGACCTCTTCGAAAAGGAGAGCTTCGATGAGCTACCGAGCCCAAAACCATGGGACCACGCCATCGAACTCATCCCCAACGCAAACACAAACCTGGACTGCAAAACCTATCCCCTCAGCAACCAGGAGCAGCAAGAACTTGACAAGTTTCTTGATGAAAACCTGTCCTCAGGATGGATTCGACCATCAAAATCCCCCATGGCCTCCCCCTTTTTCTTTGTGAAGAAGAAAGACGGTAAATTACGTCCCGTACAGGACTATCGAAAACTAAACGAGATGACCATCAAAAATCGGTACCCATTACCCCTAATCTCGGAGTTGATGGACAAACTCCGAGGAGCCAAGTACTACACCAAACTTGACGTCCGATGGGGGTATAACAACGTCCGGATTAAAGAGGGAGATGAGTGGAAGGCAGCGTTTCGAACCAACCGGGGACTTTTCGAACCCACTGTCATGTTTTTCGGCCTAATGAACTCCCCGGCCACTTTCCAGTGGATGATGAACGATATCTTCAAAGATCTCATCGCCACCGGGAAAGTCACCATTTACTTGGACGACATCCTTATCATGTCCAGAACAAGCGAAGAACACCGCAAACTAGTTTGTCAGGTGCTCACTCTCATGAGGAAGCACAAACTGTTCCTCAAAGCGGAGAAGTGCGAATTCGAGGTACAAAAAACCGAGTACCTTGGAGTAATCATCAGCGAAGGGAGCATCCAAATGGATCCAATTAAGATCGCAGGAGTGGTAGAATGGCCCACACCTACCAAAAAGAAGGAACTACAATCCTTTTTGGGCTTTACCAACTTCTACCGAAGGTTCATACGTGACTATAGCAAAATCGTCCATCCCATGACGCAACTAACCGGCAACACCCCATGGGGGTGGGAAGCTTCCCAACAACACGCATTTGAAGATCTAAAACGACGGTTAGCAGAAGATGTAGTCCTTGCTATACCTTCACAGGATGGCAGGTTTCGCGTGGAAGCCGACTCCAGTGAAGGAGCAATAGGAGCCGTGCTGTCACAGGAGCAAGAGGGGAAATGGCAGCCTGTTGCTTTCCTCTCAAAAGTGCTAACTGTGACGGAAAGGAACTACAAAATCTACGATAAAGAGCTACTCGCCATAATGCTCGCATTGGAAGAGTGGCGGCACTATCTGATTGGGACAGTCAAGGCCTTCGAAGTATGGACGGATCACCAGAACCTCCAATACTTCTGACAACTACAGAAACTAAATCGCCGGCAAGCCCGGTGGGTCACTGAACTCGCCCAGTATGAGTACACCCTACACCACAAAGCCGGAGTCGCCAACAAGAAGGCTGACCTCCTCTCTCGATGGGCAGATCACGACCAGGGAGGAAACAACAATGAAGGGGTTGTCATGCTACGACCCGAGCACTTCAGGGCAATGATAATGCCCACAGAAGAGAAGATACATGAACGCATCAGAAGTGCGACTCAAGATGCACGCCAATGGGACCAAAGGATCGCCGCTTCGCTAAATCATGAACGAGGCCTCATCAGAAAAGAAGGGTTGATCTATTATGATGAACGAATCTATATCCCTCGAGTCCAAAGTCTACGTGGCGATATTATCGCCATACACCACGATCACGCCACCGCAGGACACCCCGGTATAGCCAAAACCAAAGAGTTAGTCCTACGAGAGTACTGGTGGCCAAAACTCAACAACGACATCACCATCTACGTTAAAAGCTGTGAAACTTGCCAAAGGGGGAAGGCATCGACACAAGCCAAGGCAGCCCCATTACATCCAAATGAGGTACCCGAGCAACCATGGACCCATATATCAGTGGACATGATTACCGGACTGCCTGATTGCAACGGGTATGACGCAATCCTCGTCATAGTAGATCGGTTCTCCAAAGCCATCATCCCCGTAGCTTGTTCAACGGAATTAACTTCCGAAGGATGGGCTAAAATCCTATGAGACGAGGTTTACGCCAAATACAGAATGCCCCAAGTAATTATTTCGGACCGTGGCCCACAATTCGTCTCCAAGTTCCTTGACGACCTATATAAACTACTCCACATTACACGCAATGCCTCCACGGCATACCATCCACAGACAGACGGTCAAACCAAACGGGCGAACCAGGAAGTCGAGAAGTACCTACGGCTGTTCATCAACTACCGACAGGATGACTGGACTGAATGGCTTGCACTCGCCGCCTTCCAACACAACAATAGGGTACACAGCGCAACGGGTAAAACCCTGTTTTTCGTCAACTACGGCAGACACCCTCATGTTATGCAGATCATACATCATAAAACAACAACGCCAGCATCCACGAACTTCGCAGCCACCATGGAAAAAATCCATACCGAAACAAAGAAGGCGCTAGAAAAAACAGTGATGACAATGAAGGCGCAATACGATAAGCACCGACGGCCCTCTCGCAATTATCAGGTCAACGAAAAAGTTTGGCTTGACACAACAAACCTCCACCTACCACACCCAAAACGCAAACTCTCGGACAAGCGCACAGGCCCTTTCACGATTATAGCAAAAATCGGAGAGAGCACCTACAAACTCCAACTGCCTGCAGCATGGAAAATCCACAATATTTTCAACGAAGTACTCTTGACCCTATATATTGCCCCTGCCTTCCCAAACCAGGAACGCCCACCACCGCCACCCTCCGACCTCATCGATAATGAAGAACATTACGAAATCGACCAAGTATTAAACTATAAACTCAGAAAAGTAAAGGCTTGGGGGGGCGGCACGATGACAACAGTGGATTACCTCGTCAGTTGGAAGGGCTACGGACCTGAATCCAATCAATGGATTAACGAAAAATATATGAACACAGACACAGCAATCTGGGACTATAAACTATCCCTTAATTGAGCCATCGGGACGATGGTCTTAAGCAGGGGGTAATATTACAATTTTTCCTTTTACCCCTATTCTTTTCTTTCATTTTTATGCTTAGTCAGAAAGCACAGGACCATGGGAAGGCTTAACCACAACAGCCACCCACCACAAAAAGACTAGAAACACAATCGCCCTTTTATGTACGGTCGCGACGCTCAAGGACAACGGGCACCATGGACACAGACATGCATAATAGGTAGCGATATAATTAGGAACGGTAGTACAGTATTTAAAGGGCAACGCTCTCGCTGGGAAACCCCAGCTTCGAGCTAAAGTTTATATTCATACCATTCTACTTTCGAGCCATTACGTGGCCTTGTGACACACCGAACGAACAACATCACGAGTGAATTCGGGTGATCCCTCGAAGTGTGAAGAGACGGCCGTCTATCACGTGTTGTCAGATCACGTGTCGCCTGAGCTTAACAAGAAGTATGTGAAGGAGGAAGCTCAAAAGGAAGCTATGGAGAGAGAGGCTGTAAAGGAGGCAGCTCAATAGGAGGCTTTGAAGAAGGAGATCATAAAAGCCACAGTGAAGGAGGTGGCAATGAAGGGTGTATCATCAGAAGAGTTGGTGATAGAGAGCAGATTGCAAATGATCTCTGTGGAGGCCATTGATTTTTGGCTACATCAGATGCTGGCAGAATAGTTTGATTCTAGCTCCAGTCTTCACTTCGAGAGGGTGACTGGTCATATGCCTCTAAAGTCTGATAATAAGCAGGACAAGAGGATCAAGAGAGATAATGAGTTGAAAGAATCTGAGGGGATCCTGGAGAGGAGAAAGAGGGTGCAAGAAAAAAAGAGGAGGGTGGCAGTTCTGGCAGAAAGAGATTAAAAGCAGAAGTTGAAGTCTTGGAGCATGATAGATGACAGTGAGACAGAGATGGTGGCCAGTCTTAAGAAACAAGTGAAGTTGGAGGTTGTGAGGCCAGCAGAGGGTGAGGAGAAATTGAGTGGTAAAAGTAAGTGTCTTATTATTTCTGATTGGCTTGTCTTAGTTCTGTTTTCAGGGAGTTGCATGTACTGTCATCAAGATGGCATACTCTATTATGCACACTCAGTAACCAAAGGTGCTGACTGTAGGCAGGCTTGTGTCTGTTGCAGAGTTAAGAAGACCACCTGTTTGTTCAACAAGAGTGTCACTGAAAGTGAGATGATTAGCAGTGTGGAGATCTTTGCTGATCTCCACTAAGTTTTAAAATTAATATGCAAGTTAATGCATCATGTGAATGACTTGGCAGATAAGATGGCAGATGTGTGTAGTACTGTAGCAGATCTCTAGAATGATTATGAGTCAGACAATATATTGTCTCTCTTAGAGTTGTTTTCTGAGTCCAAATTGGAGACATGAAAAAAGACCTATCTGATCTTCAAGGATGAGAGAGATCAGAAGATAGAAGGTCTGTAGACAGTGATGTTAAAGAGGTTGAATAAGAATGTGAAGGAGTTGAGGAAGTGAGAGAATTCAGGTTCTGATGCAGGTCTATCAGATGCTGAGCCTTTATAATTGTAAAAAATGAAAAAGTATTCTGTAGTATAAAATATATGTAAAATGTGTCAGAACAAAAATATAAATATAAGATTTGACTTTGAAAAGTGTAAAAGAGGTAATTAAAATAGTAGTCAGTGGTTAGAATTGAAATAGTAAGGTGGAGTACCAGTGATGTCTAGAGTAGTGTTGTATTAAGAATAGAATGTTTGAATGACTTTGAATAAGAGTTCTAGTTTGCCTGAATATTGATGGTGGAATTCTTCAATAAATTTGTCAGTGGAGAACTTGGAGGCTAGTAATCAAGCAAATTCTTCATTGATACCTTTGTAGCCTAGCCATTGGATCTTATACAGCAGTGGGCAGAAGAACCAGTGGTTCAGCTTAAAGTTGAGGATTTAGGCTATTTGAAAATGTTCTTTTCCATTAATTTCAACTAGAGATGGTGGTGGTTGAGTTTGATTAGGAATGGTGTTTTCTTCTATATATTCCAATTGTGACACATAAAAGACTGAGTGAATAGACTGAAGATCCAGCAGAAGCCTTAGGGTGAAAGAGTGAAAACCAGGTTGGGCTATAATTTTAAAAGAATCAAAGTATTTTTCAGAGAATTTTCTGATTGGACAGATATTCTTAATGTGTTTGAAACTGAGGTAAATCTTATTGCTCACTTTGAATAAAAGCACCAGTATCTAATATTTGTCTGCTTAGGCCTTGTAATAGGACTGGGCTTCAGAAATTTCATCCTTTAGTACTTGATAGAGCTCATTAAGATTGACTGCAAAGTCTTAGGCCTGAGCAGAGGTGATATCCCTTTCAGAATGAATAGTGATATTAGGATGGTAACTCTTGTTAGTGAAGAATGAGGAAATTCTGATGGACACATTAAAAGTGTTGTTGTAGACAAACTCAGCAATGAGTAAGAGAGTGTCTCAGTTATCATGTTGGTAAGAGTAGTAGATCCAGATGTATTGTTCCAGAGTTTGGTTTTCCTATTCAGTTTGTCTATCAACCTCTGAATGGTAACTGAAAATAAGATAGAGTTCTATGTTAAGGGTAATAGCTAAGGCATGAGTGAACTGAGAGATGAATTTAGAGCTGTGATCTGAGGTGATATGACTGGATACTCTATGTTTGGAGAAGATATAGATGGGAAAAAGTTAGGCAGGCTCTATAGAGTTGATGGTATTGTGAGTGGAGATGAAGATAGCTTGCTTGCTTGTCCAGTCAATGACTATTAGAATAGTGGTAAATCTGTTGGAGTCCAGTAGTTGTTCAATGAAATTCATGAAAATAGAATCCCATAGCTGTTCAGAAACTGATAGAGATTTGAGTAACTCATAGAGATGGTGTCTAGATGTCTTATTGCATCTATAAACCATGCAGAACTTAATATAGTGTCAAATATATTCATGTATCTTTAGCTAAGTGTAGTCCTGCCAGACTAGCTCTAATGTCTGAGTTTGACCAAAATAGCCTGCTAAGATGTGGTTGTGATTATTCTGTAATATACAGAGATAGAGATTATCAGAGTCTAAGACATAAATATGGTCTTTAAAGTGAAGAATTTTGGATTTATCAATGGATCACTGAGAGGAGGAGGATTGAGAAGTCACTTTAGTCTGATAGAGGCTGTTGGAAGATATAGAGTCAGAGAATTGTGCTTATTTAATATCAGTGTGAAGTTTGTCAATATTCATGATGGCACTAGCTCATAGGATAGAGCCTTCAAAGTAGGTTGTGCAGAGTGACATAGAGTGACATAGAGAGTTGTTCTTGGATGAACATAGATCAGAAATTATAGTAATTAACTTAAGCATATTGGTTATCCCCTTCTTTAGAGTAGATGTTCCATTGTCTAATGAGTGCATCTAATTTCCCACCAAGTTTTCTCAGGCAGAACCAGATAACTAAGTTGAACTGAGATAGGTATTTGGACTAGCAGATCTGTTGATAGATCAGAGTTTTGATGATGGCAAAGTATTCAAGATTCTTGTGATCTGTTATAACATTGATAGAGACTGTGGAGCCTTCAAAGTAGTGGTGCCAAGGTTTAAAAGCTTCAAAAATGGCCAGAAGCTTTTTGTTATAGGTGTTATAGTTGAGTTCAGCATTGTGCAGACTCTGAAAGCAGAAAGCAATGGAGTGAATTTTGCCATCTTCAAGATAAATGAAGAGGATAGCTGCAATAGCATAATCAGAGGCATCAGTCTCCACCACTATCTGTTGATCAAAGATTCAGTGGATAAGAATAGAGGCATGTGTAAAGGCCTGTTTTAACTTATTAAAGATAGCTAAGCATTTGTTATCAAATTTTCATAGAGTTTTCTTAGGGGTGAGTTATATAAGGAGAATAACAATATTATTATATTTGTGTATAAAGCAGCAGTAGAAGTTGGCAAAGCCAAGAAAAGATTGGATGTCCTTGAATTTTTCTTCAGACATGCAAAATCCTTCAGGTAATAGAATGTAGTCTAGATATTCTATAGAATCCTGGTTGAATTTGCATTTGAAGTCTTTGCAGTAGAGTCCATTAGCTTTAAGCCTGCATAGGATCTCATAAACATATTTTTGGTGATCTTTCAGATTGTTGGAATAAATGAGAATGTCATTAAGATAGACTATTACTGATATGTTGAGCATGTCAGAGAATATATTGTTTACAAATCATTGGAATGCTGCTAGAGCATTTATGAGGTCAAAAGGCATGACATTCCATTCAAAGAAACTGTAATAGGTCTGGAAGGCTGTTTTCTATTTGTCTCCTTTAGCTATATGAATGAAATAGTAGGTATATCAAAGGTTGAGTTTAATATAGATACACATAGAGTAGGCAGAGTTGAGAAGGTCAGAAATAAGAGAAAAAGAGTAATGATTTTTCTTGGAGATTTTATTTAGGCTATAGTAGTTGATGCAAAGTCAGAGTTCACTAGTCATCTTTTTGACAAATAGGACCAAAGCCTTATGCAGAGAGCAGAATGGAGTAATGAACTCATTGTACAGATTATCATTAATAAACTCCTGTAGGGCCTTGAGTTCAGATTCTGAGAGAGAATAAATGAGTCCAAGCAGTGGAAATATTTCTTTCTCAAGATTGATTTTGAGGTCATACAATCTGTGTTCAGATAGCTTTTTGGAGAGGATATTGCTAAAGACATCTGCAAAATCATGGTACTCTACTGGCACTGATGAAAGGTCTGCCAGTTCTACAGATGTAGCTTTAGCTCTAATTTTAGGCAAGAAAGACTGCAGTGTGAACTGTTGAGCACTTTCTGCACTGGCTTGGACAAATGCAGCAGTGGATATGATAGAGATCTTTAGGTGTGCTTTCATAGTAAAAGGCTCTGAGGGAGAATAGGAATAGATGGGTTTATACAGGAACAGTGTTTACCAGCTATCCAAAGTGGATTTGAAATAGAGTGAAGCTCTGAAGGTTAGACTAATAGAGTCTAGTGAGCACAGAAGTTCTGAAATTGAGCTAGAAGGCTCAGAAAGAGGTGGACTGTTGTTCTGTGGGCACAGAAGTCCCAAGGATGCAGTGGAGACTATAGAATTAGTTAGATTGGAATCCTGATCATTTGAGCAGAAATTAATGCTGTTTTCAGCTTAATCAATCAGTGGATTATAGTGGGAGAGCCAATTGTATCTTAGAACAAGATTGCAAGATGAATCCAGATGAATGACATAAAAGTCAATGAGGAAGATGTCTTTGAAAGAGAAACAGATAGGAATAGTTGTGGTTTAAGATATGCAGTTTCTGATAGAGTCATTGAATAATCAAAGCTGCACACTAGAGATGGTTTTAATAGAAATATCATTAGCAGCTATGTACTTAGTGTCAACAAAGCAGTAGCTAGAACTAGAATCAATAAGAGTAAGAAAATGCAGAATAATAGAAGCTGAAGACCCATCAGGCTCCATACTAGTTGGTAATTCTGCTGAAAGTGAAAAATAGAAAGATTGATTAGAAACAGGTGTTGTATTGAGAGTGATGACCTTTGGTGTGCAAATAGAGTTAACACAACTCTAAACTCACACAAAGAGAACAGAGTTGCTTCTTAGTTTTCTGACTCAGTTGGAGCTGGTTCCTCAGGAGCAATGTCTGCTTCAGCTGCACAACTCTTGGTGGAGGCTGCTGCCTTCTGCTTGTTGCAATCTTTGGTCTTGTGTTTGGCTTCACAGAATATGCAAAGATTGTTCTGACACTGGCAGTCTTTTTCTTCCTGAGTAAGATAGCTATCTTTGCCTAGCTTGTCAGTATAAGACTTAGAGATAGTAGATTTCAGTATGGAGCTAGAGTCTGAGGAAGAAGAGTTGAATCTCTTAGATTTGGGATTGGAGGATTGGTTGGAGGCCTTATTGTCTCAGTTTTCATAGGCAATTTCAGTCTTTCAGATCCAGTAGTGAGCATTAAGTTTTTGGGCAAGGAAGTGCATGTCATAGAGGTTGCTTGGCTTTTTATAGTAGGCCATGTCATCCTTGATATAGGTGCAGAGGCTATAGTAAAAGGCATAGTGAAAGGAGTTATCTCTGTATCCAATTTATGAGGTGTACTGATTGAATTGGACTATATACTTCATGGTCTGGTCTCCATTATATATCTGAAGGTGTTTTAATACATCTTCAGCATCTCTAATAGCATCAAAGGGGCTGAAGTTGCTATAAAGCTCATCTAAGAAAGCCATATAGGAGAATTTCCAGGCTGGCAGATTATGCAGATTGAGGTTAAGGATATCTGATTCAAACCAGTTAAGTGTAATGCCAGCCAGAAAGAAAATAGTATAGTTGACCTTGCTAGCATTCATTGTGAATGCAGTAGGTTTGTCATTGAAGTTCAACTGAAAGGAGATGATGAAAGTCTTCAGTTTGTGAAAATTGAAGCCATCAAAGAGTTCTGGTTCCTTGACTTTAGTGTAAATAGTGGCTGACTTAGGGTTATTAAGAGAAGTGAAGACTCCTCATAATAGATTCATGAATTCTAAGAACATGTCCTGCTGATTTGGATTGCTGCTTCCTGCAGAGCCATCAGAGCTGTCTAGGCCATTGAGACCACTTGGTCCTTCTAGTCCACCTGAAAAAGAGTTTGATTGGTTATCACCTGGTTCTCATTAGATAGAAGTATGAGTAAAGGTGTCTTCACCTCTGCCCTCCAAGTCTGAGCTGTCTAAATTCTCATATATATTGCTCAGAGATAAGAGGTCTATCAGAGGGTCAGTTTAGACACTATATATCAGGCTGGCTCATCAGGCTCCACTGGTTGAGATGCTGGTGGCATCAAAAGGATTAGAGGAATCATCATAATTTAGTTGGTGGGCAGTGAAGCTAGAGTGAGTGTAGGTTTCTCTACAAGAGGATTGTCCTCTATTAGAGGCTGATCCAAAAAGGTCTGGTTGTTCTTTTGAGACAGAGGCTGGATTATCTTCTATAGAAAACATGTTGGAATGAGTAGGCTGGGTTTGTTCAGAATCAGCTTTTGTGAGTTGAGTAAATGTGATGGACATGATAAAAATTTTCAACTCAAGAGTTTGAGTTTGAATATACTGTTAGAAACATACTAATTGATTGGGCTTGAGTGCATGCATAGAGACCAGCAGAGTGCATAGGCATCAACAAAGCTATTAGCAATATCACTCTTGAGTCAGAACCTAAAGATTTGGATAGATAGAATGGAGTTTTATCAGAGATGTGAAGAGGAATATCCTTCAGAGCAGAATCTGGTGGATAGGATAGAGAGGAGCTGATGTGAGCATAAAGTGTAGATGGCTATCTAAGTTGATATTTGAACTGAGTAATTATAATATTTGTATATAGTTTATATACTATTAGTAGTTAATTTTGAGTCAGAGTCTATTGGGTTTCAGTGTCAGCTGTTTGCTACTGTGTTTGGAGTCTAGATACTAGAATGTGAAATACAGATGTGAAATGATAATAGTAAAATGAAATTAGTAGGTACTAAAAAGTGGTGAGTTCCAGTGAGTCTTGTGAAAGGCTTCATCATTGGCCAAAATGATATGGAGGCCAGCAGCATATGCATAACAGCTACACTACTTATATATTGCTTGTCTTTGAGATAAATACATCTCTACTAATTGTGTGTCTCTAAGCTATGGTGCTTATTGTTCTTGAGCATTATAACTACTTACAGAAGAGTATTGTTTATCATTGAAGGATGTTATCATTATCAGAGAACAATGACAGAATCAGCCTATTATAGTGACTAAGCCTGTCCCACAGTTTTAAGCACTGGTCTAATGCTCTGACTAAGCATAAATAGAGATTAATTGAAAAAAAAATGAAAAAAATCATAATATTACCCCTCCTTTAAGATCATCATTCTGATAGATCAGTTTAGAGAGAGTTCATAGTCATGTATAGCATTCACTGCATTCATATGTCATTTATTGACCCACTGGTTAGATTCAGGGCTATAACTCTTCCAACTGACCAGATAGTCAACTGTTGTGCAAGTTTCCTCCCTTTGTATGCATATTTTGCAGAGTTTATAGTTGAGAATTTGATCAACTTTATAATATTCATCATCATCAATCAGTTCAGAGTCAGATGGAGGCAGGCATTCTTGATTTGGAAATGCAGAGGTGATATATAAAGTGAGTAGGGTTTTATTAAATACATTGTGAATTTTTTATGTGATAGGAAGATGGAGTTTATAAGCAGATGCATCAATTTTAGCAAGAACTGAGAATAGGCTGGTTCATTTGTCAGTGAGCTTTTGTTTGAGGCATGGGAGATGAAAGTTGGTCATGTCAAGCCAAACCTTATTATTTATGGAGTATTTATAGATGGATCAATGATGTTTGTCATACTATTTCTTCATAAAAGCAGCTATCTTTTTAAGAGTGATGTGGATTTTATTGTGGATTTTGGTTATAGTAGCAGCAAAGTCAGATAAAGTGAGCATCAAGATGTGAACATATTCTATGTGGGTGACATTCAGATAGCAGCTATAGTTAATAAAGAATGGTGTTTTTTTAGTGGCTGAATGAACTCAGTTGTTATGTTAAAGGGCAGCTAGAGCTAGCTATTTAATCCAATCATCTTGATGATAATTGATAAATATGCAGAGATACTTTTTGATCTCCTGATTCATCTACTCTATCTGGCTATGAGTCTGGAGATAGTATGCAGTTGAGGTATTACTCCAGATGTTTAAGAGGCAGTATAGATTATTTAGGAATTTGGAGATGAATTTGGGTTCTCAGTCAGAGATAATGACTTGGAACATCTCATACTTTGCATAGACCTTGTTGCAGAGAATTTTGGCCCATCTTTCTGATGTCAACTCTGTTGAACACACAACTGGAATGATCACCTTAAAAAATCAATCAACAATGACTAAGATAGTATTATAACTATTGTAATTGAGTAATCAAGTGACCATGTCAACTGAGATGTGTGTCCAGAACATCTGTGGAACTTCATTTGGATGAAGTGATGCCATATACAGTTGAGTTGATGACTTTTTCCTTTGGCAAATTTCATATTCTTTCACATATTGCTTTATATCTTGCCCTATTTTTGGCCACCAATATTTGTGTAGGACTAATTTTTTGGTCTTGGCAATCTCCAGATATCCTGTCATTGCATGACTGTGACAGGCTGCTATAATCTCTCCTTATAGCTGATAATCTCATGGAATGTAGATCCTTTCATCATAATAGATCAATCTGTTGTTCTTGGTCATCTCTTGTTCATAAAGCATCTCAGAGAGAAAGGCTTTTGATCACTATCTTTCACCTTGCTTCTGGAAAAATACAGCATCTATTGCTCCTTTGTCTGAGTCTATCTCAACTCTAAATTTTCCTTCCTATATTAAAATAGCTAAAACTATATTCTCTGCAAGATATTGTTTGAGATTATCAAATGCTGCCTGCTGAGAGAGCTCTCAGTTTCAGAGAGCATTGCTAGTTAGCTGCATTATAGATCATATGATCTTGCTGTAGTCACAAATAAACCAGTGGTAGAAATTAGTAAATCTCAAAAAGGATTATAACTTCTTTTTCTTTGTCAGTACTGGCCACTCTATCACTCTGGCTATCTTCACTGGGTCCATTTGAATACTTTCTTTGCTGATGATTGCTCTGAGATATTCTATCTCTAACACCTTGAATTCACACTTCTCTGCTTTGAGAAAGAGCTTGTACTTTCTCATCAATTCAAGTATCTGCTAGACCAGTTATTAGTGTTCTTCATAATCTTTGAACATGATGAGAATGTCATCTAGATAGATCATAACCTTTTCAATAGCAATGAGATTCTTGAAAATATCATTCATCATCTACTGGAAAGTGGTAGAGAAATTAGTAAGACTAAAAAACATAACTGTTGGTTTGAATAACCCATAATTGGTTCAGAATGCTGTCTTTCACTCATTGCTCTTCTTGATTCTTACATTGTTATACCTCTATCTGACATCCAACTTAGTATAATTGTTAAGCTTAAGTAATATATAACTTAAATATGTGATAAATAGATGCTATATCATATTTGTATAGTCACATCTAAGTTCACTGTATGTATTTATATGGTGTCATGTCTTAAGGCTAATATAAGTCAACTTGAGGTAGAGTGGTAAAGAATAAACTTTAGCTTGAGGCTGAGGATATACAGTGAGAGCTAGCCTACTTATATACTATTTATTTATAAGGATAAATATACTACTGCTAATTGTGTCTGTTCAGATTATTATGCTCTTTGTCTTTGAGTGTCATTATTATCTACAAAAGAGCTGTTGTTCTTTATCAAGAGACATTGTTGTGTCAGAAGATAATGATAGACTCAATCTTGTTGTGATGACTAAGCTGGTCCCACAGTTAAGCACTGAGGCTAGACACTCTAACTAATCAAAGATAGAGATTAAATAAGAATCAAAGCAGAAAAATTATAACATTACTCCTTCCTTAAGACTATCATCCTGATAGTTTAATTAAGAGAGAGTTTATAGTCACATATGGCATCAACAGCATTTATATGTTGTTTATTTATCTATTAGTTGAATTCAGGCCTATAGCTCTTCCAACTAACCAGATAATCAACAGTTGTTTAAGTTCCACCTCTCTTCCATGCATAAACTTTATGGAGCCTGTGATTAAAAACTTAATTGATTTCATAGTGTTCTTCATCATCAATCAACTCTAGTTCCAGCAGAGGTGGTTGAATTTGGTTTGAGAATGCTGGAGTGACATATAGAGTAAGGAGTGTTTTATTGAAGACATTGTGGATTTTCTATATGACAGGCAGGTGAAGTTTATATGCAGAAGCACTGACTTTAGTGAGGATTGAAAATGAGCTGATGCATTTGTCAGAGAGCTTCTGTTTTGGACAAGGCAAATGAAGATTGGTTGTGTCCAACCAAACCTTATTGTGTATAGCATAGGTGTGAGCAGGAGTGCAGTATTTGTTGTATTGTTTTTTTATAGATGTCACCACCTTTTCAAGAGTGGCATATGTTTTCTTATGGATTTTGGACATTGTTGTGATGAAATCAGAGGATGCAGGTGTCATGGTATGCCATCATTCTATGTGAGAGATATTTAGGTGTCAACCATGTTTAATGAAGAAGAGGGTTTTTCCCATGGTAGAGTGGATGTGGTTATTATATTGAAAGGCTATAAGAGTAAGCCATTCAATCTAATCATTCTGTTGATAGTTGATGAATAGTCAGAGATATTTCTTGATCTCTTGATTGATGCACTCTATTTGGCCATCAGTCTGGGGATAATATGCTGTTGAAGCATTTCAGCAAATATTTAGAAGGCAATATAAGTCATCAAGAAACTTTGAGATGAATTGTGGTCTTTGATCTGAGATTATGACTTAGGGCATGCTGTATTTGGCATAGACCTCATCACAGAGAATTTTAGCTCACTCTTCCAATATTAATTCAGTTGAACATATGGCTGAGATGATTGTCTTGGAGAACTGGTCTACAATGATAATGATTGCATCATAGTCATTACAGTTGGATAATCCAGTGATCATGTTGACTGAGATGTGGGTCCATAGTGATTGTGAAACTTTATTTAAATAAAGGGATGCAGCTTATAGTTAGATAATTGGTTTTCCCCATTGACATGTTTCACATTCCTTCACATATTGTTCAATGTCCTACTCTATTTTGGGCCACCAATACTCATGAAGCACTAACTCTTTAGTTTTGGTGATCCCTAGATATTCTGCTGTTGCATGATCATGGCATATAGTGATAATTTCTCTATGAAGTCTTTGATCCTATGGGATATAAATCTGCTCATCATAGTGGATCAGTCTATTGTCTCTGATCATGCCTTATTTATAGTTTAGCAAGGAGACTATGCATTGATTCTATTTGCTATTGTTCCATATTGTGCTTTTGATTCATTTGTGGATCTCTTTCTTTATCAGCATTATCATCACCCAGAAGTGCTCAGATTTGAGTAACATGACTCCTTTATTGTCATTCTTCCTCTGATTGTGATCAGCCTATCAACTAAAAAGGTCAGCTTTTTTGTTTGCAGCTCTAGCTTTATGATATAATGAATAGTTGTTATATGCTGATATGCAGGGTACATGTTCAGCCCCATAATTTGTGAATTCTACATAACATGTTAGAATATGCTAGTAACTGAGGACTATTAGCCAGTAGAAGACTATGGCTGAGGCTTTAAGCTGATAGTTATGCTAGTCACCAATACTAAGTCCAAAAGGGACTTTGTAAAATAACATAGCCTAAGGATAAAAATCCTAAGTCAGATTTGAACTTAGAAAAGTTCTGCACCACACCTTGGGAAATACTAAGTCCAAGTCAGACTCAGAAATGATACCTCAACTGAGGCCAATTCTACATGCCACTAAGACAAGTATGTTCTAAGACAGCTAGGAGTAATACTATAGCCAGTTGTAGAGTATTGAGTAAAGACAACATCATCCAGAAGCAGTAAGAAGAGAGATCTAATGATCTATAGCTAGCACTCTGAGTTTTGACTCAAATGCCTAAGTCCAAATTTTTTAGGTATCAGATGATCTAAAGGACTTAGAATTGAGAGGAATAGAGTGGATAGGACCAGTTGACTGGGTCTGACCAGGCCTGATCAATCAAACTACTAAGAATAACTCAGAGGATTAAAACTCTGGGTAGATAGAAAGGAGTTAGATACCCACAGGCACTGTAGACTTAAAGTAAAGCTGTGCGGTGGCCAGGCAGATCTGAGCAAGCCTAGGGGAGTCCAGGAGTGCCACTATTCCGGAATAATGGCATGATTCTGCTTTAAACAGGAGAAATACTATTTTGAATGCTTTATTTATAGATTCTGTATCTGTTGTTGATGTATAAAAGAAGAGAATAGGGGGAAATAGCAAGCAAGTGACCCACCCCCACATTCAGGCCTTCTAGCCCACTGTAGCTAGTCTCTGGGACAACAGATTTTGAGTTCTGCTTTGACTTAGTGATTTATTTAAGTTGCTTTATCACTTAGAGAGGATTGGATTGGAATAATAACTGTATTTTGGGTTTTGGATTAATTTGGATTCCAAACTATAAGAGTTTTGGCATCAGAATACAAGTTTTTTGGTTTTGAGGACTGCTAGCCAGCCAAGAGTGCAGCTAGTCAAGTCTAAGTGCTTGATAGACTTAATATTTGGGTTTTGGAGTTTATTGGGTTTTGGAATATTCTAAGTTGATTTAGAGTGCAATTTGGCATTGATTCTAAGTCCTAATTATACTTAAACATTGCTATAAACTACTCTCATGAGTATTGCATCTTTGAAAGCAAGATAGAGTTGAACAACTATCTTTATTGACTGTTTCTTTGATTTTACTTAAGACTGCAAGAGTGCTTCTATCATACTTAAAACAACTGACCTCAACTGTATTTGGTGATTGTGTATTGTGTGGTTAGGTGTAGGTGTTTGAGAGTTCATTCCTCATTCACCTCTCTTAGTCACTTAGCTATTACCAAGTACATCAGTGCATGACACTAGCCTCTGTGTCACTTCAACCAACCACAGATTCAATCACTAAAACCCACTGGACTCCACCCACTTCCCATTACCTATTAATTTCATTTTCACCATTATTATTTCACATCCATATTTCACATTGTAATATCTAGATCCTGAACTCAGTAGCAAATATTGACATTGGAACCCAATGAAACTCGACTCAGAATTAGCTACCATTAGTATATAAAGCCATGTAAAATCATTATAACTACTCAGTTTGAATATCAACTTGGATAGCCATCTACACTTCATACTCATTTCAACTCCTCTCTACCTCATCTATTGGATTCTGCTCTGAAGGATACTCCTCTTGGCTTCTCCAATAGAACTCTGTTCCATTCATTTAAATCTCTGAGCTCTGACTTAAGAGTGACATTGCCAATAGCTTTATTGATGCCCACATACTCCACTGGTCTCTATGTGTGCACTCAAACCCACTTGATTGGCATGTTTCTAACAGTGTATTTGAACTCAAACCCTTGAGTCAAAAGTTTTTATCATGTCCATCATATTTACTCAACCCACAGAAACCAATCCCAAACAAACCCAGCCTACTCATTGCAATATGTTTTCCATAGAAGACATTCTGGCCTCTACCTCAAAGGAACAACCAGACCTTTTCAGATTGGCCTCCAGTGGAGGACAACCTTTCCATAAGGAAACCTACAATCACTTTAGCTTCACTGTCTGTCAATCTAATTACAACAATTTCCCTAACCCTTTTGACACCACCAGCATTTCAATCAATAGAGCCCAATGGGCCAGCCTGATGTATGGCACTTGAATTGACCTCTCAATAAACCCCTTATCTCTGAGCAACATGGATGAGAATTCAGACAGACTCAGAAGGCAGAGGTGAAGACACTCCCACTCATACTCCCATCCAACAGAAATCAGATGGTAATCCACCAAACCCTTTTTCAGGAGGGCCAGATGGTCCAGATAGTCTCAATGGTCTAGACAGCTTTGATGGCTCTGCAGAAAGCAGCAATCCAAATCAGCAGAACATATTCCTAGAATTTATAAACCTGTTATGAGGAGTCTCTGCTTCTCTCAATAACCCTAAACCAGCCACTATTCATACCAAAATCAAGGAACTGGAACTATTTGATAGCTTTAACCCTCACAAACTGAAGGCCTTCATCATCTCCCTTCAGTTGAACTTCAACAACAGACCTACTGCATTTGCAACAAATACTAGCAAGATCAACTATGTCATTTCCTTTCTAATTAGCACTACACTCAACTGGTTCAAACCAGATATTTTTAACCCCAATCTGCAAAATCCACCAGCCTGGCAATTCTCCTACATAGCTTTTTTAGATGAGCTTCATAGCAACTTTGGCTCCTTTGACACTATTAGAGATGCCAAAGATGCATTAGAACACCTTCAGATATGTGATAGAGATCAGATCATAAAGTATATAGTTCAATTCAATCAGTATATCTCACAAATTGAATATGAAGATAACTTCCTCTGCTATATCTTTTACTATAGTCTCTGCACCCATATCAAGGATGACATGGCACACTATAGAAAACCAAACAACTTTCATGATATGCACTTCCTTGCTCAAGAACTTGATGCTTACTACTAGATCCAGAAGATTGAAATTGCCCATGAAAACTGGGACAATAAGGCTTTCAACCAATCCTCTAACTCTAAATCCAAAAGGTCTAACTCTTCTTCCTCAGACTCTAGCTCCACACTGAAATCTACCACCCCTAAGTGTTAGACCCAAGCATCATATGAGCAGAATCACATGATAAGCAGTTGTCTTTTTGCACTTTGAGAGATCAATGAAGTCTACTGATGTGATCCCATTTGGATGTGTCACAAGACCTGAGGTTTGGCTCAAGTATAGAATAGTGTGAATAAACTTTAGCTTGAAGCTGGAGTTTAACCAGCAAGAGTGAGCAGTCTTAAATACTGTACAAGTAATCCTAAAAATACTATGGCTAATTGTGTCCTTCTGTGTCTATAGTGCCTATTGTCCTTGAGCATCATTACTATAAATAAAAGGTCGATTGTGTGTTGCTGATTGCATTGAAGAATAGTGGTAGAGTTGGCCAGTTGTGATGACTAAGCCTTGTTCCATGGTCCTAAGTGCTCATGACTAAGTATAAATAGGGGTTCAGTGCTAAAGAAAGGCAAAAATTATAATATTACCCTCTTCTTAAGACCATCATCCTGATAGCTTAATTTAGAGATAATTCATAGTCATGGATGGCATCATCTGTGTTTATTGATTTCTTGTTAACCCACTGGTTAGATTCTGGCCCATATCCCTTCCAGCTGACCAAATAGTCAACTGTCAAGATTGTTCCTCTCTCTTTTGCTCTGACTTTTTGCAACTTATAGTTGAGGACTTGGTCAATTTCATACTATTCTTCATTGTTGATAAGATCAGGGAGGGTGGTGATGGTCATTCTTGGTTTGGAAATGCCAGACTGATGTATGGTGTCAGTAGGGCTTCATTGAAGACATCATGAATTTTCCAAGTTGCAAGTAGTCATAATTTGTAGGCACTTGCACTTACTTTGGAAAGGATAGAGAAGGGTCCAGTTTATTTATCAGCAAGTTTGTGTTTTGGCCACAGAAGGTGTAGGTTGGTCATGTCCAGCCAGACTTTGTCATTGACATTATATAAATATGCTGCTTATTAATATTTATTGTATTGCTTTGCTATTGTGTTTGCAGCTTTTTCAAGAGCTGTCTTAATTTCATTATAGATGTTCTTCATCATGGCTGTGAAGTCTATAGAGGCCAGCATCATGATGCGATGATGCTTGGTTTAGGCAATATTTGGGTGTCGGCCATGATTAATGAAAAATGGTGTTTTTTCTGTTGCTGAGTGAACCCAATTGTTATGTTGGAATGCAGCAAGTGCTAGCCATTCCATCTAGTCATCCTGTTGATAGTTGATGAATAAGCATAGGTACTTTTCCACTTCCTGGTTGGCACATTCCATCTGGCCATCCATCTGGAGATGATATGTAGTTGAAGCATTTCATTTAATGTTTAGAAGGTGGTAGAGATCATCTAGGAACTTGAAGACAAATTGTAGTCTTCTGTCCAATATGACTACTTGGAGCATTCCATATTTGACATAGACTTCATTGCACAGGATTTTCACCCACCTCTCAGAGGTTAACTCAGTCAAATATGCAATTGGGATGATTGCTTTTGAGAACCAATCAACTATGATGATGATGGCATTATAGCCATTGCATTCTGGAAGACTGGTGATCATGTCAACTGAGATGTGTGTCTATAGTGATGAGGAGACTTTGTTTGGATGGAGTGGGGCAGCATGTAGTTGTATTGATGACTTCTCTCATTGGCAGATCTCACATACTTTAATATAGACAGTGATATCAGCACCCATCTTTGGCCACTAGTACTCTCACAGGATCAATTCTTTGGTTTTGGCAATATCAGGATGGCCAGCAGTAGTATGATCATGGCAAGTGATAATGATTTTGCCACATAGCCCTCAGTCTCAGGAAATATAAATCCTTCTGTCATAGCAAATTATTCTCTCTTCTTTCATCATCTCTTGTTCATAGTTGAGCAAAGGAGCTATTTGTTGATCTCATTTATGACTGTCCTGTGTCATACTTTTGATCCATTCATGGATCTCTTCTTTGGTAGGCATTATCATGGCTCAGAAGTGTTTGGGCTGTAATATCATTATGCCTTCATTGTCTCCTCCTCTCTAATTGTGATCAGCCTTTTTGTTTGCTGTTCCTGTCTTATAATGCAATGTGTATCAGTATTGGCTGAGTTTGGTGACCCATTTGGCCTAATGGTGATTCAGCTTTTGGGGTTGTCAGAAATATCAAAGATTTTGATGGTCTATTCAGATCTCAAAGTCTTCAATAGCCCCAATCAAATAGTGTTGCTATTCTTTGAGTGTGAGCATAATGGTGAGTAGCTTCTTGTCATAGATCTCATAATTCTGTTCTGTAACTATGAGCACTTTAGAGAGGAATGTGACTGGTCACCACCTCCCATCCTATTGTTATGAAAGGATGACTCTGATGACACCTTCACTGTATTAGACCCAAGCTTCACATAGACAGAATCATATGATAAACAGGTGTCCCTTTTCACTTTGAGAGATCAGCTGAGTTTACTAATGCAATTCTAGTCAGTATGTCATAAGGCCTGAGGGTTGGCTCGAGTATAGAATGGTATGAATAAACTTTAGCTCGAAGCTGGGGATTATCAGTAAGAGTGAGCCCTCTTAAATACTGTACATGGTGTACTATTAATACATTATACTTATTGTGTATCTTTCTGTCCTTGTTGCTTATTGTCCTTGAGCATCATTATCATATATAAAAGATTGATTGTGTGTTTGTTATAGAATGTCAGTTGCATTGGACAACCATGATGAAGTTGGTCTTGTGATGACTAAGCCCTTTCTACAGTTTTTAAGCACTTATCCTTAACACCTTGACTAAGTATAAATAGGGGTTTAAGAAGAGAAAATGGGAAAAATCATGACACACTGGAGTTGGCTTCAACTTAGAACTTTCTATCTTGAGTTAGTATGGCAAGTACTACATCTTCTGCCAATTGCCTTTTGAGATCATCAAAGACAGACTGCTGAGATGGTCTTCAGGCCCATAGAGTATTTCTGGTGAGCTGAGTCATTGGTCAAACTATCTGGCTATAATCATGAATGAAGCAGCAGTAGAAGTTGGTAAATCCTAGAAATGATTGGAGTTCCTTCTTCTTGGTCAGGGTGGGCTACTCGGTGACTCTGGTGATCTTGATCAGGTTCATGCATATGCTTCTTTCACTGATGATGACTCTGAGGTACTCAGTTTTGACCATCTTGAATTCACACTTTTTCACTTTGAAGAACAGTTTATGCTTTCTCATTAGTGTCAGCACCTGTCATACCAGCTTTCGATGTTCTTCTCTGGTTTTAGACATGATAAGGATATCATCAAGATAAATGGTAACCTTTTCAGTAGTGATGAGGTCTTTAAAGATATTGTTTATCATTCACTGAAAAGTGGCAGGCAAGTTCATTAGTCTGAAGAACATTATGGTGGGCTCAAAGAGCCCTCAGTTCATTTGGAATGCTGCCTTCTATTCATCACCCTCTTTAATCTACATGTTATTATACCCTCATCATACATCGAGCTTAGTATAGTAACACACCCTCTGGAGTTTATCTATTAGTTTTGAGATCAAGAGTAGTGGGTACCAATTCTTGATTGTCATCTTGTTCAGTTTGCAGTAGTTCTGTATCAGGTGGAGCTTGCCATTCTTCTTTTTGACAAAGAAGAAGGGCAAAGCCATGAGCGATTTGGAGAGTTGTATTCTTTCACTGGATAGATTTTTGTCAAGAAACTTATCAAGTTCCTGCTGTTTATGGTTTCTTAGAGGATAGGTTTTATAGTTGAGGTTGGCATTGGCATTCAGGATTAGCTTGATGGCATGATCCCATAGCTTAGGTGCTAGAAGCTCATCAAAGCTTTTCTTCTCGAACAGGTTCCAGAATTCCCAGGCCTATTTGGAGATCATTTCTTCAAACATCATTTCCTCCTTCTGCTGATTGGCCTTAGCTGCCAGCTCATTAGCATGATGAACTGCTCAGATCTGGATTTCTTATTGGATGTTGACAGCTAATATAGTATCTCCCTCTTCTATCTCTTCATCTCACTAGTCTTTAGGGTCTTCATCTGGCAATTCAAAGAGAATCTTTCAGCATTTGCACTATGCAAATATAATTCTTCCTGTCTTCTAGTTGATTAATGGGTTATGGTGGATCAACCAGTTATGTCCAAGAAAGATCTCTTTGATGTCTAGGTCTGTGACTGCTAAGTTGATCCTCTCATAGTGGTCCCCTATTATTAGTCAGAGTTTGACGAACTCCATGATTGAGCTAGCTTCATTCTTTGTTCTGTCTACATTGTAGACAGAAATAGATGCTGCTGTGGTCCTGGTGGGGAGCTGATGTTGATTAACAAAGCTGCAGTTGATTGAACTCCCAGTGCAGCTGCTGTCTATCAATGTAGTGATAGCATGCTTAGCACAGTTGATGAGGGTTTCGATTTGTATCTTGACGATAAGGTCCCATCCCTGAGTTTTAGCTTGTCAGATAAACTTCCACAGACCTCAGAGCTTGTCCAACCATTCCAGAGCTTGGACTCTTCCTGCCTCTTTAATTTCTTTTATGACTTCATCGACCACTTCCTCAGTCCTGGTCTTGTAGATCCAGTTTTGAAGCACTGCTTTTGCCATGGCTTAGCTGGTGGCATTGGAGATAGCTCACTATGTCCATTCTGTTTTGAACAGTTTGAGCCATATAGTGGGACTTTCTGTCTCTGTTTGACCCAAGGGTGTTTGAGTTTCTTTTTGTGATTCTTCAGTGTGCAGGGCAATGTTCTAAGGTATATTTGAATGCACAGATGACATGGGCATATTAGTAACTACAGAGGTACTATTAGTCCATCTAGTGGCTACTGTTTGCACACTGTAAAGTCCTTCAGCCAGTCCAGTGGAATCACTCACTGACTGGCCCTATCTTTTATTTTCTCCACTTTTGTTTCTATGCTGAGTTCTTCTTCTTCTTTCTGTAAGTCCATGATTTGCATCTGGATGTCTTCTCTGATTCACTTTTTCTTTGGGCAGTCTTTAGCCATGTGGCTCTTTTGTCTGCAATTAAAGCATTTTCCTTTTTTTTTCATCTAGTCTATATCCATCAGTTTTTCTGTTCTGGTATATGTCATTTCTATGCCTGTCTTCTGAGAACCATAAGATAGCAGGGCCATAGAGAGTCCCTGTGGTTTTCTGACAGTTGGCCTCAAGGATTTGTTTAAGATTGGTAAAGTAGACTTCTTCTGATAGTCTTGTAGCATTGCTGACTCTACTTTCTGCCTTTGCCACTTCTTATACATCTTGATGATCCATTCCTTCCATTTGTCATATCCAACTAGCATTAAAGACTTAACACTGATTGCTGAGATCATAATGATGTAGAAAGAGGGGACCCCTCACTTGAGAGTCTTGACCATCTGGCCATTATTGGCCATGTCATCTCATATTCCAGCAAGTTTGGCCAACTGTTCCAACTCATCAAAGTAATCTGTCACCACTTTATCAGTTATCTTGTATTCTTTGATCTTTTATTTGTGTATCTCCTGCACTATAGGATTAATGAATTTGTCATTCAACATTTGTTTAAACACTGGCCAGGAAGGGTATCAGTAATACTCCTGAGTTGTTGATCAAAAGCTGGAAGAAATGAAAATCCACCAAGTCTTGGCTTTCTCCTTGAGGTAAGAGGCAGCAAATACTACTTTGTTTATGTCTGTCCCTAGGTACCTAATGTAAACTTTAAAATACTGTTTACAGTCTACAAAGAAGCAATCAATGTCATCAGAGATGCCTTTGAAGGAACAGGGCTTTCAGAGCAAGTCTGGTTGATATTAAAGTATGGCAGCATTGTTGGGCAGTGTGTCTATGAGGTTTGGCCAATCAGAAAATGGTGGATGTCACCATTCTGATGGTGGCCTGGAGAATGAGTGGAGTGAGTTGTCATTAGCAACTGGACTTCCTTGCAGGGGTTCATCCTTTTATACTATGATGCTATTATGAATGGTGAACCTGAGTCATATAGCTTCAGAATCATCCTTCAGCAGTTCCTTTCTAGTTCCACTCTCTGTTACTTCATTGGCAGGAGGTTGTGCTCCTAATATTCAGCTTCTTTTGCTGGTCTATGAGTTTCAGTAGAAGATTGGCACTCCTTGAGGCTGTGGTCAAGATCGTGACAGCCTAGTAGCTGTTAATTGTGCTGAGGCAGTGAAGTATAAAAAGGTGCTCCATATTGATGGTGCTGCATATCAGGATCTTCCAGCCATCTGAGTGAGACTGATAGAGTTTTTGGCATGGTCACCAATCCCTCTGGTTGGAGAGGTGGAGGCAGGGTTGGAAGAGGGAGACTGCTGAAAGAAGTCTCCTGAGATCTCCTTGTTTTCATAATCGGATGGAGGTCCAAGGACCTATGGGTTTTAGAATCCTGTGACATGAGTGTCATAGTCTCAGCTAGATCATTGAAGAGGGTATCTGTATCTTTCTTCTTCTTGAACATCCCCCTGATGCAAGCTGCTAGGCTCAGCTTCTGGTAGGGGACTTGTTAGGGGCTGATAGGACATTTGTCAGGAGTCAGAGATGTCATAGAGCAGGAGATCAGAGGTTACATTTTGTAGGATATGTCAGATGTGTTGGAACTTGTTGTAATGCCTAATAGCCCAAGCAGTGATTGAGTGGCATCTCTAGCACAGCTGGATGATCACCAATAATCCTAACAGGGTTCCGATGATAGAAGCAAGGAGTTCAAAGAACTCATGGTCAAAATTTAGGCCTGATGAGTTGATAGAGGGCATTCAGTTTTCTCCATGCTAATAGGTATGAGAAAGGAAAAGGTACAGCTTCAAGCTAATTGTTAGACCCAAGCATCACATAAGCAGAATCATATGGTAAGCAGTCATCTCTTTGCACTTTGAGAGATTGATAGAGTCCACTGATATGATCCTGTTTGGATGTGTCATAAGGTCTGAGGTTTGGCTCAAGTATAGAATAGTGTGAATAAACTTTAGCTTAAAGCTGGAGTTTAACCAGTGAGAGCAAGTGGTCTTAAATACTGTACAAGTAATTCTAAAAATACTATAGCTAATTGTGTCCTTTTATGTCTATAGTGCCCATTGTCCTTGAGCATCATTATCATATATAAAAGGTCAATTGTGCATTGCTGGTTGCATCAAAGGATAGTAGTGGAGTTGGCCAGTTGTGATGACTAAGCATAAATAGGGGTTCAGCACTAAAGAAAGGTGAAAATCATAACACTAAGCTCTATGCTAATAAGCTAAGCAAAGATGGTCATTTTACTTAGGAAGAAAAAGACCACTGGCACCAGAACAACCTTTGTATGTTCTATAGAGCTAAACACAAGACTAAGGACTGCAACAAGCAGAAGACAGTGGCATCTGCCAAGGGTCATGCAGCTGAAGTCAATACTGCTCCTGTGGAGCCAGCTTCAATAGAGTCAGAAAACTAGAAAGCAACCCTATTCCCTCTGTGCAAGTTTAGGGTTATATTGACTCTATTCACACACTAGAGATCATCACCCTCAATGCAACATCTCTTTCCAATCACTCCTTTCACATTTTTCTTTTAGCAGAATTACTGACTACCATGAAATCTGATAGCTCTCTAACTTGTATCATTCTGTATTTTCTTGCTCTTATTGATTCTAGTTCTAGCCACTGCTTTGTTGACACTAAGTACATAGCTGCCAATAAAATCTCTATTAAAACTATTCCTAGTATGCAACTTTGATTATTTAATAGCTCTATCAGGAGCCATATATCTCAAATCACAACTATTCCTATTTGTTTCCCATCTGAAGACACTTTTCCCATCAACTTCTATGTCACTCCTCTAGATTCATCTTGCAATCTTGCCCTAGAATACAACTGGCTCTCTCACTATAATCTATTGATCAACTGAGCTGAAAATAGTATCACTTTCTGCTCAAGCTATCAGGATCTCACTGTTAGATCTAAGCATCATATGAATAGAAACATGTGATAAACAGAAGTCCTTTCACACTTCAAGGAATCAACTGAGTTTACTGATGCATGTTCTGATTGATATATTACAAGATCATAGAATCAGCTTGAGTATAGAATGGTGTGAAAGTAAACTTTAGCTCAAAGCTGGAGTTCTACCAGCAAGAGCAAGTGGTCTTAAATACTGTACAGGATCTGCTAATAATACTACTGCCTATTATATATTTTTGAGTCTATTATACCTGTTGTCCTAGAGCATCACTATTATATACAAAAGGATGATAGTGTATTATTGAGCAGCATTGTCACATTGAAAGACAATGATAGACTTGGCCAGTTGTGATGACTAAGCCTTATCTCATGGTCTTAAGTGCTCATTCTAGCACCCTAACTAAGCATAAATAGGGGTTAAATTCAGAAAAAGATAGGAAAAATTATAACATTACTCTCTCCTTAAGACTATCATCCTGATGGCTGAATTTAGGGGTTAGTCTAATGTTTGTTTATAACTGTAAATAGCTTTGTCCATGTTTATATACTTTTCATTGATCTATTGGTTCAATTCTAGGCCATACTCTTTCTATCTGATAAGGTAGTCAACTGTAGTAGTTGTGCCACCACCCCATGCCTGAACTTTTCATAACTTATAGTGTAAAACTTAGTCAACTTCATAGTGTTCTTTATTGTTGATCAGGTTGGAAGGCAGTGGCAGAGGCTGTTCTTGGTTAGAGAAGGTGGGCACCACATAAGAGATCAGCAGTGTCTCATTAAAGACATTGTGAACCTTCCAAGTTGGAGATAACTTGAGTTTGTAAGCTGCGAGGCTAATCTTCATGGTAATAGTAAAAGAGCTCATCCTTTTATCAGCCAGCTTGCATTTTGGGCATGACAGGTGAAGGTTTATCATGTCCAGCCATACTTGGTTGCTAACTGAGTATTCATGGGCTGGATAACAGTGTTTGTTATACTGTTTTTTTATAGTTGCTATGGCCTGCTCTAAGGCTGAATGTGTTTCATCATGGATTTTTGCTATTATAGTGGCAAAGTTGATAGATGCAGATGTTGTTGTGTGTTGGTGACCTATAGCTATGATGTTGGGGTATCTTTCATAGTTAACAAAAAAGAGAGTTTTCTCCATGACAGAGTGTATATAGTTGTTATATTGAAAGGCTGCTAGTGCTAGCTATTTGATCCAGTCATCCTGTCTGTAGTTGATGAAGAGGCAGAGATATTTCTCCATCTTCTGGTTTGCCCTCTCCATTTGTGTTATAATTTTTCCCTTCTATTCCCTCTTTTTCACAAACATAACCCCTATTTATACTTAGTCAAGACTTGTGGGGACAGATTAGTCAGCACAATATGACTGATCACCACTTAACAATGATGATGCCTGACAAACACAATCGACCTTTTATGTATGGTAGCGATGCTCAAGGACAATGGGCACCATGGACACAAGACCTCATAATAAGTAGTGTATAATATTAGCATGGCGACCTCTGTATTTAAGGACCACAGCTCTCACTGGTTTACTCCAGCCTCAAGCTAAAGTTTATATTCACCATTCTATCTCAAGTCTATCATCTGATCTTGCAACATACCAAGCCGTGCACAGACAAGTGAACTCAGGTGATCCCTCAAAGTGTGAAGGGACATCTGTTTATCATGTGTTACCACTCACATGATGCTTGAGCCTAACAATTAGCTCGAGGCTTTGCCTTCCCTTTTTCAAGCCCAATTGTGCTGAGAAACCGAATGCCTCCTGCAATCTTTACTGACCTGAACTTTGACCATGAGTTCTTCGAACTCCTTTCTTCCATCATCGGAACATTGATTGGATTATTGGTGATCATCCAGCTGTGCAGGGAATGCCATTCAATCACTGTCTGGGCCCTCAGACATTACAATGAATTCTTACATATCTGCAAAATACTATGCAACATAATCCTGGACCTCTCTTTACATGATATCCCCGAATCCTGAAGAATGATCTATCAGCCTTCAGAAGCCAGACCTAGCGGCATGCATCTGAGGTATAGTCAAGAAGAAATGGGAGGGCACCGCTCCTCCTGATCCAGAAACACAGACACTGGCATCGCAAGAAGAGACAATATACTTGTACCAGGACCCTCTCCCAACCACGAGGATGAAGACCTCCCAGAGGATTTCTTCCAGCAGTCCTCCTCCCCCGATTCTGCCTCTCAAACCCATGGGATTGCTGACTATGCCAGAGACTCTCTCGATGCCCCTCGAATGGCTCAACGATCCAACTCCGGAACTCCTTGCAACCAGCCTAGCAGCCCCCCCTCTACCTCTCGAGCCAGCTCGAGGGTGGGGAGGATTCCCTCAAACGACAAAGAGCAGCGATGATGAGTCTGGGAAGAAACCATTCACCGGTACTTTCCAATCTGGGACCTTACCACCTCCTTCAATTACGATGATGCTGTTTGACAGGAGGAGCATAGGAGGAGGGATGAGCCACAGTCAGTATATTGTGAGTCAGAAGAGCGGCAGAGAGAGACAGCCATATGGTATGATGAAGAGCACCGAGAAGAGCAGTGATGAGTGGAGAGTGACTGACTTGCTGCCATGGACATCAACAACTGGTATGAGCTACACCCCGAGGTTGCCAGTGTTCTTGCACCCATATAAGCCAACCTCTCACCTCTCCCCATCTTCAGAGAGCCCAGCATGCCAAGTAGTGGGTTCCCAGAGCACTGAGCAGATGGCACCCAAATCAGACGATACCCACAACTTCCAACTCCAGAGTATTCTCTCTCCTTACGAACTCCCAGCACCAACTCCACTTTTCAAAGCAACAAGTCTGTCCTCGGACACTACAGACTTTAGGTCCCTGAGAATGCTCACATCCCTGTCTGTGCCCTCCAAGGATTTCTTGGAAGTAAGATCATCAGGCAGCTTATTAACGACAACTACAGGAACAATGTCCACCTCTATCATGAGCAAGTGGAGGCAGCAAGAGCAACAGGAGGAAATAGGTATCATCCTGACATCAGAAGTTGACTCGCTTCCACATATGAAGACACCCCAGGCACTGACCTGAGTACCCAGCTAGGGGAGTGAAGCAATGATACTCCAAGAGGTCGCAGAGAGTATCTATGACCATCCCATTGGTTCTCTCCTCAAAGAGGATGATGAGGACAGGGAAGAAGAAACTGAGAGCAGCGAGCTGCCCAGAGGACCACCATATGACTCGCAGGAAGAAACAGATGAAGAAGAATTATGGAAGCTCACACAGAAGGAGAGGACAAAGGAATACCAGGGGTATTACCTACAGAGAGTAAACTTTTTATAGCATGATGCTACTTGGGTAGCATCACAAATCAGATAATTATATCTGCGTTTAGAAACTAACAAGCAGACAGAAATCTTGAGGTGGATGGCAACAGATTATGCCATCCAACAGTATAACCAACAATACTCAGAGTACCTGATCAGCCACCCCCTGGCTTACCAGAATACCTTCATATGACCAATACCGAGGACCCCCCCCGTCCTGCTGAAAAGAGCCATATACTCGGTCCTATTGGCAAGGAGTACTTTTACAGACTCCAACCACTTCATCTAAACTATGGCCACTCAATTGACACAGACCTGAAGTCGGCTCACCTCAGCCTATCAAAACTCATGGGTTCAGCAAGGAAGCTGACTTCTAGGAGGACAACCGCTGGCAGATCAGGCTGAGGGAAGTAGGGCCAGGAAAGAACCAGCATATGATAACCCAGAAGCCATCAGACTCAGATTTACAGTTTGCGACAGGGTCATCATCTAAATCGAAGAGCCAAAAGGAAGCCCGGTGGCTGACGACAACTCCTTGCATTCCTTCCCTGGACCACCTGCAGAATGGCAATAGCTGCCATTTGAAGGATGACCTAATCCTATGGGCCCATTACCAGAAAATGCCAATGTTCTGCAATGTTACCCTGACCTCCTTTGAAAGCCCCATCTCTTTAAAGGGGCATCAGATGATATTGACAGGTTCCTGGTAGACTGCAAGCAGTACTTCGAAGTCTACATTGGCTTTTTAGGAACTAATATGAATAAGGTTATCTTCACCACTTCGTACCTGGAAGAAAAGGTGAAGACTTAGTGGATCCTCATCTCTCCAAATTTTCGATCAACCACGAGGGGACACTATTAGTACCCCTCCTGGCTGGTGTTCAAACAGATGCTAAACAACAAATTCATTGATCTGGCAGTACAAGAAGTATATAAACAAAAGATCAAAAAATACAAAATAGGAGACAAGGTGGCCACCGACTACTTTGACAAGCTAGAAAGACTTGCCAAACTAGCTGGGATACAGAACAACGTTGCAAACAATAAATGGATGGTTGAAGCCCTCAAGAGAAGAGTTTTCTCTTCATATCTCATGATGATCTCTGCCATGGGCATCAAGATTCTGATGTCAGTCGGGTATGACCAATGGAAAGAATGGATCATCAAAATGTACAAGGAGTGACAAAAGCAGAAAGCGGAATCGTCGACACTGCAAGACTACACCAAGAAATCGACTCTGCCAACTCTGAATAAACTGGAGCAAACTGCCAGGAAATCATCAGAACCCTCAACGGTGACAACCTATGGAAGTCAGAAGACCAGAACTGACACCATATACACCAGAGCAGGAAAGCCAATGGACATCGACAAAATGAAAAAAGAAGAAAAGTGTTTCAATTGTGGGCAGAAGGAGCACATGGCCAAGGACTGCCCAAAAAAGAAGCACATCTGTGAAGACATATGAGCACAAATTGCTGAGCTATAAAAGGAAAAAGAAGAACTCAGCAAGGAGACCAAAGTGGAGGAAGTAAAAGATGGGGCTAACTAGTGAGTGATTCCACTAGGTCAGCCAAGAACTTTCACAGTGTGTCTAAATTAGCCATTGAACAGACTGATAGTACTTTGGTAGTTACTCCTATGCCTACTTCTCCCATGCATTCAAATATACCCAAATCTATCATACACACTAAGGAATTGCAAAAAGAAAAAAGAACTCAAGTGCCCACAGGCTGAACAGGGGCAGAGGGCTCCAAAACTTGGCTCAAACTATTCGAGACAGAATGGACTTGGAGAGCCATTAAGGATGCCCAAGATGAAGCCACAACAAAAGCCATTCTCAGAAACTGAGTACACCGTACCCAGGCTGAAGAGGTAGTAGATGAAATGATAGAAGGAATAAAGATGGTGGAATGGTGTCGAGCACTGAAATGGCTCAACAAACTCCAGGGCCTCTGACAATTTATCCGATAAACCAAAACAACCAGATGAGATCTGATCGTCAAAGCCCAGATCAAAACCCTAACCAACTGAAGCTTATACAAAGTATCCACCTTGATCAACAGCAGATGCACTGAGAGCTCTATCAACTGGGCTTTTATCAACAAGCATGGAATACCAACTCAAGCCACCACAGCTCCGATACCAGTGTACAATGCTGATGGAACAAAGAACCAAGCCAGGTCAATCACAGAGTTCGTCGAGCTTTGGCTGACCATTGGGGATCACTCAGAATGAATAGATCTGGCAGTAATGGATCTTGGAACCAAGGAAGTGTTCCTCGGCCATGACTGGCTCATCCAACACAATCCACTCATCAACTGGAAGACAGGGCAGATCACCTTCGCCAGATGCCAGTGCTGAAAGATCCCATTCAAGCTCCTGGATGAGGACCCAGAGGATCAATGGGATGAGGAGATGGAGAATAAAGAGACAATCCTTGCCATCGACATACAACGAGAACTGCACGTCTGTGCAGTACATTATGCCAATGAACTGGCTGCCCAGGCCAATGAGCAGAAGGAGGAGAAGACCTTCGAAGGAATAGTACCTGAATGGGCTCAGGACTTTAGAGACTTGTTCATGAAGGAAAGTTTTGACAAGTTACTGGACCCAAAACTCTGAGATCACACAATCGAACTGATCCCAAACGCAAACACAAATCTTGATTGCAAAATCTATTCACTCAGCAACACCAAGCAACAGGAGTTGGACAAGTTCCTGAAGGAGAATCTATCCAGTGAACAGATCAGGGCCTCTAAATCTCCAATGGCATCTCCATTCTTCTTCGTCAAGAAGAAGGATGGAAAACTTCACCCTGTTCAGGATTATCAAAAACTGAACAAAATGACCATTAAGAACCAGTATCCCCTCCCTCTTATCTCAGAATTGATGGACAAGCTTTGTGGTGCCAAGTATTACACCAAGCTTGACGTTTGATGGGGATATAACAATGTCCATATCAAGGAAGGTGACGAGTGGAAAGCAGCCTTCCAGATGAATTGAGAGTTGTTTGAACCAATGGTGATGTTCTTCAGACTCACCAATTCCCCAGCAATCTTTCAATGGATGATGAATGATATCTTCAAGGATCTCATTGCCATGGGAAAAGTCACCATTTACCTTGATGACATCCTCATCATGTCCAAAACAAAGGAGGAACACCAATCCCTCATATGGAAGGTGCTAGCACTTATGAAGAAGCACAAACTGTTCCTCAAGGCGGAGAAATGCGAGTTCGAAGTTCTTGAAATGGAGTACCTCAGAGTGATAATCTCTGAAGGAAGTATCTGAATGGATCTGGTGAAGGTAGCAGAGGTCACCGATTGGCCAAGGCTAACCAAAAAGAAGGAGCTTCAATCTTTTCTTGGATTTACCAACTTCTATCAGCGATTCATTCGAGACTACAGCAAGATAGTGTGCTTGATGACACAGTTAACCAGGAATGCCTCTTGGACTTGGAAAATTTCACAACAAGCTGCCTTCGACAACCTCAAGCAGCGACTGGCTGAAGATGTTGTCCTCGCAATCCTGACCAATGAAAAAAAGTTTCGAGTCGAAGCAGACTCAAGCAAGGGGGCCATAGGAGCAGTCCTATCCCAGGAACAGGAAGGAAGATGGCAACCAGTAGTGTTCCTGTTGAAAGCACTTACCGTCATAGAACGAAATTATAAAATATATGACAAGAAGCTACTCGCTATCATGTTAGCCCTCGAAGAATGGTGACACTACCTGATCAGAGCCACTGAGGTCTTCGAAATCTGGACTGATCATCAAAATCTGTGCTATTTCTGTCAGCCACAGAAACTCAATTGAAGACAAGCCCATTGGGTCACTGAGCTAACCCAATACCAATACACCCTTCATCATAAACCAGGGACAGCCAACAAAAAGGCTGACCTGCTGAGCCGAAGATCAGACTATAACCAAGGGGAAGCCAACAATGATGGGGTGATCATGCTGTGACCCAAACACTTCTGCACCATGATCATGCCTATAGAAGAAGAGATTCATGAGTGGATCAAAAGTATGACACATGACCCACATAAATGGGATCAATAGATAGCTCCATCCCTGAACCACAAAAGGAAGCTGATTAAGGAGGAGAAATTAATTCGATATGATGGAAGAATCTATATTCTCTGAGATCAAGGACTTTGTGGAGAAGTCATTGCTACATGCTATGATCATGACACAGCAGGACACTCCAGGATTGCCAAGACAAAGAAATTGGTACTGCAGGAATATTGGTGGCCCAAAATTGACAAAGACATCACTACCTATGTTAAAGCATGTGAAGTCTGCCAGAGGAGTAAAACATCAATGCGGGCTTGAGCCGCCCCCCTATATTCAAATGAAGTCCCAACTGCCTCCTGGACACATATTTCTATTGACATGATCACTGGATTGCCGGAGAGCCAGAGGTATGATGCCATCCTCATAATCATCAATCAATTTTCAAAGGCTATCATTCCTGTCGCCTGCTCCACTGAACTCACCTTCGAAGGATGAGCAAAAGTACTCTGTGATGAGGTTTATGCCAAATATGAAATGCCACAAGTGGTAATCTCAGATTGGGGATCTCAATTCATATCAAAGTTCCTAGTAGACCTCTATTATCTTCTTAACATCTGGCAAAATGCCTCTACTGCATATCACCTCCAAACCGATGGGCAAACAGAGAGAGTTAACCAGGAGATTGAAAAATACCTCCAATTATTTATCAACTATCAATAAGATGATTGGACCGAGTGGCTAGCTCTTGCTGCTTTTCAGCATAATAACAGAGTACATTCTGCAACAGGAAAAACCCACTTTTCATCAATCATGAGCGACATCCTAATGTCATTCAGACCATGCAACACTGAAGCTCCACCCCTGCCTCAACAGACTTTGCCACTACAATGATAGTCATACACTCCAAAACCAAAGTTGCCTTAGAAAAGGCTTCACTAGCTATGAAGAGACAATATGACAAACACCATTGACCAGCCCACGTCTATGCCATACATGATAAAATTTGGTTGGACATGACCAACTTATACCTCCCCAGGCCAAAAAGAAAACTGGCAGATAAATGCACCAGATCCTTCCCTGTACTGGCCAAAATCGGTGCAGCAGCCTACAAACTAAAGCTACCAAGTGCCTGGAAAATCCACGACATTTTCAACAAATCCCTCCTAACCCCTTATATTGCATCAGCATTTCCAAATCAGAAAAGGCCACTGGCTCTACTGCCAACCCTAATCAACGATGAGAAACATTATGAAATCGATCAAGTCCTCAATCATAAACTCTGCAAAGTCAAGACAAAAGGTGGGGGGACAACAACTACAGTTGATTATCTCATCAGCTGAAAGGGTTATAGACCAGAGTCAAACCAGTGGATAAACGAAAAATATATGAATGCAGACGACACCATCTATGACTATGAACTATCCCTAAATTAAGCCATCAGGATGATGGTCTTAAAGAGGAGGTAATGTTATGATTTTTCCCTTCTATTCTCTCTTTTTCACAAACATAACCCCTATTTATGTTTAGTCAAGACTTGTGGGGACAGATTAGTCAGCACAACATGACCAATCACCACTTAGTAATGATGACATCCAATAAATACAATTGACCTTTTATGTATGATAGCGATGCTCAAGGATAATGGGCACCATAGACATAGGATCTCATAATAAGTAGTGTATAATATTAGCATGGCGACCTCTGTATTTAAGGACCACAGCTCTCACTGGTTTACCCCAGCCTCAAGCTAAAGTTTATATTCACCATTCTATCTTGAGTCTATCATCTGACCTTGCAACACACTGAGCTGTGCACAGACAAGTGAACTCAGGTGATCTCTTGAAGTGTGAAGGGACATCTGTTTATTACATGTTACTGCTCATGTGATGCTTAGGCCTAACAATTTGTCCATCTGTCTGAGGATGGTAGATGATAGAGGCATTGTGTTTAATATTGAGAAGGTGGTACAAATCATCTAGAAACTTGGAGATGAACTGGAGTTCCTGGTCTGAGATGACAACTTGAGGCATTCCATACTTTGCATAGACCCCATCTCACAAGATCTTCACCCAGCCTTCTGATGTTAGTTCTGTGGAACATGTGATAGAAATAATCACCTTGGAAAAGTGATCAACAATAATGAGGATTGCATCATAGCTATTGCAGTCTAGTAGTCTAATAACTATATTCACTGAAATATGAGTCCATAGTGATGATGGAATCTCATTTGGATAGAGCAGTGCAGCATGTGACTGCATTAAAGCCTTTCTCCTTTGGCAGACCTCACATATCTTAATGTATTGGATGATATTATTATCCAATTTAGGCTATCAGTATTTTTATAGTATCAGCTCTTTTGTTTTAGCGATGTCTGAGTGGCCAGCAGTCACATGATCATAGCAGGTTGCAATAATCCTGCCATGAAGAGTCTAGTCTCTGGAGATATAGATCCACCTGTCATAGCAGATCATTCTCTTATCTTTTGTCATCTCTCATTTATAATTGAGAGATGAGACCACTCTTTGATCCCATTTATGAGTGTCTCAAGTCATGCTCTTGATGTGCTTGTGGATTTCTTCTTCTATTGGTATTATCATGGTCTGAAAGTGTTTAGGCTTCAGTAATATCACTCTTTCATTATCATTGCCTCCTTGATCATGATCAGTGCATCAGCTAAGAAGGTTGGCCTTCTTATTTGCTGTTCCCACCTTGTGGTATAGCATATACTGGTACTGGCTAAGCTTGGTGACTCACCTAGCTGGCCACTGGTTTAGCTTCTACAGTTGTCAGAAGTACCATAGGTTTTGGTGATCTATCCAGATTTTGAAAACTTCAGTTGCTCCAATCAAATAGTGCTGCCATTCTTCCAAGGTGAGCATTATTATGAGTAACTCTTTGTCATATATTTCATAATTGTGCTTAGTGATGATGAGTGTCTTAAATAAAAATGTGACAGAGTGCCACTTACTGTCCTATTCTTGAGACAGGATAGCACCTATAGCACTCTCACTGGAGTCAGCTTCCACACAGAACCTTCTATCCTGAGTCAGAATGGTCAGGATAACATCCTCTGCCAATTGGCATTTTAAGTCATTAAATGCTGACTGCTGGGCCAAGCCTCAAGTCTATGGTGTGTTGCTAGTTAATTGAGTCATTGGGTGGATGATCTTGCTGTAGTCTCAGATGAACCATCAGTAGAAGTTGGTAAATCCTAGAAAAGACTGTAGTTCCTTCTTCTTCATTGGTTTTGGCCATTCAGTTACTTCTGCAATTTTGATAGGATTCATTCTGATGCTTCACTGATAATGACTCCAAGGTACTCAATCTCTAGTACCTTAAATTTGCACTTCTTGACTTTGAGAAAAAGCTTGTTTTCTCATAGAGGCTAACATCTGTCAGACCAGTTTTCAGTGTTCCTCCTGAGTTTTTGACATGATGAGAATGTTGTTCAAATAGATTGTGACTTTTCTAGTAGCAATGAGATCTTTAAAGATATCATTTATCATTCATTGGAAAGTGGCCAGCAAGTTTATTAATCTGAAGAACATTACAGTTGGCTCAAATAGTCCTCAGTTAGTGTGAAAGGTGGCCTTCCACTCATTGCCTTCTTTGATTTGCACATTGTTATAGCCTCAGCAGACATCTAGCTTAGTGTAATATCAGGCACCATAAAGCTTATCCATCAGCTCAGAGATCAGCAGAAGCAAATAATGATTCTTGATCATCATTTTGTTGAGCTTCTGATAGTCCTGCATTGGTCAGAGCTTCTCATTCTTTTTTTTGACAAAGAAGAAGAGTGAGGCCATCAGAGACTTTGATGGCCTTATCTGCCCACTGGACAGGTTCAAGTTCAGGAATTTGTCAAGTTTCTGTTGCTCATGGTTGCCAAGTGAATAAGTTTTGCAGTCCAGATTGGCATTTGCATTTGGAATCAGCTCAATAGTATGATCCCATAGCTTTAAGATGAATAACTCATTGAAACTCTCTTTTTCAAAGAGATCATGATAGTCTCATGCTCATTTGGGTATCATCTCCTTGAACATCTTTTCCTCCTTTCCCATGTTGGCTTTTGTTGCCAAATCATTGGCATGGTGTACAGCTCAGATATAGATAGCCTTCTGCAGATCTACAGCAAGGATTGTTTCACCATTCACCATCTTTTCATCTCATTGATTATCAGAGTCTTTATCCAGCAATTCGAATGGAATTTTATGGCATCAACATCTTGCAAAGGTAATTCATCTAGTCTTTGAGTTGATTAATGAATTGTGATAGATTGGCTAGTCATGACCAAGAAAAATTTCTTTAGTTTCTAGTTCTGTGACTGCTAAGTCAATCCATTTGGAATGATCTCTGATTATGAGCCTGAGCTCTATAAACTCAGTAATTGAGCCAGCTTGGTTTTTTGTATCATCTGCATTGTATACTGGTATTAGTGCTACTGTGGCCTGAGTAGAGAGTTTATGCCTATCAATGAAGGCATGATTGATTGAGCTGCCTGTACATCTACTGTTGATCAGAGTGGTGATAGCATGGATACTTTGATTAGTGAGCATCTTGATCTGTGCTTTGATCAGGAGATCTCAGCCTGGGGTTTTAGAGCATCAAATAAATTTTCAAGAGCCCCAAAGCTCATCAAGCTACTCCAGTGCTCTGCATTATTTGGCCTTCTTCATTCCTTTGACCATTTGATCAATCACTTTCTCAACTTGAGTCTTATGAACCCAGTTTTTTAGTATGGCTTTCACCACTGCTTCACTCTGTGTCTTTGATGGCTTGCCGTATTTATTCAGTGTCAAATAGTTTGAGCCAATTGGTGGGACTCTCTGCCTCTGTTCAGCCTGTAGGCATTTGAGTGTTTGTTTGTGATTTATTGGTGTGCAGAGCAGTTAATCAGAGTATATTCAAATGCACATTTAAGTTAGGCATTAGAGTAACTACAGAAGTACTGTCAGTCTGACTAGTGGCTGTTATTGGCACATCATGAAAGTTCTTGGCCAATCCAGTGGAATTGCTCACTGGTTGGCTCCATCTTTACTTTCTCCACTTTCATGCTTGCATCGAGTTCTTCTTCTTCTTTTTGTAATTCAGTGATCTGAGCTTGGATATCTTCCCTAATTTGCTTCTTCTTTGGGCAGTCTTTGGTCATGTAGCCCTTCTGTCTGCAGTTAAAGCACTTCTCTTTCTTTTTTATCTGATCTATGTCCATCAGCTTTTTTATCCTAGTGTAAATTGTTCTGGTCTCTGTCTTCTGTGTGCTATAAGCTGAGACCCTCAAGACTCCTGATGATTTTTCAGCAGTTGTCTCTGATGATTTGGAGTTACTTGGAGTTGGCAGCATTGACTTCTTCAAGTAGTCTTGCAGTGTCAATTGCTCCACTTTCTGTCTTTATCACTCTTTATACATCTCAATGATTCTTTTCTTCCACTTGTTATATCCCATTGGCATTGGTGCTTTAATATTGATGGCAGAGATCATCATGATGTATGAGGAGGGGATGCCTCTCTTGGGGCCCTCAACTATTCACCCATCATTGACCATATCATCTCAGATCCCAGCTTGCTTCACAAGCCATTCTAGCTCATTGAAGTAATCTGTGGCTGCCTTATCAGCCATCTTATAGTTTTTGATCTTTTGTTTGTGGACTTTCTGCACTGCTGGATCAATAAATTTGTCATAAAGCATTTGTTTGAAAACCAGCCATGAGAGATACTGGTAGTGCTTCTGTGTCAATGATTGGAAGTTGAGAGAAATAAGAATCCACCAAGTTTTTGCCTTCTTTTTCAGATATAAGGCTGTGAAGATAATCTTATTCATATCAGTGCTGAGATATCCAATATAAACTTTGAAGTATTGTTCACAGTCAACCAGGAATTTATCAATGTCATTGGATGCCCTTTTGAAGGAGTGGAGTTTGCAAAGTAAGTCTAGTCTGCACTGTAAGATGACTGCATTATCAGGTAACATGCCTATTAGATTAGGCCATTCGAAAAAAGAAGGATAGCTCTATTCCTATGAGGGTCCAGAGAATAAATGAAGGAAATTATCATCTATAACAGGACTCTTTTGTGGCACTGCCTCCTTCTGAACAATGATGTCATCCTGTACTGTAAATCCTAGTCAGACAGCTTCAGGGTCATCTCTAACCAGTTCCTTTCCTGTTCCACTCCTGATAGCCTCATTGGATGGAGGCTGGGCCTCTAGAATTCAGCTTTCTTTGCCAGTCCAGGGGTTTCAGTATGAGCTTGGTGGCTTCATCAGCTGGAGTCAGATCTGAGATAGCTGAGTTGCCATAGATCAGAAGAGGCAGAGTATGAAAACATGCTTTGAATTGATGGAGCTGTATATATGGCTCATTTCAGGATGACTGGAGGTGACTATAGCATTGGTTAGATTGAAGATGGTGGCTGATATTCTGGGAGCCTGCTGACTAGATTCTCAGAATGATTACTGTTGTATTGCTAAGTGGCATAATCTGTTGCTGCATATCTCAATACTTCTGTGTATTTGTTAGATTCAGAATAAAGATACAATTGTTCTATGCATGATGCCAACCAGTTAGCATCATGCCATAAAAAGTTTACCTCTCTCTTGTATAGCTCTTGATACTCCTTGGTCCTTGCTCTCTGGATTTTCTCCTCCAGTGCTTCTTTATCTGTATCTTCTATAAGACCATAGGCAAGCTCTCTGCCAGCATGTGGCAGTTCACTGCTTTCAGTTTCTTTGTCCTCCTTGGGCTCATCCACCTCTTCCTCTTCCTTTAAGAGGAAGACAGCAGGCAGGTCATAGAAAGTCCTTTTTTCCTCTAGCAGTCATACCATCTTTATTGACTCACTGCTCCAGCTGAGTGCTGGGTCCAGTGGTAGGATCTGAAAAGTCTGATATATTGAGGTAGATGGTGGCAGGCTGACTCCTGATGTCAGAGTCATATTGGTTTCCCCCTCAAGCTCATGCCACCACCACTTGCTTGTGATAGAGGCAGACATTCTGCTGGTATTCATTATCAAAGAGCTACCTGACCACTTAGCTCTCAAGGAATCCTTGGAGAGCATAAGCAGAGATGTGGGCATTACCAGATGCTTGTAGCTTATAGTGTCCAAGGACAGACTTGTTGTCTCTGAACATTATGTCAGCACTAAGAGTTCATTAGAGAGGGGGATACTAGAAAGTTGAAGGGCATTGAGAGGTTCTTGGGATATTATCCCAAGTAGAAGGAGGGATTCCATCATTCCTAGCTCAGGCCTCATTGGCTGTGAGGATCTCTGCATTCTACCAGTGCACTGAGGCCCAGAGGTCAGAGTCTGTGGTACTGGGCTCTCTAAAGACTGAGGTTGAGAGAGATTAGTCAGCATGAACTGGCACAAATATGAATGCAACTTCAGGCTAGAGTCCATACTAATTGGAGATGTTGGCCCTCTCCAGTTGGACCCTCTCAATGTTCTGCTGCTGCTCTTGGTGCTGCTGATTGTACTCAGCAGTCTTAACTGCTTCTCTCTTTGTGTTGATAATCTACTTCTCAAGCTCACTACTAAGTGGCTGTAGAATAGTTTGCTGCCTCTGCTCTTTCTGTCAGAGAGCTTCTTCATAGTTAAATAGAATATTGAAGCCCACTGCTTGTTCTGACAGAGTCATGGGCTGGGCTGGAGGCACTCTGAGACTGGCTGTAAAATGTTGCACTGCAGAATCCTGGAGCCAGCTGAATGGCATCAAGAGAATCTCAGGCATGGTCAGCAATTCTGTGGGTGCATGAGACACTGAAAGAGCTGGGGAGGGGAGTTGCTGGGGGTTGCTTTCCTGAAGATCTTCTTCATGATCAGAGATGAGAGTTGGAGTCTAGGGATTCCTGAATCCTGTGATGTGAGGGTCATGATCTCAGCTAGTTCTTCTAGGAGGGTATCAATATCTTTCTTCTTCTTGAACATCCTCTTGATACAGATGGCTAGGCCCAGCTTCAGGTAAGAGACTTGTTGTGGGCTGATGGAATATTTGTCAGAATTCAGAAATGTTATGTAGAGAAAGATCTGGAGTCATGTTATATAAGATGTATTAAATATGCTGAAACTTATTGTAATGCCTGATAGCCTAAGTGATAATTGAATGGCATCCTCAGCACAGCTGGATGATCATCAATAATCCTAACAAAGTTCCAATGATGAATGCAAGGAGTTCAAAGAACTCTCAGTTAAAGTTCAGGTCTAATGGGTTAATAGAAGACATTTGGTTTTCTCCACACTATAGTGCATAAAGAAAGAAAAAAAGAAGCTTTGAGCTAATTGTTAGATCTAAGCATCACATAAACAGAAATATGTGATAAACAGAAGTCCTTTCACACTTTAAGGGATCGACTGAGTTTACTGATGCATATTCTGATTGGTGTGTCACAAGGCCTTAGAATCAGCTCAAGTATAAAATAGTGTAAAAGTAAACTTTAGCTCAAAGCTGGAGTTCTATCAGCAAGAGCAAGTGGTCTTAAATACTGTACAGAGTCTGCTAATAATACTACTGCCTATTATATGTTTCTGAGTCTATTGTGCCTGTTGTCCTAAGATGTCACTATCATACACAAAAGGATGATTGTACATCATTAGGCAGCATTATCACATTGAAAGACAATGACAGACTTGGCCAGTTGTGATGACTAAGCCTTGTCCCACAGTCTTAAGCACTTATTCTAGCACTCTGACTAAGCATAAATAGGGGTTAAATCCGAAAAAAGATAAAAAAAATCATAACACTCACTCCAACCAATTCTATGATCTCCATTATATCTCAGGGACTTTCATGCCTATAGGATAATAGTCTATTTCTCTTTGAGCCCTTTAGCTCCATTTCAGGACTTCTATGCCCATCAGACTCTATCAGTCCAACTTCTAGAGCTTTACTCTATTTCAAATCCACTTTAGATAGCTGATAGACACTGTTCCTATATAAACCCATCTATTCCTATCCTCTCTCAGAGACTTTTACTATGAAAGCACATCTAAAGATCTCTATCATATCCACTGCTGCATTTGTCTAAGTGTTATGATTTTTCCTATTTTTTACTATTTTTCCTTTTCTTTTCCTCAGAAATGACCCCTATCTTACTTAGTCAGAGCATCTAAGCCAGTGCTTAGAACTGTGGGAATGCTTAGCTCAGCAACCCAGTTGGTCAATCTCCTATCACATTGCTGTGTGCTGTGAAGGGAGAGACAATACCTCTTTTGTCTCCAACTTGCAGTGCAATGACCACAGCACAACAGCAAGACAACAGCTTTTGTGGAGAGCCTGGCAACAGCAGAGGTAACAGCTCTATGACAGACAATATCTTTTGTGAACATTTATTTATAGCATGATAACAGAACAGTATTTAAGTAGCGTAGCTCTTGCTGTAATACCTCAGCTTTGAGCTAAAGTTTATTCTCTACTATCCTATCTCGAGCGACTTGCAATGCCTTGACCACACACCTCTGTTAACACATCAGTGAACTCAATTGGACATACCTGAAGTGCGAGGTACTGAACTGTTTATCATGTGTTAATAGTCACATGGAGTTTGAGCTTAACAATTAGCTCGAAGCTTCTTGCTTCCCTTTCTCAGGCCCAACTGTGCTGAGAAACTGAATGTCCCCTGCCTTAAATCCATCCGATCTGAACTTTACTCACGAGTTCTTCGAACTCTTGGCTTCTATCATTGGAACCTTGATCGGTTTATTGGTGATCATACAGCTGTGCCATGGATGCCAATCCATTACCACCTGGGCCATTTGACACTACCAAGAATTCCAGCGCATCCATACAATCCTTTGAAATGTCACACCAGACCTCCCTCTCCATGACATCCCTCTCTCTGTCTGAAACTCTATCCAACACCCTGAGAAAACAGAAAACAGGCCTAGGGGCTCGACTGAAGAACATCCTAGAGAAGAAGAGCAGCAGCAGCGGCAACACGAATACCCTCCAAGACCCCTGTCAGTAATTGTCTGAGACCTTGGAAACCCTTAGGCTACAGGGTTTTGACGACCCTGACCTGACACCCCCATCCCCTCCCCCAAGTGCAGCATCACTGTGTCAAGAACAACCATCGTCCAGTCTGGAATTGGGCACTGGGCTAGAGACTCTCTGGATGCCATTCGGATGGCTTCAGGTGCCAGAAACATCGACAGGCATCACCGACATGCCTTGTCAATAAGAAGCAGTGGAAGGAGAACAAGGGTCAGTAGTTCTGACCCCTTCTTTGATGACACCAACAGGAACGAGGTCCAATACTGGCAAGAAGCATCAAGAGCAGCCAGTAGACTGGAACAGGGACAAGCCTCATGTCTACCAAGGCATGATCCAGTGGTATAAAACCCAATACGACTAACCTCACACTCCTTTGCCAAGTTCATTGAAAGACAGGCATGGGCCAACTGCCAGTATACCCCAGTCGGCACTCCTGACTCTCTGTTCTGGAAACCAGCCACTCCTGCTAGTGAGCCTGATCTTTAGACTGAGTCAGTTGCCAGAGTCATCCATGCCAATGACTACTACTACAAGGAGCCAACACTCCTCGATGATGATCACCTATTATCATATGAGACCGACACCATTGCTGAAACTGACAATATCCCCATCTGGAGAAATGGAATACTATCAGACCAGAGAACAATCAGGGGTGATGATGAGCATATTGATCCCACCGGAGACCTCAAAAGGGTCCTCGATAGGCTAATTGCCACCCTCTTCCTTCACCTCTGATTCTACAGAAACTTCCACCGGTATCACAGAGCAGTGGCACCACTAGCAGAAGAAGAAGAGGAACAGCCCGACTGGAAGCCTACTCCTCGACCTGGACCCCATGAGGCTGAGTCAAGTACTCAGCCCCGATCTACATGCCCTGGAGACCTTTGGTCAGCAAGACAGTTCTCTCTTTGAGGGGACCACCGACAAGAGGGCCGAAGAGGATGATGAGGCTGAGGAGAAGGACCAAGGCAGCTGAGCAGTGGACCCCATCCTTGAATGGGGAAGTGTTGTCAGTATAACCATGTGCCAAGAACAGGAGAAGAAATGACGAGAATAAGAGGCATAGGAGGAGGAATTTATTCGGCTATACCAAGAACAGGTAGCCAAATTATGGAGGGATGATCTCTGGCTATGGTCATCTCTAGGATGAAGGTACACCACTGCTGATCCCATTGAGCAGGAAGAAATTTTACAGTATGCCATAACCAAGCATGCTATTTTTAATTTCAATCAGCATTTTTTACATTATCAGATGATGGTGATGCCACCATATCAACCAAGGTTCAGCAAATGAGAGGTACCGATGCTGTGGACCCTAAGTGTGATGCCATCCAAATCGGCAAACATAGCATCTTCAATTCGAACGGCGATATCAAGATACTCACTCGCCATGTCAGCTGTCTACAGCACGGCATCTCAGCTAACCTGATCCTATGGACAGCTGAGGACCTACCACCCAAACCCCTGGACCGGCACAGAGAGCCGACTGTTAGGAGGGCAACCACCATCCGACAAAGCTGAGGAGAGCAGATTGGTTCTGACTGATCAGAAGAAAGATAACCCCGAAGCAATGGCATAGGGGTAGACTATCAAGAATAGGCAGATTGTCTGCAAGGAAGGCCTGCCAACTCCAAGAAGTCCCATCACCGATGATGGATCCTTACACTCCTTTCCAGAGCCTCCAATGGATTAGGCTGATCCATCTGGGGGGGAACCCCCAAATCTGATGTCGCCTCTCAATCCGAAGGTGCATATACTGAACGTCAGACCAACACTCAGATGGAAGCCTCTTCCTTTTAAAGGGGCTTCAGATGATATTGATCGTTTCCTCATAGACTGCAACCAATACTTCCAGGTTTTTGCCTCGTACTTCCTGCATGACATGTACAAGGTAAACTATGCGACCATCTACTTTGAGGACAAGGCAAAAATATGGTGGGTACTATTAGCCTCCAACTTCTGGTCAACTACCCAGCAACACCATCAGTATCCCTCCTGGCCAGTACTAAAGCAGATAATCCATGACAAGTTTATGAACCCTGCCATACAAGAAGTTTACAGGTTAAAGATGAAGGAATACAAGATGGGCGACAAGGCAGTGCCAGACTACTTCGACGAGTTAGAACGACTCAGAAAACTCACTGGAGTCTGGGAGGACATGGCTGACTCAGGATGAATGGTCAAATACATGAAGCAGAGATTGCTGCCTCATTATCTAAAGACCATCTCAGACCTCGACTATAGTGTCCTGGTTGGCTACAATGACTGGAAGGCACAAATCATTCTGATGTGGCAAGAACAACAGTGACAGAAGGCAGAAGCAGTAAACCTGTGGGACCAGCACAGGTACCAGGGACAGGGCTCAAAACCCTCCACCTCCCATACAACCATGTCCACCAGGTCCAGCAACTCAGCCTCAACTTCCCAGAATGATAGGAAGCAAACTGGTAAGGGCCCAAGTACCAGAATGGGCAAGCAAATCGATGTGGATTGCCTTAAGAAGGAGGGGAAGTGCTTCAATTATGGCCAACCAGACTACATGGCATGAAACTGCCCTGAAAAGAAGAACAAATGCATGCAAGAGGATATTCGAGCACAGATAGCCAAATTGATGAAGGAAGACGAAGACCTCGGGCAAGACGGCAAACCCGAGGAGGTAAAAGACAAGGCTGAGCAGTGAGCGATTCTACTGACTCAGCCCAAGGACTGGATAACAGATCACAAGCTGCTAGACAGACTGACATTTTACCTTCTATAGTATTACCCCCTATGACTAAATTATGTGTGCATTCGAATATACCTGACCCTATTATCCACTATTTAGAATCGCTTAAGGAACCAACTTCAACAACTCAAACACCAATGAAGGGCCAAAGAGAGGCAGAGAGCCCCAAAGGTGCATCACCATCAAAGATTTCTCATGCTAAAAAAATAAAACAGACTCAACTGCCTTCAGGCCAAATGGGGGTAGAGAACTCCACAGATTGGCTAAAGCTATTCAACACCAAATGGATCTGGTGGGCCATCAAGAATGCCAAGGACGAAGCAGCGGCAAAAGCCGTACTCAAGAACTGGATTCATAAGACTCAGGTCGAGGAAGTAATTGACAATATGATCACAGAAATGCAAGCTGCAGAATGATGTCGAGCCTTGAAATGGCTGGATGAATTACATGGACCACAAAAATTCATCTGACATGCCAAGTCCTCAGAAAAAGACTTGCTGGCCAAAGCTCAGATCAAGATATTAATGTCCCAATCAACCCATGCAGTCACTGCTCTGATTGACAGCAGCTGCATGGGAAGTAGTATCAACCAAGCTTTTGTCAACAAGCATCAACTGCCCACTCAGACAACAGCGGCACTCATCCCAGTCTACAATGCAGATGGGACAAAGAACCAAGCTGGATCAATCACTGAATACATTGAGCTCAGGCTCACCATTGGCGATCATTTGGAATAAATTGATTTAGCAGTAACTGATCTAGAAACCAAGGAAATATTCCTTGGTCATGATTGGCTTATCAGACACAATCTACTAATCAATTGGAAGACTGGACACATTATTTTCGCTCAGTGTCATTGCTGAAAGATCTCATTCGAACTACCAGATGAAGATCCAGATAACCAATAAGATGAGAAAATAGAAGATGGAGAAACCATCCTTGCCATTGACTTACAGAGGGCCATTAACATTCGGGCAGTACACCATGCTAATGACCTAGCAGCAAGAGCTAATGCCAAAAAAGAGTAAAGGACATTCGAAGAAATGGTACCTGAATGGGCATGCAACTATTGGGATTTATTCAAAAAAGAAAGCTTTAACAAACTACCCGATGCGAAACCCTGGGACCATGCCATCGAATTAATCTCTAACGCCAATGCTAACCTGGATTGCAAATGCTATCCACTAGGCAACAATAAACAACAAGAGCTAGATAAGTTTCTCAAAGAAAACTTATCTAGCAGAAGAATCTGACCATCAAAATCACTGATGATATCACCCTTCTTTTTCATCAAAAAGAAGAATGGAAAACTCTGATCAGTACAAGATTATTGGAAGCTCAACAAGATGACAATCAAGAACCACTACCCACTTCCATTAATCTCCAAACTGATGGATAAACTCCAGAGCATAAGGTACTACACTAAACTGGATGTTCGGTGGGGGTACAACAATGTATGCATCAAAGAAGGTGATGAGTAGAAGGCCGCTTTTTGAACTAACCATGGTTTGTTCAAACCAACAGTTATATTCTTTGGACTGACTAACTCACCAGCCACTTTCCAGTGGATGATGAATGACATCTTCAAAGATCTCATTGCCACAGGAAAGGTGACAATTTACTTGGATGATATTCTCATCATGTCTAAAACTAGGGACAAGCACTGAAGGATAGTATGACAAGTGCTATCCTTGATGAGGAAGCATCGACTCTTCCTCAAGGCTGAGAAGTGTGAATTTGAGGTATTAGAAACAGAATACCTTGGAGTCATCATCAGTGAAGGAAGCATCAGAATGGATCCGATCGAGATCACAGGAGTAACTAAATGGCCAGAACCCACAAAGAAGAAAGAACTCCAATCATTTCTTGGATTCACCAACTTCTATCGATGGTTTATCCGAGATTACAGCAAAATAGTGTGCCCTATAACACAATTAACCAGAAATTCCTCATGGACTTGGGGAATTTCCCAACAGATGGCATTCAACAATCTTAAACGCCGATTAACTGAAGATGTGATTTTGGCCATACCAAGCCAAAATGGGAGGTTCCAAGTGGAAGCCAACTCCAGCGAAGATGCAATTGGAGCCATGCTCTCACAGGAACAAAACAACAAATGGCGATCTGTCACCTTTATGTCAAAGGCACTCACAGTAACTGAGCGAAACTATGAAATCTATGACAAGGAACTCCTCACTATAATGCTCGCTCTTGCCAAATGGCGCCATCATCTCATTGGAGCCAATCAAACCTTCGAGATCTACACTGATCATCAGAACCTTCAATACTTCCAACAATCACAAAAGCTTAATCGCAGACAAGCTAGATGGGTAACAGAACTATCACAGTATGAGTACACACTACACCACAAAGCTGGAGTAGCGAACAAAAAAGCCGACCTCCTCAGCCACAGGGCGGATCACAACCAGAGAGAAGACGACAACAAGAAGGTCATATTATTGCGACCAGAGCACTTCTGAGCAATGATCATGCCAACGGAAGAAGAGATGCATGAACACATCAAAAGTGCCACTCGGGATCCTCATAAATAGGATCAAAGGATCACCCCATCACTCAACTATGAACAAGGGCTGAAAAAGGAAGTGGGATTAATATGCTATGATAGGCAAATTTACATCCCAAGGGATGACAAACTCTATAGTGACATTATTGCCACCTGCCATGATCATGCAACTGCCAGACATCCCGGGATCACAAAAACCAAAGAACTGGTTTTGAGGGAATACTGGTGGCCAAAAATGGACTATGATATCATCCGATATGTCAAGGCCTGTGAAACTTGCCAGTGAGGCAAGACTTCAACACAACCCAGAGCAGTGCCATTAAACCCAAATGAGGTGCCTTCTTCACCATGGATCCACATTTCGGTGGATATGATAACTGGACTTCCTAAAAGTGATAGCTGTAATGCAATTATCATCATAGTCGATCACTTCTCGAAAGCAATCATTCCGATCGCCTGTTTGACAGAACTCACATCTGAAGGGTGGGCAAAAATACTACATGATGAGGTATATGCAAAATATGACATGCCTCAAGTAGTGATTTCAGACAGAAGACCACAATTCATGTCTAAATTCTTGGATAACCTATACCGACTTCTCAATATCAAACAAAATGCTTCAACAGCATATCACTCACAGACGGATGGCCAAACGGAATGGGCCAACTAAGAAATTGAAAAGTACCTAAGACTTTTCATCAGTTACCGACAGGATGACTGGACAGAATGGCTAACATTAGCGGTGTTCCAACATAACAACAGAATTCACTCAGCAACAGAAAAATCACTGTTCTTTGTGAATTATGGATGGAATCCACCAGTTGCACAAGTGAGATGGCTACACACTACAATGCCAGCCTCAACAGACTTTGCAACGACAATGACAAAGATCCACAAGGACATCAAGAGGGCCCTCGAAAAAGCTGCTTCAATAATAAAGAAGCAGTATGACAAACACTAACATTCTTCATATGAATATTCAGTCAATAACAGAGTTTGGCTGGATATGACAAACCTCCACCTCCCCAGACCAAAACAAAAACTGTCAGATAAACAGACAGGCCCATTCAAAGTTCTCTTCAAAATTAGCACCTCCACATACAAGTTGCAATTGCCAGGAACTTAGAAAATTCATAACATTTTCAATGAAATATTATTGACACCATATATCACTCCAGCTTTTCCTAACCAAGAATGACCACCTCCACCTCCAGCAGAACTCATCGACGATGAAGAACACTACAAAATCAATGAGGTTCTAAACTACAGAACCTGAAAGGTTAAAGCATGAGGTGGAGGCATAAAAACAACTGTTGACTATCTAGTCAGCTGGAAAGGCTATAGACCAGAATCGAACCAATGGGTCAATGAAAGATATATGAATGCAGAGGATGCTATATGGGACTATGAACACAGAATCAATACATTGAACACAAAAGAGGTTATGTTCAACATTATATCTGCAAAAACAGATGGGGCGACAAAAGGAAGGAAGATGATATCTAGCCAGATATACATCAACCAACCTGCCGACAGCAGAGGACATGTTACAGAGGACGATGAAGATGACTCTGCGATAGACAAGCCACAAATGGTGGAGACATACAGTGAAGAGCAACTGATCACATCTTCGACTCATTTGAAGCCTGCAAATAAAAGGACGAGGGGTCCAGCAGATCAGCCACTCACTTCCAGTGGAGACGACTTACTCTGATTTGACCATCGGGATGATGGTCTTAAGAAGGGGGTAATGTTATGATTTTTCCTATTTTTTACTATTTTTTCTTTCCTTTTCCTTGGAAATGACCCCTATCTTGCTTAGTCAGAGCACCTAGGCCAGTGCTTAGGACCATGGGAATGCTTAGCTCAGCAACCCAGTCAGTCAATCTCCTATTGCATTGCTGTATGCTGTGAAGGGAGAGACAATACCTCTTTTGTCTCCAACTTGCAGTGCAATGACTACAGCACAACAGCAAGACAACAGCTTTTGTGAAGAGCCTGGCAATAGCAGGGGTAACAGCTCTATGACAGACAATATCTTTTGTGAATATTTATTTATAGCATGATAACAGAACAGTATTTAAGTAGCGTAGCTCTTGCTGTAATACCCCAGCTTTGAGCTAAAGTTTATTCTCTACCATCCTATCTCGAGCGACTTGCAATGCCTTGACCACACACCTCTGTTAACACATCAGTGAACTCAGTTGGATATATCCGAAGTGCGAGGTACCGAACTGTTTATCACATGTTAATAGTCACATAGAGTTTGGGTTTAACACTAAGCCAGTGCAGAAAGTGCTCAACAGTTCACACTGCAGCCTTCCTTGCCTAAAATTGGAGCTAAAGCTGCATCTGTAGAACTGGCAGACCTTTCATCAGTGCCAGTAGAGTACCATGATTTTATAGATGTCTTTAGTGATACCCTCTCTGAAAAGCTACCCAAACACAAGCCATATGACTTTAAAATCAACCTTAAGGAAGAAACATCTCCACTGCTTAGATCTATTTACTCCCTTTCAGAATCCAAACTCAAAGCTCTACAAGAGTTTATTGATGATAATCTATGCAATAGGTTCATTACTCCATTCTACTCTCTGCATAGGGCACTGGTTCTATTTGTCAAGAAGAAGACAGATAAACTCTGACTTTGTGTTAACTACTATAGCCTAAATAAAATCTCCAAGAAGGATCACTACCCTCTTTTCCTCATTTCTGATCTCCTTGACTCTGTCCATTCTGCATGCATCTACACTAAGCTCAACCTGTGACATGCCTACCATCTTATTTGCATAGCTAAAGAGAATGAATGAAAAACAGCTTTCTGAATCTATTATGGTTCCTTTGAATAGCATATCATATCTTTTGGCCTCACAAATGTTCTGACAGCATTCCAATGATTTATGAATGATATATTCTCTGACATACTTGACATATCAGTAGTAGTTTATCTTAATGACATCCTCATATATTCTGACAATCTGAGAGATCACTAGAAACATGTTCATAAGATTCTATGCAGGCTCAGAGCTAATGGACTCTACTGCAAAGGCTCTAAATGTGAATTCAACCAGGATTCCATAGAATACCTAGGCTATATCCTATCATCTGAAGGACTTCACATGTCTGAAAAAAAAGTCAAGGCTATTGTTGATTAGCCAGTGCAATAAAAGGTCAAGGATATTCAATCTTTTCTTGGCTTTGCCAACTTCTACCATCACTTCATACATGAATATAGCAATATTGTTCTTTCTTTTGTATGACTTACTCACAAGAGAATTCCATGAAAATTTGATAATAAATGCTTGGCTGCCTTCAACAAGTTGAAATAGGCTTTTACACATGCCTCTATCCTTACTCACTAGATTTCTGATCAAAAGATAGTGGTGAAAACCAATGCCTCCAATTATGCAATTACAGCTATCCTCTCTATCTATCTTGAAGATAGCAAAATTCACCTCATCACTTTCCACTCCTGAAGCCTCTACAATGCCAAACTCAACTATGACATCTATGACAAAGAGCTTCTAGCTATTTTTAAAGCCTTTAAACATTGGTCACACTATCTTGAAGGCTTCATAAACTCTATTGATGTTGTAACAGACCACAAGAACTTTGAATACTTCACTATCACTAAGATCCTAACCTGCCAACAGGTCTGCTGATCTGAATATCTATTCCAGTTTAACCTAGTAATTTAGTTCTGCCTTGAAAAACTTAGTGGAAAACTGAATACACTCATTAGATGATAGGATGTCTACTCTAAAGAGAGAGATAGCCAATATGCTTAAGTCAATCTCTATAATTTCTGACCTGTGTTCATCTAAGAACAACTCTCTGCATCACTCCACATAATCTATTTTGAGAGCTCTACTTTATAGGCTAGTGCCATCATAAATGTTGACAAACTTCACACTAATATCAAACAAGCATAATTCTCTGATCCTATGTTCTCTAATAGCCTCTATCAGGCCAAGGCCACTTTTGAATCCTCTCTCTCTCAATGGTCCATTAATGAATCTAACATCCTCTGCTTTGAAGATTACATCTATGTTTTAGACTCCAATGATCTCTATCTCTATATACTTCAGAACAATCATAACTATATCTTGGCAGGCCATTTTAGTCAAAACCAGATATTAGAGCTAGTCCGATGGGACTACACCTAGCTAAAGATGCATGAATATGTTTGACACTATATTAAGTTCTGCACAGTTTGTGGATGCAACAAGACATCTAGACACTGCCTCTATGAGCTACTCAAACTTCTATCAGTTTCCAAATGACCATGAAATTCCATTTTCATAGATTTCATTGAACAACTACTGGACTCCAACAGATTTACTATCATTCTAATAGTCATTGACCAGGCTAGCAAGTAAGCTATCTTCATTCTCACTCATGGCACTATTAACTCTATAGAGCTTGTCTAACTTTTTCTTATTCATGTCTTCTCCAAACATGAGATATCCAGTCATATCATCTCAGATCATAGTTCTAAATTCATTTTTCAATTTACTCATGTCTTAGCTATAGCTCTTGATATGGAACTCCACTTTATTTCTGATTACTATCTGGAGGCCAACAGACAAACTGAATAGGCAAACCAAACTTTAAAACAGTATATCTGCATCTACTGCTCCCACCAACAGGACAACTGGAACACTCTCCTCCCCATTGCTGAGTTTGCCTATAACAATACCTCTAATGTATCCATCAGAATTTTCTCATTTTTTACTAACAAGGGTTACCATCCCAATATCACCATTCACTCTGAAAGAGATATCACCTCCACTCAGGCCTAAGACTTCACAGTCAATCTTGATAAACTCTATCAAATACTGAAGAACAAAATTTCTGAAGCTCAGCCTCATTATAAGGCCCAAGCAGACAAGCATCAGATTCCAGTGTCTCTGTTTACAGTGGATGATAAGGTCTATCTCAGTTTCAAACATATCAAAACCACTTGCCCAACCAGAAAATTCTCAGAGAAACACCTTAGTCTATTCAGAATTATAGCTCAATCTGGTTCCCACTCCTTCATGCTGAGGCTTCTGTCAGATTTCTGGTCCATTCATTTGGTCTTCTATATGTCATAATTAGAACCCATAAAAGAAAACATCATTTCTAACTGAATCCAACTACTGCTGCCTCCAGTTGAAGTTGATAGAGAAGAACATTTTGAAACAGCCCAAATCCTCAACTCTAAATTGGACTGCCAGTTCCACTGCCCACTGCTCTACAAGATCCAGTGGCTAGGCTATGAAGGTACCAATAAAGAGTTTGCTTAGTTATCAGCCTCTGAGTTCTTTACTGATGAATTTATTGACAAATTCCACTATTGATACTCAGGCAAATCAGAACCCTTATCTAAAGTTACTCAATCATTCTGTTCTTGATACAATGCTACTCTGGATGCCACTAGTGCCCCACCTTACTATTTCAATTCTAATCACTGATTATCATTTCAATCACTCTTTTTACACTTTCAAAGTCAAAATTTTATATTTACATTTTTTTTCTCCACTACTAATATCTGATGTCTTTTTCTATATACATTTCATATAAAATCTTTACAAGGAAGTGGAACTCAAACTCTCTCCCTGCCTCTTCAACTCCTTTATATCCTTATTCAGCTTTTTCAATATTATCTCTTATAGATCTTTCATCTTCTCATTCTTCTCATCCTTAAAAAGCAGATGAGCCTTCTTTCAGGCTTCTAATTTGGACTCCAAAAACAACTCTAAGAGAGACAATATATCATCTGACCTATAATCATCCTAGAGACTCATTACAGTACTGCAGACATCTTCCACCTCATCTGCCAACTTATTCACATGATGCATCGACTTGTGTATTAACTTTGAAAGTTGGTGCAGGCCAGTGGAGATCTTCACACTGCTGATCATCTCACTTGCAGTGATGCTCTTGTTGAATAAACAGGTGGTCTTCTTAATCTTGCAATAGGCATAAGTCTGCCTACAGCTAGTGCCTTTGGTTACTAGGCATGTATAACAGGGTGCACCATCTTGATGACAGCACATACAACTCTCTGAAAACAGAACTAAGACAAGCCAACCAGAAACAATAAGATACTTACTTTTACCACTCAATTCCTTCTTGCTCTCCACTGGCTCCACAACCTCCAACTTCACCCTCTTCTTGAGATTGGCCACCATCTCTGTCTCACTGCCATCTACTACACTCCTCAATCTGAACATGCATTTATAGCTCTTCTCTGCTAGACCCACTGCCCTTCTCTTTCTCTCTCACACTCCCTTTCTCCTCTCTAGAGTCCTCTCAGATTCTTCTGACTCATCATCTCTCTCAGTCCTCTTGTCCTGCTCATCATCAGACTCCAGAGACATATAGCCAGTCACCCTCTTAAAGTGAAGACTGAGGCTAGAACCAAACTATTCCACAGCTGAAAATCAATAGCCTCCACAGAGATCATTTGTAATCCATCCTCCATAATCATTTTCTTTTGCTCTACACCTAAGGCCTCAGCCCTCACTGTGGCCTCTGTGGCCTCTCTCTCCTCAGTCTCTCTTTGAGCTGTCTCTCTTAATGCCTCCTCCATCTCTTTTGCCTACCTCTCTACTGCCTGCTAGACCTTCTCTCTCTTCTTCTCTAATCTCTCTTGCTGCTTCTTTCTCTATGCCTCTCAAGCCACATGGTCTGTTCAGACCTTCTCTTCTCTCTTCTGCTCCCTTTTCTACTCCAAGTGGACTTTCATGGCCTCCATATACTCTTCCTCTGTAGTTTGCTATTTCAGACAGAATAATTCCTTAGCCTCTTCAGAGCCATTGAAAGTGCATTCTCTCACCAAAGGCTCAGGAGTGTGTGAGCAACAATATACAGTAAGAGGCAATATAGTTGCAAAAGTTTAGGCAATGGTGGTGGTATCTGATTAAGTTGCAAATTTTCCCACAGCCACCAACAATCTTCCATGTGGCTCCACCAGCTATCAGAATCTGTGCTCTTGAGAGCAAGAATGCTAATGGGAGAATACTGTTATATGTAAACCACCAGCCTCTATGTCACCTCAACCAACTATGGATTCAATCATAAAAACCCACTAGACTCTGGCCACTTCCTATTACCTATTAATTTTATTTTCACTATTATCATTTCACATCTACATTTCATATTATAATATCTAGACCCTGAACTCAGTAGCAAATATTGACACTGGAACCCAATGGAATCCAACTCAGAATTAGCTACCATTAGTATATAAAGCCATGTAAAATCATTGTAACTATTCAGTTTAAATATCAACTTGGATAGCCATCTACACTTTATACTCACTTCAACTCTTTTCTATCTCATCCATTGGATTCTGCTCTGAAGAATACTCCTCTTTGCTTCTCCAATGGAACTCCATTCCATCCATTCAAATCTCTGGGCTCCAACTTAAGGGTGACATTGCCAATAGCTTTATTGATGCCCATGTACTCTGCTGGTCTCTGTGCATGCACTCAAACCCACTCAATTGGCATATTTCTAATAATAGTCATATTTAGAGTATTTGGTTATCCAGCATACTTGTCATTGATTAAGCTTCTGGAAGAGTCAGAAATACTGAAGGTTTTGATGGTCCATCCAGATTTCAAAGGTCTAGACTGTCTCAATGAGGTAATGACACTATTCTGCCAGAGTAAGCATAATGGCTAGTAACTTCTTGTCATATATTTTATAGTTTTGTTCCATGACTGTTAACATCTTAGAAAGGAAGGCTATCAGTCTTTATTTTCTGTCCTGCTCTTAAGAGAGTATTGCATTGATTGCTCTCTTGCTCAAGTCTGCTTCTACTCTGAACTTCCCTTCCTACATTAGAATGGCAAGGATCATGTCCTCTATAAGTCATTATTTAAGATCATCAATGCAGCTTGTTGGAAATGCCCTCATCTCTAAGGTATGTTTCTGATTAACTGCATCATGGGGTGAACAATCTTACTATAGTCCTGGATGAACTGGTCATAGAAGTTGGTGAACCCTAAAAAGAATTGCCACTCCTTCTTTTTTGTTAATATCAGCTATTTTATAACTCTGGCTATTTTTATCAGGTTTATCTGAATACTCTCTTTGCTGATGATTACTCTGAGGTACTCTGTTTCTAGTACCTCAAATTCACACTTCTCCACCTTGAAAAAGAGCTTGTGCTTCCTTATCAACTTAAGTACTTGCTGAATCAATCATTGGTGTTCTTCTTTATCTCATGATATAATGAGAATGTCATCAAGATAAATAGTGACCTTTTCAGTAGTGATGAGATCCTTGAATATATCATTCATCATCTATTGGAATGTCACTGGTAAATTTGTGAGCCTAAAGAATATGACCATCAGCTCAAATAGCCTTTGGTTGGTTTAAAAAGTCATCTTTCACTTATCACTCTCCTTAATTCATATATTGTTGTATCCCTATCTGACATCTAATTTGGTATAGTATTGAGCACTATATAGCTTGTCCATGAGTTTTGAAATAAGCAGAAGAGGATAATAGTTTTTGATCATCGTCTCATTTAGCTTTCAGTAATCTTGGATAAGTCAGAGTTTCTCATTCTTCTTCTTGACAAAAAAGAAGGGAGAGGCCATAAGAAATTTAGAGGGTTGAATTCATCCACTGAAGAGATTCTCATCAAAGAACTTGTCCAGTTCCTGTTGCTCCAGGTTGCCAAGAGGATACATCTTGCAATCTAAATTTGCATTCATGTTTGAGATCAACTCAATTATGTGGTCTCATAGCTTTGGCTTGGATAACTCATCAAAGCTTTTTTTACTGAATAAGTCTTGATAATCTCAGGCCCATTCAAGTACCATCTCTTCAAATGTTTTTTCTTTCTTCTCTGTATTGGTCTTTGCTACTAAATCATTGGCATGATATACCATCTGAATATATATTGCTTGTTATAGGTCTATGGCAAAAATAGTCTTGCTGTCTTCCATCTTCTTGTTCCATCTGTCTTCAGGATCCTCATCTGGTAACTTGAATGAAATTTTGCAGCATTAGCACCAGGCAAATGTGATTCAGCCAGTTTTCTAATTGACTGATGGATTATGCCAGATGAGCCAGTCATGGCAGAGAAACATCTTTTTGGTTCTCAAGTTGGTGATAGCTAAGTTAATCCATTCTGAGTGATTGCTGATAGTTAGCCATAATTCAACAAATTTAATGATTGAACTGGCTTGATTCTTTGTTCTATTAGCATTGTATACTGATATCAGAGTGGCAGTAGCTTGTGTTGGTAGCTTGTGCTTATTGACAAAAGCATAATCAATAAAGCTTCCAATATAGCCACTGTCAATCAGAGCTGTTATAGCATACAAGAAACAAAATATGAGCATCTTAATTTGTGTCTTGGTGGTTAAGTCCTATCTGAGGTCTTCTGTCACTGAATATACTTTTAGAGTCCCTAAAGTTTATCAAGCCATTCTAATGCTCAGCATTATTAGTCTTCTGCATCTCTTCAACTATTTCATCAGTTACTTCTTTAGCTCAGATCTTATATATTCAGTTTTTGAGTACTGCTTTTGCCTTCTCTTCTGTTTTCACATTTTTGATGGCTTGCTAAGTTCATTCAGTATTGAAGAGCTTGAGCCAACTGGTGGAGATCACTCTCTCTATTCAGCCTGTAGGCAGTTGAGTCTTAGGTCTAGGTGATTATTTCAGTGCATTCATAGTTAAAGGTTGGAGTATATTTGAATGCATGCATAATTTAAGCATAGAGGTAACTATAAAAGTATTATAAGTCTGATCAGCACCTTTTGACAACACACCACTAAGTCCTTTGGCTGATCCAGTGGAATCACTCACTGGTTGGCCCCATCTTTTATCTCCTTGATCTTCATCTCCTTTCTGAGTTCTTTGTCTTTCTTCTGTAATTCCACAATCTGCATCTGTATGTCTTCACATATACATTTCTTCTTTAGACAGTCCCATAACAGGTGACCCTTCTGGCTGTAGTTGAAGCACTTGTCCTTCTTCTTGAGCTGATCTATGTCTATCAGCTTACTGCTCCTGGTGTATGTGGTGCCTGTACCTGTCTTCTGGATTATATAAAAGAGGATACTGATTGATAAGATGCCAGTTTTTGCAGTATTGGTCAAATTGCTGAGTTTTGCATTCTGAGGCTGATAGGGATTGCAATTGTCCTGAAAGTTCAACTGCTCTGTCTTCTGCTATTATTATTCCTTGTATATTTTAATGACTCATTCTTTTTATATATCATACCCCTTTGATATATTCATTCTAATGTCCAAGATCATCTTGATGTAGGAGGAAGATGCTCCTCACTTGAGCATCTCAACCATTCTTCTGTCATTGATAATATCATCTCATATTTCAGCAAGCTTGCCAAGTTGTTCTAACTCATTGAAATATTTGGTGGCTGGTTTGTCACTTATCTTGTACTCTTTCATTTTACTCTTATGTACTTTCTATACTGCAGGATCAATGAACTTTTCATTGAGCATCTGTTTGAAAACAGGCCAAGATGGCAGTCAATGGTGCTGCCTAGTTATTGAGTAAAAGTTGGATAACTGGAGGATCCACCAAGTCTTAGTCTTGTCTTTAAGGTAAAATGAGGCAAAAGTGACTTTGTTTATATTGATGCTGAGATAGGCAGTGTAGACTTTGAAATATTGTTCACAGTCAATGAAAAAGCAATCAATGTCATCTGATATGCTCTTAAAGAGATGGGGCTTTTAGAGTAGGTCAAGTTTGCACTAGAGCATAGCAGTATTATCTGACAATGTCTCTATTGGATTTAAGTATTGATCAAAGAGCAGTCCAAGAAAGGAATGAAGAGAAGTATTGTTGGCATTGAGGCTTTCTGCTGGTGCTGCTTTTTTTCATATAATTACCCTATTTCAGATAGTAAACCCTAATTTGATGGCCTCAGAATTGTCCTTTATAGGATTCTTTTCACTGCCTTCAGCTTTATCAGATGGCAGCTGTCCTCCAAGGAGATGGCTTTCTTGGCCAGTCTAAGAGTTTCAAAAGCTGGTGAGCTAATTTGCCAGCTGGAGTCATGACTGAGTGAGCTGAGTGGCAGAGCTTCAGATTGAAGATGTGGAGTATATGTATCAGGTTCTGGTACTTCAGATAGATGGAGCCATATAAGCAGCTCATTTCAGCACCACAGAGAGAGTCCATGGCATCAGCTTGATCTTGTACTTGGATTTGTATGCTAGAAGCCTCTCTAGTTAGTCTTCAGAGTGTGTTCTATTGTAAATAAAAATAGCACATTCAATTATAGCATACTATAGAATGTCTCTTTTTTCTGCATCATCTGTGACACTGTACTCTTGTCCTAGAGGTGACATTAGCCAACTAATATCTCTCTATAAAATCACTGTCTCCTCCTGATATAGCCTTTCATATTCTTTTTTCCATTCATGTTAAATTTCTACCAACAGTGCTTTCTCATCCAGTACTTTGCCAGAGTCTTCTGGATACTTGAAAGCCTTGGGGAGAGCAAATTAATCACTCTCCTCATCTTTCTTGTCTTTGTCATCTGCCTCTTTCTTACTGTTTTCAATAAGGAAGCTGCCAGGCTGGTCATAGATAGATGGAGTGCTGGACTTGACTGTTATAGAGGAGCTGGTTGTTGTTTCAGGTACTAAATCCAGCATTGCTAGGTTCAGGCCTAGGAGAAGACTGCTCAAGGGATCAGCCAGTGCTGATCTCAATGTCTTCTTGATGGCCACCATGTGCTCTCTGTTTCTCCAGTTCTTAGCAATACTGGCAGAAGTTTTAGTAGAAGTGAGAGTTGAAGAATAATTCTGCAATCCTGCCTCCAAGGAATCACTGGAGTCTATGATCAGAGATGTGGGTGTTGAGAGACTGAAAGCCCATAGACATTTAGTATGGACTCAGAGTGCAAGAGAATAGTGTTGGTGTCTGCAATGCTGGAAGTTCTGGGGGCAGGAGAATAAGTGTTTCATCTAATGGCTTTACTATGAGTGATGACCTCTGCAGATCCTGCTCATAAATTGGGGTCTATATCTGCTAGTGTGCTGGGCTCTCAGAAAGGAAAACCTATAGTTTCTGTTTGAAGGTCATACCAGTTTGGAAAACCTGATCTTCATATAGCAGCCTTAAGCTTATACTGTCAGCAATAGTATTGATGGTCATACTGAGCCTTCTCATACTTGTTCTGAGCCTGGGCTGCTGCATACTCAGCAGCATCTCAGGATCATTTCTTTGTTTCTACCCTGGTCTACTCAGCATAAGTGGCAGCTGAATAGTCATCAGGTCAGATATGTTTAATGTCTCATCAGACATTATCATCTGCATTGCTGTAGTATCTGATTCTCTGCTTCTCTGGTAAGTCCTTATCATTTTACCAGAGGTTGATGGCTCTATGACTACTATAGTCAGTGTGGACTGAAGAGGCTGGACTTTCTTCTGAGATTGCATAGAGAGAGTTGTGGCTGGAGTTTGAGAATATATGTTAGAAGCCTAAAGCCACTCTAGTGGCATCAAGAGAGTCTCAGGCATGGTCTTCAATCCTGTGCTCAGATGAGATGGTGGAAGGGTTAGAAGATAGTCTGTCCTTAAAAAAGTCATCAGAGAGATTTTCATCCTCATGGTTCAGGACTGAAAAGAACTCTGGTGAGACCCATGGGTTCTTGAATCTAAAGAACTAAGAGTTGCTATTTCTATTGTTTATTCATTAGAGTTGAGAGAGGTACCAGTATCTTTCTTCTTCCTCAGTGCTCCACAGATTTGAGCTGCTGGACTCAGCTTCAGATACAGGTCAGAGCAGGGGCTGAAAGAAGATTCAGATAAAGAGAGAAAGATATCATAGAAGGGGAAATCTGATATAATATTTCAAAGAATTTACTGTACTTATTGGAAGACTTAATAGTGCTTGACTATCCAAGCTGTAACTGATTGTCATCCATAGCAAAGTTGTATAATCACAAGTAAGCTTAGAAGCATTCTAATGATGAAAGCTAAGAGTTTAAAAAAGTCATCAGTGAGATCAGGAGTAGTAGTGTTTGATGGTGGCATTCAGTTTTCTTTACACTTATTGTATATAAGAAAAGAGAAGCAGCAGCTTTGAGCTAATTGTTAAGTCTAAGTGACATGTGATCTAAATACATGATAAGTAGATACTGTATTGTATTTATACAGTCATATCTAAGTTCACTGTATGTATTTGTATGACATTATATCTTAAGGCCAATACAAGTTGGCTCAAAGTAGAGTGGTAAAGAATAAACTTTAGCTCAAAGCTGGAGATATACAGTGAGAGCTAGCTTACTTATATACTGTTTACTCATAAGAATAAATATACTACTGCTAATTGTATCTGTCCAGGTTGTTGTGCCCTTTATCCTTGGGCATTATTACTATCTACAAAAGAGCTGTTGTCCTTTGTTGAAAGGTGTCATTGTATTAAAAGACAATGATGGACTCAGCCTTATTGTGATGACTAAGCTGGTCTTATGGTTAAGCACTGAGGCTAGACACTCTGATTAATCAAAGATAGAGGTTAAATAAAAATCAAAGTGAAAAAATCATAACAATAGTATCATGCTCTGTATAACTTGTCTATAAGCTCTGAAATGAGCAGAAGAGGATAGCAATTTTTAATCATCATCTCATTCAGCTTTTGGTAATCTTAGACAGGCTAGAGCTTCTCATTCTTCTTTTTGACAAAAAAGAAGAGAGAGGCTATAGGTGACTTGGAGGATCAGATTCATCTGCTAGAGAGATTTTTATCCAGAAACTTATTGAGTTCCTGCTGTTTAAGGTTTTTAAGAGAGTATGTTTTGCAGTCTAAGTTGGTATTCACATTTGGGATCAGTTTAATTGCATGATCCCATGGCTCCAGCTCTAATAGCTTGTCAAAGCTTTCTTTGCTGAATAGATTCTGATAGTCTTAGGCCCATTCAGATACCATCTCTTCAAATATCTTCTCTTCCTTCTCTGCATTGGCTTTCATGGCTAGGTCATTGGTATAATATATAGCCTGAATGTGTATTGCTTGTTGCATGTTTATAGTAAGAATGGTCTCATCATCCTCTATCTCTTTATCTCACCTATCATCAGAGTCTTTATCTGATAGTTCAAAAGAGATTTTGCAATATCAGCATTAGACAAATGTGATTCTGCTGATCTTTCAGTTGATGAGCAGGTTGTGCCAAATGAGCCAGTTATAACTAAGGAATATTTCCTTAGTTTCTAGGTCAGTGACAGCTAAGTTGATCTGCTCTGAATGATCTCTGATAGTTAGTTATAACTTGATGAATTTAGTAATTGAACCAGCTTGATTCTTGATTCTATTAGTGTTATATACTGGGATGGAAGTGGCTGTGGCCTAAGTGGGTAAGCTGTACTTGGTGATAAAAGCACAATTTATAGAGCTTCCAGTATAGCCACTGTCAATCAGAGCTATAACTATGTGCATAGACTGAAAGATGAGAGTCTTGATCTGAGCCTTGGTGATCAAGTCTCATCTTAGGGTCTTCTGTCATTGGATATACTTCCAGAGTCCTCTAAGCTCATCAAGCCACTCTAAGATCCAGCATCACTCAGCCATCTTCATCTCTTCTATGATCTTATCAATCACTTCTTCTGCTTAGGTCTTATATACTCAGTTTTTAAGTACTGCCTTTGCTTCTTCCTCTGTCTTCATATTCTTGATGGCATGCTAAGTCCATTTGGTATTAAAAAGCTTGAACTATCCAGTGGGAATCACTCTCTCTGTTTAGCTCATAGATAGTTGGATCTTATGCTTTGGCAATTCTTGTGGTGATCTCATGATTGTGGAATAGGGTATATTTAAATGTGCTAATAACTTAGATATAGGTGTAACTACAGAAGTACTTTTAGTCTATCCAGCAGCTGTTTGTGATACACCACTAAGTCCTTCAGCTGATCCAGTGGAATTGCTCACTGGTTGGCCCCATTTTTTATCTCCTCTACCTTCATATCCTTGCCAAGCTCTTCAAGTCTATCAGCCTCCTTCTGCAGCTCAGCAATCTGCATTCTAATATTTTCTTATGTTTATTTCTTCTTTGAACAGTCCTATGATAGGTGACCCTTCTGGCCACAGCTGAAACACTTGCCCTCTTTCTTGAGCTGGTCAATATCTATAGGTTTACCACTTCTGATATATGTGGTGCTAGTGCTCATCTTCTGTGTTTCATATGTAGAAGTGCTTGAGGAGGACATAGTACTAGTTTTAGCAGTGCTAGTGGGATTGTCAGATTTTGTATTCAAGAGCTGATAAGGCTTCCAGTTGCTCTGGAGATTGGCCTGTTTCATCTTCTGTCATTGTCTCTCCTTGTTCATCTCCATGATACATTCCTTCCAGACATCATATCTCTTTGGTATATTCATTCTGATGTTTAAGATCATCTTGATGTAGAAGGGAGGTGCTCCTCACTTGAGCATCTCAACTATCCTACCATCATCAGCAATATCATCATAGATTCCAGCAAGCTGGCTGAGTCATTCCAATTTATTGAAATATTCACTAGCAATCTTATCTCCCATCCATAGCTCCTTTATCTTGTTTTTATGTATCTCTTGGACAGCAGAATCAATGAACTTGTTACAGAGTAGCTGCTTAAACATCAGTCAGAATGGCAGTCAATGATGCTGTCTGATCATCAAGTAGAGGCTGAAGAAGAGCAAGGTCCACCAGACTTTGGTCTTATCTTCAAAGTAGATAGATGCAAAGGAGACTCAATAGATGTCAAAGAAGAAGTAGACTGAATATACTTTGAAATATTGCTTGCAGTCAATGAGAAAGCAGTCAATATCATCTGATGCACTCTTAAAAGGGTGGAGTTTCTGGAGTAAGTCAAGTCTACAGTTGATGATAGTGGCATTTTGAGATAGTGCCCTCATTGAGTTAGAGTATTCATTAAATGACAGTCATCACTATTTAGCAGGTGGACCAGAGATTGAGTGAAGTGAATTATCATCAGTGACTAGGCTGTTTGAGGGAGGTGCCTCTTTTTATATGATGATTCTGTTTCATATAATAAATCTAAGCTTTATCACTTCTAGATCATCTGCTTTAAAAGCCTTTCTGCTGGGCTCTGTCTCATCTGGTGATAGCTGTCCACTAAGAAGTCAGCTTTCTTTGCCAACCCAAGGGTTTTAGAACCCAGTGGTTTAGCTGGTTGGCTGAGGTCATGATCAAGTGAGTCAACTGGTAGAGCTTCAAATCAAGAGTATCAAGTATATGTATCATATTCTGACACTTCAGATAGATAGTGCCATATAAATGGCTCACTTTAGCACAACTGAAGGGGTCTACAGCATGAGTTCAACCTTGTACTTAGACTTGTATGCTGGAGGTTTTTCTAGTTGATCTTTGGAATGCAGTCTGCTATAGATAAAAATTGCCTATTCTATTGTGGCATACTATAAAATGTCAATTTTTTCAGTTTTCTCTGTGGCAGTATACTTCTGTCTAAATGGTGACATTAATCAGCTAATGTCTTTCCATAAAATCCTTGTCCTCTCCTGATACAGCCTTAGATATTCTTTCTCCCATTCTCATTAGATCTTCTCTTCTAGTGCTTCTTCATCTGTGTCCTTCTGTGCATATTCAATTCACTTGCCCTATTTAAGTAGAACATCCTCCTTGCTCTCCTCATTCTTCTTTTCTGTCTCTTTCTTGCTATTCTCAACAGGAAAGTTGCTGGGCTGATCATAGATGAATAGAGCATGAGATTTGATTATTGTGGGAGAGCTGATCTTTGTTTCAGATACTGGGTCTGATGACATTGAGATTGGCCCTAGAAGAAGACTGTGGCTGGAGTTGGCTAGTGCTAATCTCAGAGTCTCCTCAATGGCTGTCACACATTCTCTGTTCCTCCAGTTTGCAGTGATATCAGCAGAAGTTTCAATAGAAGAATGGATTGAGGAATAATCCTGCAATTCTTCCTCTAAGAAATCTTTAGATATTATGATCATTAATATGAATATTGGGAGAAACTCTAAGTCCATAGGTGTCAAGAATAGAATCAGAGTTTAAGAGAATAGTATCTGTGCTGACAGCACTAGGATTTCTGGAAGAAGGAAAATAGTTGTTTCACCATGCTGCTTCACTGATGGTGATGACTTTGATGGATCCCATCTATGGATCTGATGCTGCTGTGCTAGGCTCCTGGAACAGAAAGCCTGAAGTTTCTGTCCTGAGTCTGTACCATATTAGGAAAGCAGATCTCTAAGTGGCAGCCTTGAGCTCTTGCTGGTGGCAGTGATACTAGACATTATACCAGGCCTCCTTATACTCATTCTGAGCCTGAGCTACTGTATACTCAGCAAGCTGCTTGGCTGCTTCTGTTTCTGCTGTAGAGAAAGAGACCTCTCATAGACCTCTATCAGAAGTGACTCATCAGTATAGACTCTCTCACCACCTTTTTGACAGGTCTTCATCATTTGACTAGAGATTGGTGGCCTCACTACTACTATAGTCAGTGTAGACTGAAGGGGCTAGACTTCTCTCCAGAGTTATATAGAGAGTGTTATGTCTAGAGTCTGAGATCACATGGCAGAAACTATGCCTGAGGCTTGAAGCCATCCTAGTGACATCAAGAGAATCTCTGGCATGGTCTCTAATTCTGTGCTTAGGTGAAGCAGTGAAAGAGTCAGAGAATAGCTCTGCATCAAAGAAATCATTGGAGAGATCCTTATCCTCACAATCAGAGACTGGAGAGAAATGCATCAGCCACATCCACAGGTTCCTGAATCCAGTGTGCTGAGCATGGCTGTTTCTGTTGTCTGGTCATCAGAGTCCTAGGAGATAGGTGTGTTTTTCTTCTTCTTAATCATCCTACAGACTTGAGCTGCTAAACTGGACTTCAGGTACTGAACATGAGCTAAAAGAAGGTTTTAGCAGAGACTGAGATGTTATAGAAGAAGTCAGATATGACATTTTGGAGGATTCATTGTACTTATTTAAATGCATAATAGTGTCTGACTATTTAAGCTATTACTAATTGTTATCTATAGCAAAATTGTATGATAGCAAGTAAACCTAGAAGCATTCCAATGATGGAAGCTAATAGTTTAAAGAAGTTGTCAGTAAGATCAAGAGTTGATGTAGCTGATGGTGGCATTCAGTTTCTTTCATACTAGTGTGCATAAAGAAAGAAAAGCAGGAGCTTCAAGCTAATTATTAAGTCTAAGTGATATATGACCTAAATATATAATAAATGAGCACTGTATCAAGTTCATATAGTCATGCTCAAGTTCACTATTGTGCTTGTATGGTGTTGTGTCTCAAGATCAATTATAAGTCAGCTTGAGATAGAATGGTAAAGATAAACTTTTAGCTCAAAGCTGGAGATATACAGTAAGAGCTACACTACTTATATACTGCTTGTCCTTGAGATAAATATATCCCTACTAATTGTGTGTCTCTAAGCTATAGTGCTTGTTGTCTTTAAGCATTGTGACTATCTATAAAAGAGTATTGTTTATCATCAAGAGACATTATCACTGTTAGAGAACAATGGCAGACTTGGCCTATTATAGTGACTAAGCCTGTCTCACAGTCCTAAACACTGGTCTTTCCTTTTTATATATACTTTTTTTCTTGTTATACTTCTTCTAGTGCTTAAAGTGCTTTATCTTCTTCTATACTTCAGAGTATATTGATCAGATTTTGATCAGCTTCAGCCTGCTATTTTAGATGTATCCACTCTTTCAGCACAGCTAAGGCTACTGAATTTGAAGATTCTTTTACAGCTCATAGTATTCAGGCAGCTGTGTCTGGCTTTTTTCACTCTATGACTGTCTTTGGTCCAGAGTGCTCTTCCTTGGGTACTCCACCATCTGCTTAGGCTGAAACTTCCCTATAAGAGCTCTACACCAAACAGCCAGTTCCATTCTCAGTTCTAATAGCAATACATGTGGTTTAGATTCTACTTTCTTCTGTGCTTTTTCATCAATTTTAAGTGGAATAATAAAATATACTTTATGAAGAGTCATCCATCTTGTTTAGCTCTTAGGAGCATTTGAGTCTTTTTACATACTTTTTTCTTTTTTAAACAGTGAATATTTATTACTGGTTCTTACAGAAAGTGTCTTAGTATTGGTAGGTATAACACCTGGTTTGGAATGTACTAGTTTAGTATCATCTGCCTTAATCAAGAAAATGTTGAAAACCTGCCCATATATGCATCAAGGAGTTACTTGCCAAAATCCTCCTGAGATTTGATTTCTTTTTCCTTTCTCTTTTCTTCTTCAATAGCCTAGTCTAATTCCTCCCATGTCTTCCAATCAGCCATCTCTTTTTAGTACATCTGACTTAACTACTTTCAGTCATCATCTAAAAACTTCATTTTATGAATATTATGTGAGGCAGAAGACTGACTACTTGACATAGCATTCAGGATGAGTCTTTAAGGCTAAGGTTTATGGAGTTTTAGGCAGGCACAAGACAAATGCCCTTTTTCTCTGCAATTAAAGTATTTCCCTTCCTTTTAGAGTGCATCTATATTCATCAGCTGTCTCTAGCTGCTATATATAGTTTCAGTTCTCATTCTCTTATCACTTGTAGTCATCTCTTTTAGAGCTGACCTGCCAGTGACAGCCTTTTCTCCATTAGTGGTGGTCTTTGCTTCTTCATGTCCAAGAGTGTTAACTCAATAATTGTAGTCCATTCATAAAATTCTTCTTTTTTATTCTCTATATATTGTGAAAAAATTATTGTCTCATGAGCAATAGTGTTACAAAAGTTAGGTTGGACTGCATTTTCAATCTGCTCTAGCATGGCTTCCTGATCATGCATCTTTTCTGTTCAATATGCTAATTCTTTGAATTCTTGAAAGAACTTCTTAGCATTAGTGAAGTTGGCTTACTGTAAGGCCTGCCACTTAACTGCATAAACTTTTTGCTTGGCATCTAGTTTGAATCATTTTTGTATTGCCTTCTTAAATCAGAAATAGAAGAGGTATTTCCATCACTCAGTGGTTAGATCATAAAAGTATTGCTTCTGCAGGCTCCATCATTCTTTAGCTATATCTTCAAACTGAGTTGTACAAAATATCACTTGGTGAGGGCTGAACCTGACAGAATTCATGGAGAAATAGGTGCTGTATACTTTAAAGTATGCTTCACATTGTTGGAAGAAGTATTTCAAGTCTAGGCTTTCTCCTTTAAACAGTATAGATTCTCAGGCAATAGTCAGCTTCAAATTTCCTCAGAGCTTCATAGTTTTGGGCTCCCATAGAGGCAGAGTGTCAGATGGCAGTAGTGGTGGTATTAGTGATAGAGCTGGCTTTTTGGGCCTAGACAAGGATCATAGTCTCTAGTCACACCAAGGATGATTCAGTGGATCTTCAGGAGACAGGAGAAATGATACTGCTGGCTTTTCCCTTTTTTTTCTTTGCTAAAGAGTGCTGATGGAACCAGAAGTTTGGCATTCCTGGATCCTACTCCAGTGAATAGACAGATGAATATAGCTGGAACTTGCTGAAAAGTCTGTCAGAAAGGGTTTCAGCTTCCTTAATTGCTTAGGCTACTTTCTGCTGATGATGGTCATTCAAGCACATGATGAAGAGAAAGAAATGAGGGCTCTCAGCATCTCTTGGAATTCTATACTACTTCAGCTACTCTAGTCTCTGCCTATACTCTGTCCACTAGATTTCTGATGTGTTCTGACAGTGCAAGATATTAAAGTCCTTCACTGATGCCTAACTAGTGGGTGTCTGCCATCTGCTGCTCTCTAAGCTGCTGGTAGTGTCCAGACAGATTCTTCTACCACATGAGTTTGCCAGTTGAGGATATATTTGTATTCTCTATCTGGCTTATATGGGTCCACTGTTTCTGATTTGATGGACTAGAGCTCACTCTCTCTGAGACTGTATACATCAATTCTAAGGATGATCTGATCAATATCCTGCTCTTGGATTGAGGGGCTTTGAGGTGTGCTGACCATGAAGCTAGACTCATCTATCTGCCTAAAGTAAAGCTCAGATAGAGCTTCTGGCATATGCTCTCAGTGATAGTCAGCAGTAGGAGTGGCCACATCTCTGATTGAGAGTCAGCTTGTATGGCTATCATCTCCTCATACTGACTCTCTCTTGTCAGAGGTGGTCAGTCAGATGATAAGAGGGGGAGATTCAACTTCTCCTCTTCCACTTCATACACTTCTGAGTTCTAAGAATCAGACAATGTAATTTATACTGCTGGTATCTGTGGGTTCTGAGGCTGATGGCTGGACAATGATGCTCTTTCAACTCAGAAGTGTGCAGAGTGCTAGTTGAAGAGCTTGACAAAGAAAATCCACTCTTCATTAGTTTTGCCACTCCTCTAGTTCTCTCCTTCCTCTTCTTTGTTCTTTTGATAACCATATGATATGGTATCTAATAATTCCAGTTACTGTGATGAACAGGCAAACATCTGCAATAGAGATGGCAATGATGTTTCTGAATGTGAGTTTCATATGCTAGTCCTAGGCAAAGTGCTGTTAAACCAGAGCATGTGAAGTTTTAAGCTAATTGATAGACTTTCACTAACACTCACAAATCTCTAGCACCACTTCTGCTGGGGTCTAATTCTAGATGCTGAGTCTGAGTCTGATTTTGATATAAAAGTATGATGAGGATAATGAAGTAAGCTATAAAGATTTTGCAGAGAAGGATGAAGAGTTGTGGCTAGTAGATATAGTCTGCTATTGTGGCAAGAGTATTTGCACCAGATAGTCAGAGAGTGCAGTAGATGTATTAAATCTTAGCTCAAGACTGGAGTATATCAGTGTGTACTACTGCCTTATATACTGTCTAAAGAATCCTATCTTCTACAGGCAACTATTGTCTGCTCTTTATACTCTCTGCTCATTGTCTGAGATAACAATGACTGTGCTCTTACTTTTGTTTGTTATTGTCACTCTGATATACCATTGCTATAGTGAGTTTTTCATATGCCACAGTTCCTATTGTGTTCAAGATATGAGACAGCAATGGTTACCACATTGTTTCTCATCATCTTATTGTGCATCAATGAATAAGGCATAGTCATGGTGTCATTATGTCTTCATCATCTTTTGTAAGGTTGGCCTGGAGTTGGGATTGGTAAGCATCTGCAGATCATGATTTAGAGGCAAAAATCATAACATAGACCTCACACAGCACAGCAATAAGCAGAAACACAGTGAGGGTACTTGACAGACCATATTCAATATATATTGTCCATCCCAACATAAAGGAGTATCAAGCTCAGCCAGCAGGATATGACAGAGCTCCTGCTTGCTAATCCAACAGAAGACATCATTGAGTTGCTAGAGCTGAGTGAGAATTCAAATGTCTGGAGATTGAGCAGTGTAGTCAGAATCACATAATGACAGCTGGTTGACTGAAAAAAGAACCAATCCCAAGAGCTATTTTATTGTTGAAAAAAATCACATAATATATGGCTGATACACCTTACAACTATGTAGAATGTAGCCAGACTAGGTGAAGACAGATAGATATGGCAGATACTAGATTACTCTAGATTGAGCCAGCAGAGCAAGTGGATGAGCTTTGACATCTAGGATATTACATGGAGACATAATTGCATAGCACCTATGCCCTTGAAAATATTTTGAACACTGAGCTTACCATCCAACTTACTCACAATTGCTCAAATATCTTCTGCGAGTTTCATCTCATCAGAGAAGGAAAACGAAATATTATTGATGACCTCTCATCTTTAAGCAACACAGCAATTCTAAAGAGTGAGATGAGCGGATCCAAGTAAGAGGTCGTTCATCACAGATCCTGGAAGTGACATACCACCATGACACTGACTCTGAATGCAGCACACTCTCCTCCGTACGGTCTCTGATTCCTTTCAGAAATGGTACAAACCCAGTGCCACCCGTTCCTATGTATTCAATATCTGTGGAAACACTCCTCCCTACCCTATTGGCTGGAACAACGATATACAGTGTCGCGATGACCATGTGCACATCCCGAAATGCCTTCAGCGCCAACACTGCATTGTTGTAGGCATCCAGTAGCTCTCGGTCACTTGAATCTTTGATGAAACCTCTCAAAGAGCGAGGAGAAGATGATAGGCGAGTCAGGAAGCGGCGGTGCTCACGGGGCATATAACGCTGCATCCTCCCAAAAAGCGATCGAGTTCCATTCGCAAGATGGTTATTTATCCCAAAGAATATATCCAGTGCATGAATAAGTGTACTTTGGCCCGCACTTGGGCCTGACAGTTCCTTGAACATCTCGCTGGAATCGCCTGGCAATCCTTGGAACATCCACTTTCTAGGTGGCGAATCTTCACCTCGCAACCAGGGCCGAACCTGCTGATAGTAGACTTCGGAATTGCAATCCTTCCGCAGACCGAGAAGAACCTTCTTAAAGTCATCTATGAGAACAGACATGCGTACTAGTGCCTTGGTAATTTGGGCAACGGCACCGACGAGAATATTGTCTGAAATTTGGCGAATGAGGTCTAGCGCTTCGACGCCTCGTAGTTCAATGACAGCTGATGCCCGATAAAAGGCTTGCTCGTCACCCTGCCCAGAAAATACGGAAGGAAAGTAAATTTCGCCAGTGGAAGGGTCCGTCGTCCAGTTGTACAAGACTAAATCAGAGTATGTGATCACGGGTGGCAGATCAAGGACGTTAGAGATGTGTGACAATGGAACAGACAACGGCGGTGGTATGCAGATGGCACGATCGGGAGGTAGGGTGTGTACGTAAAAGTGTAGAATGAACGATAGGACATGGTGGGCACGTCTAAGAGCCGGAAGTGAACCGTCTAGCACGGTAGCCGACAACAGAGGCGCCTATTGAAAGTAAATTGGGATAAAATACAGATCTTGAAAAGGCAACGAGATACCTCATACCTCACAGACTCGCATACGCCACCGAGCAGACTCCGTTAACGTTGCCTCGGAGTAAGCAGCACTCTCGCCCAGGACGAGCTTTCGTTCCATGGCATGCTCCAGTAGATCCTCCCACATTGTCCATTCTCCCGAGAGATGGAGATGGGGCTGACTTCCAAGAAAGCCAGTGTCAGGAGAAATATCAAAATCCTCCAAGCGAATCATGGCAGCACCCTTGACCATAGTACGGTCATTTCGAAGCAGAAACGGGTTTATAACGTTTCAAATGAGACGGCCGGGTCTTACCCGACGACCTTGCAAGAGCGATCTCAGCTGACTCGTTTGGTAGACATCTTCCGCGAATCCCTATCTCTTAACGTGGTAATTCGGGTCTCCCCCACACCGCGAATGCGGCAAATACAACTAAGAACGGTCGAGAAATTGCTACTCTCCTCCTCCTCCTCCTCCTCCTCCTTCTTCCCCAGAAGCCGTTGACCTGCGTAAACGGCAACATGTCTTCTTCCTCTGACGAGTGTGTGGTGCTGTCTGAGTGTCGGCGACGCGATCTCACATGCTCTACAGACGCCGCTTGTACTAACACCAACAGGTGTTTCTGGACAGCAGCGTGTAGATCGGGATTGATAGACGTTAAATCTGGTGAAACCCATGGTAGGTAGAGAGTGTAATGAGCTCCAGTCACGACAAACTGCTCAGGCAGGTCAATCGCCTGAAGTTCAACGAGTTAATACATCGCCGTTGAACACATATGGATGACTCACTAGTAAATCTCTCAATGTATTCTTATAAGCTATGAAATACAAGCGGCAGCCAAAGCAAATAATTAACCATCAGGATCGCGTGAATTCCCTAATGCGTGACGATCTCGGATCTGCTAACAGCTAATGCTAAATAACTAGCGGTCGTCGGTTGACATTCCATGCTATTTCGCCCTCTGGACTGCCATTTTCGTCTTCACAGCTTTCAACATCGCAGCAGCCCTACCCGCCAACTCCGTGTTGCTCGACGCCACTCTCCACGTAGTCCTTCGCCTCAGACAAATTCCCAAAAGCAAGACGGATATTACGCTCCGATAAAGCCAACAGGGACCCTAAATACGGCTCCGAATTGTTCAGACGACCTAGTACGGCCAAGGATAAGAAGCCCGCCCATTATCAAACAAGGTCAATCGCTCCTTCAGCTTCCTCACCAATCTGAACTACTCCCGGAAATGCTGCTCCGCCGCGGGCCAGACGTCCATGGAACGGATATCAAAGCTCATCCGACGAAGTTTATGCCCGGGAGGGATTGGTTGATGCCGAGTTTCAGTGCGTGACTATAGCGGAGATGGTTTCCTGAATTCTGCGAATACAAAGGTGTAAGGGTCAGAATATACAAGAATACCGTGAGTTATACCTCTTCGTGTCTTTGTAGCAGGATCGTAGACCATCTCATATCGTCACACACAGAGAATAGTTATACATTCCCAGCACCCTATAGGCCCGTCCCATCCCCGACAAAGCGCGATAGTCCTTCTTGGTGATATCTACCGAAGCCTTCATAAGTGCCAAGAACCAAAACTAACTCTCCGCATACCCAACATCCGACGATATGCTTCGATGGCGGCATGAGTATTACCCATCACGAGATATACTCATGGCCCACTGAAGCCCATGCGTGGTAAGTCCGATCCAGGTAGGTAGCGCCCCGAAAATATTTTACTGCATCCTCATGCTCTGTACGGGTCGAACACGCATTGCCTTAACACACTCCGTCAACAAGCAGATAGATTTCAATAATGAAAGAGCATACCAATGAAGCATCACACCTCTGGCCGGTTCTTGTCTTTTTCCTGAAACTTGTGAGCGTAAAACGAGCGCTTCTCATTGTTATCCATCACATAGAGAATATCAGAGAAGAAATCTATGTCTTCAAGCCGGTCAGGTTCTAGGGAAAGGATGCGCTCGAACTGCACTTGCGCATCCCTGTACTCTGACGAGTTCAAAATCTTGGCAATAACCATGGGACCATAAAAGGTAACGCTGGATAGGCAGGCATATCTGCGGCTTTTCATGGACATAACCCATAAGCTGGCCGGAAAGAATTCGGAACCGAGGAGGTTGTCGCATATTTGGACTTGCGTTGAGGCCAAGTGGAGATCGTTGAGCATCTTCACTCGAAACATGTAGACCACGGGGTGATTCGCTAGTAGTGGTATCCGAGCCAAGACATCGTTATACTAAGAGACATCAGTCATAAAGCAAGAAATTTTGAGTGGCCACTGACCTCTTTTTCGGAATCAATAGTCTCCAAAAAGACACTAGGCGGCCCATATCCAAGGTTTGCTCGCGATAACATTCAACAGTATCGTTGTTGCCTCCACTTTACGCGACATTCGGAAGAGAAACAGAGCCTCACTGATTCCGAATCAATACAACAGTCAGGTTATAAAAACGGGGTTACATGAACATGAGCCAAGGCTCCGTCGAATGCGCGACATCTTCCAAGTAATACAAGTATTTCATTGTTTAGAGGCGACATAGGCTGCTCCTTCTTATCTTCTACAATGTCAGACTTGTAAGAATATGCCACAGGTCATGTACTACTGAGCCTGTACCACTCATCCAAAGCTAGCCTTTCATGACTGACAGAGATGGAATAAGTGGTCTACGCGCATTGTTATTGCCAGAAGCCTTTGCACAAATAGTGCAGCTCTTATATAAGCTTTTTTTTTCTTCTCGGCTACAGTTTGTGTTGAACCACAACGATGACTATTTGTCAAATACACTTGCCTTTCCTTTTTATACCTATCTCTCTGCCCTTCTGGTATTTCTTCTGGCCACTTTCTGCCCAAACAGTGCTTTTACGCCTCCACGCTAGTTTGGTTCTGGTGATGTGCCTATAGATATGTACTCTGTTCGCCTAATCAACGAATGGATGGCGAGTAATGACCGGGTATTCAGGGTGATATTCAATGACTCTGGAGAACTATGCCGGGTTACCCCCCCACATTTGTTTCTTAACACCGAGTAGACAGCAATAAAACCTTGATCTCGTTTTACAGTGAATTTGGCATGATAATTCATGAAGACTTCAGATGCTCCGTGTTGCCCAGTCGAACAGCAGTTTTGTACGACGTATAGATGAGGTAGGCGAAGCATAGAAGAATGGTAAATGTGGTACCCATCTCAACCTGAGAAATGTCTCCAAGCCGACCAACTGGCACTTGGACATAGAAGACTGTCTCTGAAGGCAAGAGATGCGATATATTTGACCGACGAAACAATGCTGCGAAGTCCTCGGGCATATATGATTCAGCATCGGAACCGGCACGGCCCTCTGAAACAGGTTTAGGACATGGCAATGGATTTGGCGCTATACACGCACCACAAATCACATATCCTTCTGGCATAGAAACATCCACTGCGTGAAACCCATCCATGGACGCGCTGACTTGACCGTACCGCAGGTGCAGCGGTATTTGAAGCGCACCTTCTGTTACGGCTTTGTGCGATACATTTACGAGAACATGCGAGTTGTCTGGCCCAATGGCAGAGACAGGAAGCTCCAGATTGGACGGGCCTGCATGGTGAAACGTGTACGAATCCTTGTAGTTGGCAAGCTCATAGGGATCCACAAAAACGAGAGGTGGAAGGGTGAGGAGAAGATAGAGATAGCATGAAGGCTCTAAACCGATGCCATGGAAGCTGGTGGTGATGGTAGGATGAAAGCCGTACAACGGGTGCATGGTTGATGAAAGAGAGGCCATGTGGCTGTGCGAACGCTACTTTGCCCTCTTACCACCATGGTTTCGTACTTCGCCCTCACCTTTCTATTTTCTCGCTCTTTCTTGGCTGGCAGTATAGTCGGCTCTGGTGCTACTTGCTCGAGCTCTTGCGACCATGTGGATCCAGTCTTTCTCAAGTTCATCTCGGAATGTCCCTGCATGACCTACTGCTCAGCAGCACAAAATGGAACATACCTTCCAAGACTTTGTCGATGCGACGAGTTCCCTTTTGGATACTCTAAGCAATATGTTCTTCCACCTATGTGCCCTGCTGGAACGTTCTGTCCCCACGAAGGAAGCGGGTGTCTGCCGCTAGTTGCTGTTGGGGCGCGTGTCAGCTGAACAGGGACGAGCAGTGCGCGCCGCCAGTTCCTTGGACAGATCCTATTTCAGATATGGATGGTGTTCTCTGTTTGACGTCAACATGCATGTTCGTCGTCTAATTTCCAATTAAGCATTACTGACACTTTGAAGGTACACTAATGGAGCCCAAGGACAATGCTGTATCACGGAGAACATTACTTACCTGGATAATTTCAACGGGTAACGGTATACCAACACAGTAATCAGAGACAATTGCAAAGCTCCCGATTACTACTGTGGTCAAGTTAGCATGGTTTGCGAAGCGACTAGGGCTCTTCGATTTCGTTGTCAAATGCACGAAGAATGTGTGTCGGTATGTCTCATAGATGCAAACTGAACACTCATTACATTTCATGGAGAAACTCTGCTCAAGGATTCTGTGCCGATCCACCTGAGGCCCGCTTAAAAATAGTCTTGGCAATATGCTCTAACGGCTGTCTGTATCATCGGAGGTGGGTATGTTTTCCGTTTACATAAATCATATTTCAAGCGTCATAATAGTGCTAGTTGTCACGACCATGCTGCTTCCTCTTGTTCACAAGCATAATCGTTGGGGTCAGTGAAGCTGTGTCAGGCATCGAAAACTAATTCTCGTTTCCTTAGCCTTCGCCACACTATAATCTCTCTACATTCCCCCTCCGCCGCTGAATCTGAAGTGTATTCGGACAAAACACTGTAGCCTTTTCTATATTTGCTTACTATCAACTCGTCGTCAGGTCAGGCATAAAATTCAAATACATGTGTATCTTGCTTCTTTCTTTGTTTCTGGCGAGCTCTCTACAAACAGTAGGTTGCAACACGCGTTTCCTTTCCCATGTAGACATATACGGTCTACGGCTCTGCTTTTGTTTCAACATTCAACAGTGCCCCAGCTGTACTATCCCTGACATCTTTCAGGAATTTCGCAAGTTCAGTGCCTCCAGTCCCCTTCAACGGTGTCTTTCTTTCCTGTAGGTTTCTAGTGCGACCAGCGGGTCCGATAATGTAGAGTGTCACGATAATGATGTGAGCGTCCCGGAATGTCTTCAATGACCCAACAGCCTCATTATATGCTGCCAGTAGCTTCTGGTCTCCTCTACCCATCACGATATCTCTCAGCGGCCGCGGGTTATTGGAAAGATGATTCAAGAAGTGTCGATGATGGCGTGGCATGTATGATTGCATCCGGCTGAGAAAGGCCTTTTTCGCTGATATGTCACCGGATCCCGCGCCGGTCATGTCTGATGAGTGGGAGTAGCGGTCCACACCGAGGAAGATATCCAAAGCATGAACAAGCGAACTCTGGCCTGCACTCGGACCGGAAAGCTCGGAAGGATAGGGTATATCTAGTTCGTCCAGACCCTCAAAGATCCACTCACGCTTCTGGGGATCCGAATCGGCGCCTCTGAACCAAGGGCGAATGTTGTGATAGAACACCTCTGGATTGCAGCCTTCACGAACGTTAAGGAGTAGGACTTCCAGCTCATCGATGACTGTGGATAAGCGATGCAAGAATCCGGTAATACGCCACATAGCGATGTCGTCGCCTACGAAAGCTTCGTCCATGGTGGCTCGCATTAGCTCGAGCGCTTCTGCACCGCGTAACTCCATGCGAGCAGAGGTGAGATAGAACTCTTGCTCGTCGTTTGTATTAGTGAAAAGACTCTGGCTGCGAAGATTGTCCAGAGCTGGGACGGGTGACTCGGAGGGAGTTTTGAGGTCCCAATTGTACAGGACATCATCGGAATATGTGAGAACGGGAGGAAGCTGGAGCTGTGCGGAAATTTGCAGGAGGGGTATCGTGACGGGTCTAGGTATCACTATGGATGCATTTGGGGGGAGCGAGTGAATATAGAAATGCATAATCCACGCTAGGACGTGTCGACCGCGTCGAAGCCTAACCTCTGATGTCTTCAGATCATCAATCGGAAGCAAGGGAAGCTTAATAATAAGTTATTATGGCGATGCGGTAAATAGATAAGTGACTTGCATTACGGACTCGGGAACGCCAGGTTTCCGATGCGCTTTTTTGAGTATCCGTGAGGCCTGGTTTGTCCCCTAATTGAAGCCCAGATTCTTGCGCTTCCTGAAACATTGCCTCCCAGGGCTCCCACTGCCTCGGAAGACGCGCCAAAGGGGGCTGAGGGGGCATAAAACCAGTCCGATTGTCTACATCGAAATCATGGGCCGCTAGCGTGGTGGTATCAACGACACCACCTGGTGATCCAATTAAAATGTCAGGACGAGGAAGAGAGAGGAAATGGTCCGGGGAAAGATGGTCCATGATGCGACTGTCGATAAGTTACAGATGGGGGAGCAAAAATGGGGTTTCACTGCAGGTCCTAGGAAAAATAATGAGTATTATTTTGAGTAAAATTCAACGTAGAAGCAAGCGTACAATAGTACTTATCCTTCTTGCTCTCCGAGTCTGACGAAGCAGGAAAAGAACCTTGAGGGAAATTTATAATAACGGGTTTAGATGACGCCTTGCCGACGGGTGCCGCATGATATCATTTCGGACCATCGGTCTAGACTAAGAGCTACTACGATTGGATTATTCGTCGCTGCATCTGCATTGCTCAGGCAATTATCGACTAGCGACTCTCGTCAGTGGCGTGAAGAGGTCACTAGATGGGACACCGAGATTCTCGATAAGAGACTCAATCTAATCAAAAAAAGGCCCGTTAATATCCGCAGGTGGCTGTGATGCAGCGGGGAGAAAGGGGCCAAAGATAACAAAAAATCTGCAAAGCGCTAGTACTTGAAGTTGAATTGAAGACGCCAGAAACTATGGGAGATGACACAGACTTATCATCGATAGCTTACCTTCATGGCACTCAATTATTTTATCAGCCCAATCCAAGTTCTTCATTGTTCTCTATGTTGAACTTTTGGACTCCCAACGTGACAGCGAATTTGAGGCTCGCTTACCTGTGGCGAGAACTGATGCAATGCGTCGGTAGTGGTGCTTTGTCTAACCGAAATTAAAGAAACAATGGTAGTCCATTGAGCTTTCGTGTCACAGAATGGCAATTTTTTGGGGGGCATGTGCCAGTCTAGAACAAGGGTGGGAGTAGGAGTAACGTCGTATGTGGAATCTCGAACTGCGTCCCTTTACTGGAAATAGAATGGAAGGATTTTACAGCACATGAAGCTTTTACGGCGTTCATTGCATAAATGGTACCTACAACGCGGCCCCGTTTCAAACTTCCAATCCAAGGACAAGGTGCCCTGAGAATCTTGACGTCCTAGGAGTAAGTTTGAGTGTCGTCACAGAGGATAATATGACATGATGTACATGTGGCGGAGGTTACTGATCCACCAATTTTGTCAGTCTTTCCGCTGAACCCCAAGTGCCATGATACTGCAAAAGCACAGCAATTAGCATGTCTAAGCCAAAAAAGGTTCAGATGGTGAGATATAGACGGGGAGAAGAGGTCCGGTATCATTGATCATTCAGACTTCCATAGTCCGGTTCCGCTCAGTTCCGACAATCGTAGGTCTCCACCAAGTTAAAGCAACTCGAAGGGCTCTTTCTCGTAACGGCGTGGAGAAACCAGTGCAAGAAGTCACTTGAGCGAACGGGTCATTCAAAAAACTTGGAGCCTGCTGTTACAGATGACGTACTGGGAAAATCCTTAGCGCTAAGGTACAGACGCAACACATACAACTCACAAAAGGATGTTCTCAAACTTCCAATGGCAGATGATCCACAGCTATTTGAATCCACACAGCATTTAAAACAGCAGAAACTCCGACCAAATCAATTGGAGTCCTCGGCGTCTCAATGTAAGCAATGGTATCGTTGGGCCTCGTTTTATCAGCAAGTAATCACTCCGCCAATCTCGCAGAGACCAGCAACGAGGCGTTTTGCACATCATCTGACGATAAGTCAGAAATAGGACAAAGGGACCGACTGAAGGGATTAATGATGAATGAAGGGGGCAGCGGCGCCTGGTGAGCTTCGCGCGAGATGGTTTCAGCCAAAGTTCCGAGAGAGATAAGTAGCACGCCGGGCGAGTACGCTATCGGGGAGATACGCGTATACGTAAAACGAGGCCGACTCAGACGCGAAGTCGCCTGGAAAAGTAGGTGGGTCCGGGACCAAGCTCTCCACTAACGACAGTGGGTGTCCGGGTACACGGAAGATAGTGTTTTCCAGTCAAGCGAGAGGAAGAAGAGAATCTGATGAGCTGAATCGTATCCAAAATCCAATGGGGTAGTTTAAAAAACGCAAATGTATACTGGATGATCGATTGGTCCGGAACTATCTGGAGGCTCCAAGTTCGTCCGACAACTGGAACACACGGCAAGTAACTGTGATGGCGAAATGGAACGAGGTAACAAACTGAAAGGGAGTCAAAGAAAGTAAAGGCAACCCGGTCAAATAGAGGTGAATACAGGGAGCGGAAGAAAGAGACGACGTTAACAAAGGAATGGTTTTATTTAAATGACCCACGTGTTCAGGGAGCAGCCATGAGACATCTGGGAGAAGCAGGAAGCGAATCCAACGATGGACTGAGCATATTTAATGACGCATCTGCAGGAGGAAAGGACAATGGGCTTTGGCAACGGAACGCTTCGCAGGGATATCCAAGTTGGTCGATTGCTTTGAGAGCTTAATTGAGGTAATGTGAAAGAAAGTCGAATACGTCTACGCTAATTGTGCTTGGAACTGTAGGCTAATTGAGGCTAATTGTTCAAGTGTCGAAGAGAGGATTTGGTAAATGGCGGTTATTGTGTCAAGAGGCCAAATGAGGCGAGTGAGAAAAAGATTGTTTTTTGTCTTTGTGTGTATGTCGTGATGCTTCGAACGGGCTGTATTGTCTTAGCATTCTGGAAGCATCTGCACTTACCGGTCTGTATCAGCGCGTATCTCCAATGTCTCAAAACAACAAAAAGAATTTCAGCCCCGGCCACCCTTTTGGTTACTTTTTTGTTCTACCCCTCCAACTATCCTCCCAACTTGGGACACTAGTATCCCCTCTGCCTATATAATCTCCAGCTCCAGCCATGGTTTTCAGTGAGTCACATACTCAGTCGTACCAGTCGCCTTCTTAGCCATGCCTCACTACTCTCAGCCCGCTGCTGCCAACTACAACACCCCCCCTACCCACCACCACAAGGCCCGTGGCTGTCGTATGTGTGACCAGTGTCGTGCTGTCGAGTCCCCTGTTGGTCCCAAGTTTCGGCTATGTGGAGGCTGCGTATGTCCTCTGTCTTTCTCCGCATGTTTCCTGCTGACCCTGTCATTCACACTTTAGCTCGTAACACAATACTGCGTATGTCTCTGCCTAATCTCGGAACATAAACATCATGCTGAACGTCTCCTCCTAGTCTCCGGAATGTCAGAAGGTCCACTGGCCGACCCACAAACCCATCTGTCAGCACACCGCTGGCCAGATATCATCCACGAAGCAGGCCGCTGCCGTATACGGCGAGGAAAACATCGCTCGCAACTTGCGCAAGTTTACTTCCGCACATAGTGCTTTGCTAGGATGGGCTGGGTTCCAAGCGCTTCAGCTGAAGCGGCTCCCATCCAACATCCGACAAAACTGCCTCCTACTCGAACTTTCCCCCCGGAGCCACAGCGACTCTCATCGTCGGTAAGTCATCCTTATCTTCTCCATCCCGTCGGACCAAGGTTAATTGTTCACCTTTGATGCTAGGTTCTCCGTTTCCAACGCTCACATTGTCCCACGGTCGTATATCCGCGACCCCCTCGTGATATCCGATATCCAGCGACGGGAAGATCGCTGTCGTCACGGCGGGGGTATTGGCTGCCTTGTGGTTATCATTCAATGCGGCAGTGTCAGTCAAGTGATGCCTGTTGAGGTCGACCCTCCTTCAAAAATATCCTGGGATACGCGAGGGGACTGGTTGGACACAGTCAACCACTTTGTCGAGTCGGGTAGGACAGATTTCCAGCCGATATCAACAACATCCCGAGGGTGAGCTTCATTTCTGCTGCCGTCCTTGATGCGAAATTTATCAATAATGCAGGGTGTACTATGGTTGAGCGACCTCTTTCGCAACTTTCGTTTCGTTTTCGGCGTCTAGATCTACCACAGCGCCTTTGCCATGTCACATGTGCCCATCGACGCATTTGCCTTGTATTATCATCATGACATTGGCGATTACCTTTTACCTGGGCCTTGTTTATTTCGTTTGCATGTATACCCCCCGTCATACCTCGCTTTCGTATTCACACTGTACTACTGTTGTCTTATTAGTCCTGCTTTAAATCATGATTCACAGAGTTCGCATAGATCTGATAGGTATCATGATAAGTCTATGATAAGAGGTGTTCGTGCCATGTTGCGGTGAAGTTTACTCGACAGTATTGGTAGCGAGACAAAAAAAAAAAAAAAAAAAAAATTGCTCTTTTGCCGATGGCACATAAAGTTCGCTTAGTCAGCTTTGTCACTACGCGTTACGGTTGGCCAAAACATCGACGACCACGAGTAGAGTTTGATCCATGTCGTCCAGAACACAAGTGCGGTCCTCCACTTCTGCACCAAATGACGGGTCACGGACTATCACCGTCACCAATGCGCCGCCCAGCGAAGCCTCGTCGAGCGCACCCAACGTTGGTTCCCTCCGTCTCAGGGGTGCACGTCGCAAACCCAGGGTTGCATGGAGCGAGGATGTAGTCGATAACGAAGGCTGTGGGAAGAAGAAGAGCAAGAGTGTGTCTGTCGCTGACTTTCTATTACTCTGGTGTCTGACCTGCATCCAGTCTGCTGCATATACCACAAACCGAGACGGTTCGACGAGTCGTCGGATGAAGATTCGTCGTCGGATGACAGCGATTCTGACGAAGGCTGTTCATGTGGAGACCTTAACCATTCACACAGAGGAAAGAGCAGGAAAACTGACATGGACCACCCAGAGTCGAATGCCTACGAATCTGTGCCAAGCAATCCATCGAAAGACAAAGGAAGGGTAGACAACTGAGCAGAGGCTTATGGAGTTTGTTAGAGATAACAGTTGCACTTTATATATACCATTGTACATTAATCCCATTTCAAGTTGGCGAAGGTGCTTGTCCCACGACGATGTAACGAGTATCTCATAGCATGGTGCATAATACATAACGAGACCTATCGAACTACCCCCGTGACTACTTAAGGGGCTTGTAAGGTGGTGAGGAAGGCCTCCCCAGCAGCAGTCCCTTTGGGCTTCTTGACTCCCTTTTTCTTCAGGCGCTCCTGCTTAACTGGAACCCAAATCAATAAGAAATGGTGCAAACATGAAAGGCACCACTTACGGAGCTCCTGTCTGCGAAGAGACTTGGCATAAGGGTTCAGACGGAAGAGTACAGCCTTATTGACGAGAGGGTTCTTCTTCTGCGTCCAGGGGCGCTTCTGGATCTTCTGGCCGGCGGGTCGAACAACAGATTGGATCTCATCGCTGTTGATAAGGCGGGTAACGTCGGGGTTGGTGATCTTGGCAGTAGGGAGGCTACAGTTGCATAATGAGAATAATGAACGACTGAGATATAAATTTTAAACTAACAAGTAATCTTTTTTGAAGACGGAAGCCTTGTCAAAGGTTCCGAAAACCTCGTCAAGGAGACCGAATGCACCTTCAGTCCAGATGACGAAACGGCCAAGATGACCGCCGGGAGCGAGTTGCAGTAGATTTAGGCGCCTGACATTGACAAGTTCGACACCAGGAAGGTTACGGAATGCCCTGACGATACCGTTGTCCTCATTGTACACAACCAAAGGACCACGACGCTGCCGGTGCCTGCGGTTCCTCATTTTGCCCTTACCAGCCCGAAGTTTGCGCGAGTTGGAGACCTTGACCACGTCACGGTAGGCATGGAGAGATTGGAGAAGGGCAACAGCCTCCTTGGTCTTCTTGAACGACTCGGCGGCAGACGACACGACGAGGGGCACTTCTTCAATCTCCTCGATACGATGACCACGAGCGAGGACGAGGGAAGGAAGAGCAGAAGCGGCCAAAGCGGAAACCACAGCAAAGCGGCGCTGGTTCTGGTTGACTTTGACGTGCCATTTGCGCCAGGTCTTGGTGGGCGCAAACATACGACCTCCACGGCACATGTTACCGAAGGCGGCCTAAAGCGACGGTAAATATACTGGGAAAAAAACAGGAAAAAAAGGTGGAAACTCACCTGTCCAGAACGGTGGGTTCCCCCACCACCAACACGGGGGATACGGGCTACAGCTCGTCCAGTACCCCAAGACTCCGCACTAGTTTGGTGTCCAGCCTTTTCGCTGACGGCGTACGCCTGCCTTTTGTTCTTGGCGATGCTCTCTGCAATCAACCACATCAGAAACCTGCTTCTGTATGATTAATACGGTTACTTACTGTGCACCTGAGCGACGACATCGAGCCTGATGGGCGCGGTCAAAACCGCAGGGAGAGGAAGAGAAGTGGAGGCCTCTGAAAAACGACATTCAGCATTACAACCGACAACAGCAGTAACAACGCGACAGACCTCCGGAAGGAGAGCGCACATTGACAGTGGGTCTCGAGGCCATGTCTTGAGTCTTGAGGTCTTGATATTGTTGCCAATAATTTTGGCCAACCTTCACTAGGTCCAGATTTAGGGTTTTGCCGAGAAACTATACAGCTGGCTGGTGACTAACAAGAGCAAATCGCATCATTCCTTTTTTGGACTGATCCATGATACGATTTTCCTTGGCCTTTTTGACATACTCCTCACTGTTCTCTACAATAATATAGTATTGTCACGGTCGTGGTCTGCATGCGTGCATGCTATAAATGTCATCATGGGTCCACAATAGTTGGGCCATCTGTAGGCGGACGCGTAAATACTATACGGCTTAGTTTGCGTTTCAATGAGGATAATAATGTGGTCGTAGTCACCTTGAGATACAAGAGTACTTTTTTTCTATTCGAACGTCAAACGTTCTGATGAATTAGTACCATAGGAAAGCGTTCTAGGTTGGATGAGGATGTGGTCATCACCAAGACTCGACCGTAAATCTGGACACAACCTCAAGAACGGGGAGAATTGCCATCTAGATTCCGCAAGTATTACCGCTCTATAGCAGAGGCAATGGTGCTTGCCTCTGCACGGACAGGTGTGTGTTGTTAACGACACTCATGCATTTTATAGTAGGCCCAGCGAGAATTATCTAGGATCACTATCAAGTTGGTGTACTACTGAAGCTCCAACCGAAAAACTACGTTTCCAAGTTCTCAAAATATGCACTGCGGGCGGGCTCCGCGATCTGTATCCGTTTGTACGATCGTTACAAATATCATATGATCTCTTCTTATCTGTATCGTATTTGTCAATGCAATGATAACGTAAACCATGCGACCTCGAAGAGAGGATGCAATGAAAGAGAATTGAAAAGGTATGAAAGCTTGACCGAATATTACGTCGTTGCAACTTACTAGCATGTTAGCATCAAATCCATATGTCGTAAAATATAGATCTCGCAAGATGGGTATCATCAGTCAGATACAGGTGACGCCAGTTACGTTGAGCGGATGTATTTATGGACGCACCTCGAGGTGATGCGTGGTGGAGCGTGGGAGAGGTGAGATGAATTGATTAAAAAGGGATGGTTTGCGCTATAAAGAGTAGGAGATTGATCTAAGACTTTGGAGGATAGCCGAAGTTATTTTGGCAGATTCATATTGAACGGAAGGCATGGCAGTCGTGTGGGGAATATAATGATCGATCGAGAAATACATATCAGGAGCTGATATAAGTAAGCCTGCTGACATACACAATTTGATGGTTTATGGAATTCATATCTGCTTCTTTTCTCACGTTTGGCTGTTGAATCTAATTTATCCTTCATCGACAACAGCGACGAGGAGCTGCTCAGCCTGTCGTCAACAACTCCTTCATCACCGTTTCTCACGACGACGACCACCTTTCCTCGATGACAGCAGCTCATGGTCTGGATTACTCTGATTCTTTCCTCATGAGTCTCCCGACCGTGCCTGCGCCGGTCCCCTGCTCTTCTCCCGTCCCTCTCTTGACCCCTGAGCAGCTCAGCGACCTTCACCACAGCCATCTCGTGTCTCATGCGCCAGACCATGTTCTTTTTCCCTTTCTACACGGCCTCGAAGGCTCCAATGCTGCTCAGAACATGTTCTTCTCGTCCATTGACGACGTGCCAAGGTATCGTGGTCTCATGACCGTCGTCTGCGACGACGACCTGGACGGGCTCTTCATGTCGGCGGATGAGGATACCGATGACGACAATGATGACCTTGATACATCATCAGACGAGCTCGATGATATGGATTTAGATACCGACATAGACGTTGAGATGTCCAACGGGATGGACGGCGTTGCTGTGCATGCCGAGGACGAAGTAATGGAGATTGTTGGCATTGGCAATCCTGATGAGAAGGAGGACAAAAGTCAGCACCAGCATATGCACCCTGTAGTCATGAAGCCTCCGCCGCCTCTCAAATCGTCTCCTGATTCTCCCATCTCTGATTTGTATGTTCTAGTTCGCTTTTTGTCTGTTGTGCTTTTATATTGATAGTGGTCACAAGGCCATCACCCCACCGAAGTCATGGACGCAAAGCGCCCCCTGTTCTGACATCGACTTTTCGACCTGCGGAGCTTATCGCGCCCGTTCTGTCAGAATCAAGCACCGAAGAATGGCAGTTCCAACAGCTTTGCGTTCCAGAAGGCATATCTTTGAGGAACTTCGGCATTCAAGTCGTACGTGACCCTGTCTTCTCCGGAGTTTGGGTGCTGATGGAATCCCTCACCTGCAGCCAATCTTGGCCACTCTGTCTGATGTCGTGATCTACTCCCCAATTTCCGGTGGTGCTAAGAACTCGGAGAACGCCAAAAGGCTAGCGGAACGGTTCAGGTCTGCCATTGCCCGTAAAAAGGTGGAGAGAGCGGGGAAGCTTCGATTCGATTCGAAACCGAGACGCGGTCAAGACTCCAGTGATTCTCCTGCTGCCCGCTTGTTAGACTACAATGTTTTTCTTCTTGACGCCACACTTGAAGATTTCACCAAGTCGAACTCGGCATTGACACACCTTGTCCGACGATGCGATAGTCGGCGTCGGTGGTTTGAAGAATGCCCCTCCGAAATACCCTCTACTTTGCAACCCAATACTATCAACTTCGCTGTTCGTGAGAAGGAAGAAATGCGAGACCTCACAACAGCAAGCGAGATACTATGGATTGGTGTTCATCCATGCGCCGACTCTATACCGGAGCACCAGGTTCAGCAAGATGAAACTAAGACTACCGGTGAGGCTCAACGAGGGAAGGTCAGAGGACAAGTATTTCTCGGGAACTCTAATGACGTGCCGACACCCGTTGGAGGAGGTGATGGAGACGAGTATGATGTCGACTACGGCTTTGGAGGTAGTGAGGAGAAAGCGCACTCTCGCACCAATCCACCTGGATATGACATTTGCATCGAATGCCATGATCTTGCACCATTCCCCAGCCCTGCTCATCTTCGAGCGGCGGAAGACAAACTCCACGGATTGGAAGCGCGCTGGCGACAGAAGGTCCTTGAACATAATCCCCCCTTAGATGATGATTCCGAAATTCCTCCTCGTCCACCCCCACATGCTAATTCCATAATTCACCTTCCATTTCCTTCCTCGCCTTCCAATACCGCCTCTATGAAAGCGCTGGTCCGGTTCCTTGACAAATGGCTTACACCTGTTTCGCCGAAAGACGGAGCATCCAAGGACAAGGGCAAAACACCTGGGACGAGAGAAGCTGATGGCAGGCGTTGGTCTTTGCTGTCATCCGCACCGTCATTTCCTCTATTCCACCCACCCGCGCCGGCTCCTGCCTCTGTTTCCAACAATGTCCGTATTAGGTCATTCACATCTCCGTCACCATCAACAGCGCACAATTGCTCTACTCCTACCCGTCATCCCTCTCGACCTTTGAAGATTCTCATCTATTCATCTGATGGATACACTGAATCGTCTGTTCTCGCTTTATGTTTGCTCATATCTCTGAAGAACCTGTCGCTCCCTGAAGCGTATCTAGAGCTTCAGGTCTCCAAGGAGCGGAGCTTCTTTGTCTATGGAGCAGACCTGGGAATCTTGAGAAGATGGGAAATGGAGGAGCGTGGCAAAGAAAGGGATCGAGGTGTGCGTGGAGTGAAATACTTCTCTAATCACCGCGAACATCTGTCCATTAGTGAGGGCCATGTGGGCGCTGGTGTGAATCCATATGTTGCTGGATGGGGAATTACCGATCAGCGCGAAACACCATCTCCGACGGCAGTTCCGTCGCAACGTGGTGCTATCTCTTCCAGTGCGCCCAAAGATCTTGATATCCACGATCCAAATATTAAGATTGGCCCGGGACGGCGCCCCCGGGCCAGTACATTGCCTGCCTCCTCACTGCTGGGTTGGGATCACCAGACTTGGTTCGATGACCCAAGATTTGACGGAAGTTTTCCTAGCAGAGTGCTGCCTTTCTTGTACTTGGGAAATCTGTAAGTATCTGTGCTTTCTCTGGTGAGCGTGTTTCTGATGCTAGGGTCCAGAAATCATGCCTCGAATGTTTACATGCTTCATGCACTGGGTATAACCCACGTTGTGTCTGTTGGCGAGTGTGCTCTAATTCCACCTCCTAATGTACATCATCTTGATGGCGAACATGTTCTTGATCCTGAGAACGATTATCCTTTAACAACACATTTTATAAATTCGCCCTCGCAGGTTCCAGGACAATTCATACCAGGGAAAGGCTTCGGGAAGCATGGTTCTCTCTGGATCGAAGAACGTGCGGGACGCATCAAGGTCTTGGACATCCAAGGTGTATGTGATGATGGGATAGACACCCTTGAACCGCAACTGGAGCCCATATGCCAGTGGATCGATACCGCTAGGAGAGAAGGCGGCAAAGTGCTAGTACATTGCCGTGTCGGTGTCTCTCGGAGTGCTACTGTAACCGTGAGTGCTGCGGAACATGCCTGGCTGTGTTGTAATACATTATCCGATAGATTGCCTTTGTGATGAAGCACCTTCAGATATCTCTGGTTGAAGCATACCTCATCGTGCGGTCCCGACGTTTGTCCGTACTTATCCAACCGAACATGAGGTTGCTGTATAACTTGTGCGGATGGGAGGTGAAGCTCGCTAAACAACGCGCAGGCGACGACAGGGACAAGTTGAAGAAAGAGCTTTCCAGAGCACTATCCTGGCCATATCTCGCTAGGGAGGTACACCGACTGAATGAAAAGTACCTTCACTGAGCCGCTCCCGTCCGCCATTCCTCTCATCACCGTCCTTTTCACTCCTTGTCTCTTCGCTGTTTCATGACTGGTTCTCTTGGTGCTGTTATGTTAACATCTGTATTTGTATCATTACCAAATCTGTCACTTGAACTTCTTTCCTGATTGTCTTCATACTTGTCGTCTGTATACATAGAGCCTTTGTAGTCCTTTTCCATCTTCATTAATTATGGTAAGCTGATGCTGCGTCTCACCATTTCCTCGGTGCGCTGAATAGCTTTGTACATAATCTTAATCTACGACATCGTCACACTCACACATCGTCTTCCCGGCTTTCCTCGATCTTCCCCAACTTGTTTTTCTCCGACAGCGTGGAGTCACGTTTGCGACGTCGCGTTATGACCCGGTCCTTGATGGAGGAGCCTAGCTCTTCCTGGATGAAAAAGTCAACTGGAACCAAGCCAGACATCCCCCAATCTATGCGTATCTTCGTGGATGCGCTACTCGAAATATATCGCATTGAATAGAGTGAATTGTATCGACTCATCCATTGGTCGCAACACCAGCAGCATTCCTCGCTACAACCAATGGCGCATCGGCCTGGGGCCATCAGACCTCGCTCATGAAAATACCTGAGGACAGCAATCTTTGCGTGGATACGAGTGCGGCAAGCGGCCTGCCAATTACGTTCAAACGAAGGAAACTGGGTAACGATACTTTGCTGCCTCCCTGCATCAAAATTAAATCCCAAACGCTTTAAGGCTATCCATGGTGTCATAGCCATCTCGACGGACCGTTCAGCGGCTGCGCTGGGACTCGCAACCCATCTGACTGGTATATTACCATCGGGGAAGACTTGCCTACTTCGACGAATCAGCGTGTTCACGCCACCGACATATTGTTTGATCCTCTCCAAACACCTCCTCAGCTCATCAGCAGCCTTGGTTTTCTCCGAAAACACGTCGTCGGTCTGGACCGATATGAAACGCGAGGAGGCAATGATAACGCTCAAGACATGAAGTCGGGTATAATTAGCATGAGAAAGTACTGGAAAATCACGATGAAAGGGAGAAGACGCGACTTTCTCGATGTCGGCGAAGAGCATGTGAAAAGTATCTGCGAATTCACGGTCATCGTGATTTGGGTGTAGAAGGTGGAAATGAGGGAACTCCTCCTTGAAGGACAGTGGTTGATACGAGTTAAGTAGCGCAGTATGGTGACAAAGATACCGACGGGCCGCTTCATAGAGGTTTTGCATGCGTATTTTCATGCTCATAAAGCAACGGGCAAAAAGGACAGGAAACACCTGGCGGAAATCGCGCGTATCGGGGCTGGTAAACGCGTCGAGAAACAACGAGACAAAATTCTTGTCTTCTTCTGTAATAGCACCAGTTTTGGACAGAATAATGGTGGGCGGAATTGTGGTTGGATCGAGTGATGCAGCGAATAATTCGCCTTCGAAGCCAGTGGCGATGCAACTCGCGATCACGTCAAGGGCACGCAATGTTTCTTTCGTATCTTCATCTGCTCCAAAATCGGAAGGATGTGAATGATCAGAGAATTGTAGAAGGTGCAACAGCTGCAGTCGCTCGTTAAAAGTTACCTGTTCGATGTTCATGTACAAAAGCGGACTGCACTGCCTCGGTAATTTTTTTTCCAAATTTATTCTCACGGGACTGCCAAGTTTGCTCTGGTTCAACATGTGACATATTTTGGACAATTCATTTTGGACAACTTACTAGCGTGCTAAACCCTGGCAAAACAAGTCTGAACTCATCGGTCCCTCATTTGTTTTGGATATATCCATAACTATTTATTCAGTAGTATATGTTCTACCTGAAACATGGCCGTCAAGGTTCATCGATGGATCACTACCAGTGCTAATGTGCTCTGGCTATGTGACATCAAATTTACCAACAGACGACACTAACTTTCCTGGCTTTTCATTCTGGTTTTGTCAGCTCTTGGCTCTCTCGCTAAAGACATGTCTTGCTTATATGATCTCGCTTGGATCACTGCCTTGTGCGTCTGAACACATTACCATTCAGCAAAAACCGGACCAGCAGTCACATATAAAAGGCGAGGCTGTATTCTTTATTTTTCTATCCTTACCCTTGGACACTTGTGTTTGAGATGTTGTCCTCCGCCTTCCTTACGATCGCTTTGGCTGTTGCAGCTTTTGCACATCCTGCGAGACAACTCTCTGCAAAGGTAATCACCTCTTGTTCAGTTCCGAATACGGCGGCCCTCACATTTGTATGTTGAACTTCTTCATACTAAGCATTACTGACTGACCATGCTGCTTAGGACGATGGACCTTGGAAATATTCGTGCGTCGTATTTGACCTCCAATGCCAACAGCATTTACTTGGGTTTTTAGGGAACAAATTGTCGATACCCTTGATGCAAGAGGAATCAAAGCCACCTTCTTTGTTAGTACGTAGACACTTAGCCCCTAGCCCCCTATGGTTCGAATCTAACCAGCACCGTCGTTCAGATGGAGATAACTGTGAGTCTCGCTTGCTTGGAGCGTGGTATTTCCAGGAAAGACTCATGCACTTACCTTGCAGACGGTTGTATATATGGCGACGCTCAAGCACAAGCGCTTAAGAATGCATACTCTAAGGGTCATCAGATTGCTTCGTGAGGCGTGATTTACTCTTCGAGTGCAGGCTTAATCAACACTTGGATACAGTCACACTTGGGCGCATAAAGACTTAGCTACCCTATCTCGCGACGAAGGTATGTAGCTCACGCCATTATCAATCACATTTATGACTTTTTTTCTGGTGTCAGTCGATAGTGAATTCACCGGCGTCGATAGTATGTTTGTCGTGAACCGATAACAGATTATCAACTCAATTGCTAATGCAGAGGCTCTGGAGTCAATACTCGGAGTCAAGGTCGCATTTGTGAGACCTCCATTCGGTAGCTACTCAGCCGACGTGTTGCAGGTCGCTGCTGAGCACGGTCAAAACGTGATTATTTGGGATTTCGAGTACGTTCCCCTTCATCTTTTCGACGAGTCTATTCTAACGTTTCTAGTTCTGGCGATGGTAGCGGGGTATCTCCTGCCCGTAGCAAATCAAGATACGACAAACTTGTGGCGTCACATCCTAACACTATTTTAGCCCTGAATCATGAAACTTACGGTCAGTGGATGAGGTTACTTTTCCAAATCCTATCTCACTCCATCGGACGTTTGATATAACTAGTGACTACTGCGTGAGTGATCATTCTTACCACTGTATCAGCAATATCGACGCATCTGCAGGACCACCGTTCTCCCACATGCCATTGAGGAGTTGCAAGATGCAGGCTATGAACTCGTCACCGTTGCTGACTGTCTTGGCCTGTCTCCATACTTGAGCGTCGGAAACGCTGGTACCAATGATGTATGTCTTTGATCTGGATCGTTCTCAGTTGACTGCTAATTCTTGGCGGAAAGGATTCATGGACCTGTTGAACGGCAATCATTGGACGTGCTTTCTACACGGACTTACGGACAGTTGTTATATCATCTGCTTATTTAGCACCCTCTGCGTTGCAGACACCATGTAACAAGACAACAATTAAAGGAAAAGTGAATTTGTAAGGTAGCAGGGGCCGCGGGCGATCGAAACTGACATGTGAGGCGTTCAGTACACACTTGTCAATAATCGTCCTTCTTTCCTAAATTCCATCATGTATTCGCAAGATGACGAATTCTTGTGTTCCCTGCGCACGCCTTCTTGTGCCATCATCGCGTTTTGTTGCATATTCCGCCTTAGACCCATCTTTCAGCCCGCGGAAAGATAACAGAAAATAGACCAGATGGCAACAAGACGGATGCTGTCCCTCTCTTCGATCTCTCGCGTTACATTTCTCGTCTCTAGAACAACAGGTACAAGGCGCGCAGGCCTAGTAATATGATTTATGTTTCAAACAGCGCAGATTTGCCAGAGAAACATACACTTTCACCTTAATGACCTTACTGCGTCCATATGGTTAGGAGCCAACTGATATAAAGGGTCAAAGGGACCTGACGTATAAAATCAACGTCTGAAGAACGTAGCTCTGAATCACGATCGTCATGGCTCCTGAATCGTTGAATGCCAAGAAGCGATCTCTTCGCAGCTACATCTGGTGTGTTATTGTGTTTCTTAATGTGGACACCTATTGACCTGCCGATCTATAGGGACACCTGGGACAAGTCGCCAGAAGAGCGAAAGTTTCTCGGCAAACTTGACGCTTGCTTGCTAACCTACGCAGCACTGTCGTATTTCAGCAAATAAGTCTCCCCTTCAAAGCCCGCCTTCGTATACTCACCTCCTGCGTCAGCACGTATTTAGATCAACAAAATGTCACAGTACGTATCTCACGAATTCATGGTAGTAAATTATGCTGATGCGTGAATAAGAATGCCGTGGGTTTGCTTCTATTACTTGCATACTTGGGCAGAAATTCATCTGACTTTTTTGTCAAAGTACGTATCTGGAATGAAAGAAGAGTATGTTCCTTGTTCCGTTGTTGGAGCGCTGATATCTCATACTTCTGTAGTTTGAATTTGTAGGTTCTCACACGCACGTTAAATGACTCGGCTTTAATTATATCTAGGCATGGAAATGAATATAACTACATCACGACGGCTTGGACTTGTGGATATGTTATTGGACAAATTCCTTCCAAGTGCGTGTCAAGTTGTTTTATTTACTGTCAGATGAACTTAATACAGATCACAGTCTCCTGATAACCAGAATCAGGCCTTCACTGTGGGTGCGTGTCCTTCGCCTTTGTGCTCGTACTTTCTATAGACTTTGTCAGATTCCCACCATGGAGATTATCTGGAGTATTCTCACAATGCTCTTGTCAACGTCCAAGAACTTTTCCCATATATGTGCTTTACGATTTTTCGTCGGTGAGGGTACACATTCACCGGTTGAGTGCGAAGATTAAACTCCAGGAAGGATTGGCCGAGTCGACCTTCTATCCTGCCATACAGTACGTCATTGGCAGTTGGTACAGACCCGAGGAGTTGGCGAAACGTGCTTGTATTTTTCATGTATGGTCTTCATCTCGAGATTGGGTGGGTTTGTTGATTCCACACCTTACTAGACCGCCAGTGCGATTGGGCCAATGTTTAGTGGTTTCTTACAGACGGCATAGTCATTTCTAGAGATGTCGTTTATACTTTCACTCAACTGTCACAGGCGGCCTACAATGGCTTGAACGGAGTTCACGGTCTTGCGGGCTGGAGATGTGAGTCAACAGGTTTCCGAGTTGTCGACGCGACTGAATCTAGTAGGGCTTTTTATCATCGACGGCATTATCACGATTCCCATCGCACTACTTGGATACTTGATAATGCCCGGTATGTCACCGAGACCTTTCAGTCGTATTTTTGTTCTCTAACACATCGTGCAGATCTTCCGCATAACACTAAGCCGTCCATCTTTTACACCGAACACCAATTGCTTTTGGCTCGGAAGCGCATGGACGAAATTGGAAGGAAGCCCCCCACCAAGTTCACCAAGACGAAGGTAAGTTCATTCTGTATCGCCTTGGCTCACTTCTAAGGTTCAATCCAGGTCTTGGGCTTTTTTAAGACCTGGCACCTTTACACACTGGTGCCTCGTAAGTACCATCACCTCAGGAATTTTACGAGCAGCTGAAGTGATCGATTTATAGTCTACGTTCTTGTCAGTGGCATCATCTCTCTTTCTATCTCACTGATTTCGATCTAGTTCAATAACGGCAACGGCCCTACAAATTCTATGATCTTCTGGTTCAAAAGCTTCAACACTACAAGTCATACAAAATATACTGTTGGCCAAATAAACTGTTATCCTCTCGGTATTAATGTCGTGCAAGTCATCACAAGTACGCCCTCAAACATCGTAGAGTCCTCCGACTCTCGTTTGACCGCAAACTTGAATTTTAGCTTTGGTATATGCATGGTGGTCGGACGCCATCGAGAAACGATGGCCTCCAATGCTTTTTGCTGGGGTAAAGAAACCCATTACTTAATAGTATGATCTCATGCTGGCTCATAGACTTGGAACATCATAGTCTGTATCGTTCTTGCAGCGACACCCCTTTACACTCACATCGCTAGGCGCTGGGCCTTCTATTACATGGTACGTTTGGTCCTGCTATCCAGAATGACTCCTGCTAGACACGTTGTAGACCTCCGTCGGCGGCGGATTGTCCGGTCTCATACTTGCTTGGGCCAATGAGCTTACCAGTAGCGATAACGAAAGTACGTTCTTAGGATCGATCTGACTGTAACCAATCATATTTAAGCTGCTTCGAAGAGAGATCGTTTGTTGTCGCTTGCTGCAACACCTTTGCATATACAGTCCAGGTACGTTGGTTTGTTTCTATCATTATGCTAATTAACAGTCTGCTCCAGGCTTGGCTCCCGATGTGATTCCCGTCTTTTCAATTCCTCTCATGTATCTGACATCTGCTTAGATTGATATTCCCACAAGTGGAGCAGCCTCGGTATGTCCAAACGTCTGGACCTTGTGTTGCCATCTGATGTTGTGGTAGCGTCTTCAAGGGTAATGTAACAACTGCTTGTATTAGCTTCGGCATGAGTAAGCTTCGAGACATACACATACACCATTCTCATAATTCTGATGCGGTTTCGCAGTCTGTGCGGCATTGGCGACTCTGTACTTCCAAAACCGCGATGCTAAACGAGCTCGTCAGGGGATGGAAGAAGGTAGCACCAGTGACATCGGACGTTCAAATTCATTGACTTCACAAGTGGAGAAGGATAATGACGATGAATGAAGGAATTGCCGTTCGTGGGTTATGCAAGCGTAGACCACTATGCTCACTTTGGACACAAATTCAAATCCTAATGTCTTGAGAGGATGCGAATATAGAAAAGTGATATTCCAGCGATGTTGGCCATGGGCAATTTCGGTTCTAAGATCCCGATAACACTTGTATCACCCAACATCGGACACATAGGCAGATAGGACCATGCCGGTTCATGATGAGGTGATTGTCCAGCTGAATCACCTCACTGATATGCACTCGGAGACTTGATCACTTTGCCGGAAACCCGCAGGACTTGTTCGATATAAATGCCTGTCCTTATTACTGCGCATCTTACTTATCTCGCGATGCCAGTTGCCACACCTCAGCTAGGATCCTTTCAGTATGTCGCCGAGACGGAGGTTCGACAAGTGCGCTTTTGCCGAACAGTTTTCTTTTAACAGTGCTATTACAGGAAGACTTGGATTGGGCAGAGCTCGTCACCATCGACTTGAGCCTGTATCACACACCTGAGGGTCGGAAGGGGCTTTCAAAGACCCTCATTGACGCTGTCCGTGAGAAGGGATTTTTCTATGTCAAGAACTTCGGTATCTCCCAGCAGCGCGTAGACAGGCAGTTTGCCCTTGGAAAACGCTTCTATGATCTCCCACTGGAGGAGAAATCACAATATACACCTGCAGGATTAGGTTAGACCACAATATACATAGCGATACCGTGGCTAATAATCTTCATCTCATAGACAAGGGTCAATTCAATGGTTACGTACCGGCAGGTCGCAGGATGTTTGTCTTAGTCTGTGCGACACTCAAAAACTTGGCCTGATGTCCTACCTACAGTATTGACCCTGAAACCGGGTTGAAAGACCACACGGAGATCTATAATATTCCTAGTACGATTTCACCTACTCGTACTATAGGTTGCCCTAACTTGAAGCTTTTCCTACGCTGCAGAGTTCAATGGCTACTTCTCTCAGATACACCCCCCGGCTGTGGCAGACCACATCAAGGAAGTTGAGGAATTCGCAAGGGTCAGACTTAACGAACTTCATCATTGTTCCTTTTAAACTCACACATCTTTTCAGTCCTTGCACACCGATGTCTTGGACCCTCTATACGTGCTTTTGGCGATTGCATTAGAACTTCCCGAGGATTACTTTACCAAAATACATCGATACGAAGCTAAGAGCGAGGTGCGGCTTCTGAAATAAACTGTCTGCGTGTCTACTACGGTGCTTAAATATCCACAGGACCATCTGAGATACATGAAGTATTCGAAATACACCGAAGAAGAAAACAAGAAAGTGAAAAACTGGTCAGTTGGCCATACTGGTAAATACTAATCGGCTTTCTTTATGCTGTATACTCAACCTTTGCTTAGACCTGGGTAGTTTCACACTCCTATTCCGTCAGCCAGTTGCGGCGCTTCAGATCCGTTACCACTCGACAAATGAGTGGAAATGGGTGAAGCCGCAGGACGCTACGTTGACTGTCAATGCCTGCGACGCGTTGACGTTCTTAACTGGAGGATATGTCAAGAGCACGATTCACCGGTACAGTTGTCCCTCTGATTTCTTGAGCCCTTAACTGACGCGTTTCTCAGCGTGGCTGTCCCACCTAAAGACCAGCAACATGTTGACCGTCTGGGTTTGTTGTACTTCTCTAGGTGCGGCTATCCGCCACTTCCATCTCTTCAGATGTTGATGTTAACTCTGGAGGCCTCACAATGACATTACACTATCCACCATCAAGGAATCCCCTGTTTTGCAGCGCGAAGGGTATACCCAGAACCAATTCGAGTCTGGTGCTCACAAGGTGCCGACGATGGAAGGTCGGTTATATCCTCCCAACACGGTGTCCTGTTATTAACTGGGCAACAATTATCTCAGAATGGACCTTTGCAAAGCAAACGTGGCAGAGGACAAAAGGTTACCAGGATAACATCGCGTACCGGACAGCCACCATTCTTCCGGGTTTCAAGGAGAAGGATTACGCGTAGTTCATCTATTACGATTTATTAGCAGTTATGTATAAAACTCGTATCTGAGTGGAATTGTATATTCTTAGAATCTTTACTTTATGCCTCAACTGTACGTCCGATTGCATAGACCCCAAGTGCCTCACTTAACCTTCCGTGATTATACTAAGACGTTCCCTCTTCCGAGCATTCAAACATCAAACACTATACGCTTCTGTACTTTTGGTACAGAGCCCGAACACCCTGAAGGTTCCGTTGTGAAGCATCGGATAACTTAGCCATGTTAAAATTTCAGCTCGAAAATTTCTCGGCAAGTCAGACTGGGATACCTTGGAATCAGCTGAGACATGGTCAAAGGTGCATTGTCTGTAATAAGGAAGAGATATAACCGCAGATCCACCCCTCACTCCCTGGGAGCGCCACGACCAACACCACCAACGAACGAAGGCCTGAAATCTCCTCCAGCGCTCTCCTTCTTGCGGTAGTCATCACGGTCACCGCGAGGTGCACGGTATTCTCCTCCTCCTGGACGAACAGTTGCAGCGCGAGGCGGCCTAGCGGCCTTTTTGTGGGTGGCGGGAACAATTTCAGCTGGAAGGTGCAACCTTGAACGTGATTGAGCAAAAGTACACGACAAACCAGTGAGAGTTCATACCATTCCCGGAGGTACTCAACGCCTTCAGGTGTGAGGGTATAGTAGTACCATTGCCACGAGAAACGGGTCTTGACGAAACCTTTCGATGTAAGGCTTTGAAGGGCCTTGATTACTTGCAAGTTGGGAACGCCCTTGAGCTCCTCGTGGGACGCAGCATTGTAGTCCTTCTTCGCGACAAGGACACCCTCTAGAAGGAAAAGAATTGTAAATCTAGACGTTAGTGCCTTGGAAGTCAAAGCACCTTTGAAGAGGTTCTCATAGATCTTTCGGCGGTTCTCCTTGGAAATAATCATAGCTGCCGAGTGAGGACTTTGTGATATCAGACCTTTGCCCAGACTTCTTCTGGTTGAGAATGTCCGCACCGATAAAACGAGAATGCCGGCTGAAAAAGTACAAGCATCAGCGTCATCCAAGATTTCGAGAGCGCATCCAACATCATTCCTCAACCGAGATCTCCCAAAACGCTTGGATGGCTAACACAGATATGCATAGTTTCAAGGGAACACTCACTTGATGTGGCTTGGACCGCTAGTCTTGAGGGAACGCGAGCGCTGTTGCGAGAATTCGACGACGGACAGTGTCTCAAGGACCTCAAAGGGAAATAGATGTCAATACACCACAATATCTTCGGGCCGACAATCCGAAGTTTTCGTTCAGTTACCACTCGCAAACGGAAAAGTAAAGAGGCCAAGATGTATATTTAGTAGTTGCCTCTTTGGCCCATCTCGATTGGACAACGGGCCTCGGCGTGCCTACCAAACATCTACCCACAACATGACCCCGCATTTCCCCCAGCTCTATAACGGTTCGCCTGCAACCCCAAGTGACGGCATTATACCCCAATGTTTCATCATGCACTGCACTCACTTATAGGCCGTCTCAACGAGCTCTGGGCGGTATTTAAAGTGATGGTTCACACCCCTTGCGCACCCAGGCAGGATTATTCGGCGGAATATATGCCCTATCACCCGGGGTATATAGTAACGTTACTAAACTGCACTGGCATCATCGGGAACAGACTGTTGAAATAGAAAACTGATAGTAAAGAATTGGAGCATGATTAAAGAAAGTTGTATTCATGTTGCAATCCTTTCAGTGCCATCTGCTCTAGATCGTGGCAGCCCTGCATCGTGAATGGCTCCCGGTCTTGTCAATTGGGTACATCATTACATTGTTCACATCACTACGGAGTGGAACTGTGCCCCCGGTTCTTACGATATACCATGCCGGAAATTGGTGCCCTACGGCCGAGACAATCCATTTATTCATACCTCTGGAGTCAGGTCTAATATCTTTCTTTTCCGCCCGTTCTTTTAGTAAGAACGATAACCATGTTTTTGAAGAGAACTCTCAGCTCATACTGGGTCTTCGGTGAAGCCAGTCACGTTTTAAACAAGTAGGTCACTGTATTCAACACTGAATGCTTGCTGCCCTTATCGTAGGAACACACCCTGCAGGTCACAACCGACGCCCGACGCGATTATCCAAACATTACTTGTCAAGCTCTTGATTCTTTTATTATTAGCACCAGCGAACAGTTCTAGATCACAAAGTGATTGGTCAACACTGACTTACAGGATCCCGAAGTCCTTGCATCATGGATATGAGTTGATAGAGATCATCAATTTTGACGACAATTCCAAGTTCATGGTTCTTGGATCCAAGCCAAGAAAAGTTCAGCCTTTCTTTGTCATGATGGTGTCTTTTAGGATAATCGTGAATCGCATGCAAGAAACATCTGCCCCCGACCCCCGAACCTAAGTCGCCGCGATTCCAAATTGGACCAGAGTTGCTAGGCTTGGGCTTTTGGGCTTCGGGCACGCTTTCGTTACTACGCACGCATTCATCCCTGCTCAAGCCTCGGGAGCGCTTACCCGTTTAAATATGGACTTTGACACGCTGCCATACAGTTGATGACAATTCGTTATCGATCACACTTTTACCATCAACTTGGATGCGCCGGTTCACCCGCTAGAACGGTTGGTGCGGGATTCGCCATTCAGTTATTCATGGATGCTATCTGAAAAGATTATTACGCGGGTTTCACGGAGCTCATCAGCGAAATTTTGGGGCAATCTGGGGATAAAAGGCCACAGACTCAAGGAGAGATAGCTTCAACAACTGAGAGGGCCTCATTTCTCAGCACGCGTCTTTTTCCAAATACTACACCGAGCGCCTCAACTGCTCAACAGCGAACTGCGTTCAGGATGAGGATCACTATATTTGACAACTTCCCGCCCATTAACGGCGTTCGATGGTTCAACGTTTGGGTCTTCATACTCACACCGCTGCTGGGACTAGCGGGATTCTTCTACGCTCCTTCGTCTCGCGCGACGGCGGCATTTTCGATTCTGTACTACGTGTTCTCTATGTTAGGTATGGTCCCCGCGCTCTGACTCAGTCCGCTGATTTCTTCTAATCGCTCTTACCTTTATCCGTTTAGGTGTTACGGCCGGTTCGTCGCGTCGCTCCATCTCATACCTGCAAGCGATCTCTGACTATTCCTAAGGCTATCATCGCTTGTGGTCCCATAGGTCCTATAACGCGTCTATTCCCTTGCAGCTGTTTTTGCTTGCTGCCGGTACGAGCGCGGCCCAGGGATCTGCCCTTTTTTGGGCTCGTTCCCACCGCTCTCACCATCGCTATACAGACACTGACAAAGACCCATACAATGCTAACCGTGGATTCTGGTGGAACCACCTCGGCTGGATGGTTTTTATCACCGACTTGCATTCCGGCGCTGTGGACTCCTCTGACCTGAAGAAGGACAAACTCCTCCAGCTTCAACATTCGTGGTACTTCTTCCTTCTCCCAATCTGGGCCATCCTCGTGCCCACTGCGATACCTGGATACTTTTGGGGAGATTGGATAGGTGGCTTCTGTTTCGCGACGATGCTCCGTATGTCCTTCGCTCATCATGTCAGTCTCCCCATACCGCCTACAATTTGTTGGCAATTCACTAAACCCCATTTTTCCTAGAGTACCTTTGCATTGAATTCTGTCGCTCACTACCTAGGATCAGCCCCCTTCGACGACAGGTTGACTCCTAGAGATCATTTCATTACAGCTATCGTGACGATGGGTGAGGGATATCACAATTTCCACCACCAGTTCCCCATGGACTATCGCAACGCCATTCGGTGGTACCAGTTTGACCCCACCAAATGGTTCATCACGATTTGCAAAATTCTCGGTCTTGCTAATCATCTTCGCACATTCTCTGGGAACGAGATCGCGAAGGGTCAATTGACCATGAAGCTGAAAGACCTCAAACGCGTCCAGGAAGAAATCACCTGGCCTACGCCGACCGAAAAGCTTCCAGTCATTACCTGGGACACGTGTATGTCTGTACGATTGATCCTCTATATATGCTATTGACCGAACAATCTTTAGTCCAAAAGGAATCAAAGAATTGTCCCCTCATTTTGATTGCTGGTTTCATCCATGACGTCTCCTCTTTCATAAAAGAGCATCCCGGAGGGTCGGACATTCTGAATCAAAGTTCAGGCAAAGACATGACCCCCGCCTTCTTTGGTGGCGTCTACAACCACTCAAATGCGGCCCATAATGTACGCCCAGTTTTCAGCTTGTCGTTGAGCTATGGCTAATCCTTCTACAGCTGCTTTCCATGTTACGTGTCGGAGTTCTGGAAAATGGTGTGGAGACACCAGCAGAGCCCGTCAAACCCGAGCATGTCATACCTCCATCGCAAAGTTTGTACGTGGCCTCGCGCCGTCCGGGCATCTAAAGGTGATGTAGGCTTGACTTCTGTTCACTGCAACGAACAACATATAGAATTGCTGAAGGAAAATGGGCTAACGTAGTGCACGGAAACAGCACATCTGCTGTATATATAACTTATAATGATTAGACTAGAACTAGTCATCAAACTTGTATACTGAAGAAGGAATTAATAACTGAAGCAGGGCACAGAATCAGAGTCAACGTACCGCATGCACCACTACTTGGTTTGGTAGCGAAGATAACTTCATTCAGCTTCTCGCCTTTCAAGGCTTGATAAGGCGGGTAGGTATCCTTGACTTTTTGGATGAACGCAGCAACCAGTCCTTCTGGAACGAGCGAAACGGTGCACCCGCCCCATCCAGCGCCTAATCAATGATGTGAGACTCACAAAAGAGATGTCCAGAAGATAAAGTATACCGGTCAAGCGACTAGCCACTGCACCTGCCTCTCGGGCCAGTCGGGTTAATTCGTCAAGTTCAGGACACGAACATTCATACAGATCCCGGCAACTCGTCTGAGATTCGTTCATCAAGTCTCCCAATGCCTGTATGACAGTTTCCGATGGTGACAACGCAGCATCGAGACATACTTGGCGGAATTTAAGTACGCGTAGCGCTTCAGAGAAGACGTGTTTAGCTCGTTTATACAGCTGGAAATGTGTTGCCTCCACTGGAGAAAGAAAGATGTCAATCAGGATACCAGATCCTCCGACACCACATACCTGTAACCCAAGACAGGTATATTTCGTGAAACTCCTCCTCCGACAGCCCAGACATACGAATCATCTCTTCCATTGTGACGCCAAGTTCCTCACCTTCGTCACGACCTACCGGCTTCAGCCCGTCTACTTCCATATCCATCCTTTCTAACACCTCACTCAATTTCTCGATACTCATTTCCTGATCTGCTGTTTCACCCACAAGCCGTCCAGCTACTTCGCGTAACGTGATTTTCTCTCCTTCACCTAAAGGCAGACCTAGCTGTCTAGCCAGAACGCGGGCTCCGACAAGTGTCTCAACCACTCGAAGGTTATAGCCCTTCCTTGCGCCGACAGCTTTGTCTGAGATGACCATAGAATTTGCACAGACGAAGACGGCACCGGAGGGTAAAGGTACTGGAGATGCGAACAGGGTAGGGAAGAAACTTATATAGAGAGCAGAGGAGGGGGTGCAGATCACCGAAGCTGCTTGGTCCATCCTGGTCCATCAGTTAGAACCTATCAAGAGCATCAAGTCTACACAAGCATACCCTCCACTGTTCACGCCTACATCATACAGAATCAGGGTAGGCTCTCGGTGCACCAAGGAGGCGAAAACTTACCAACGCGGTTCTCATTGGCTACTGCCAGTTTCACCAAATCGCCTTTACTGATTTTCTTTGAACCGTTCTTTGCGATATTAACGTCCAGCTGGAATGTATAAATCCTGATCAGAAAAGGTGTACCAATCGTGTACGCGGGCAGACCTTTCCATTGACAGCCAAAAAAGCCAAGGTGGAAGCGACAACCATAGCGGCACTGGATGAAAGTCCGGACCCTGCGGGTACAGTACCAGTGACTAGAAGATCGACGGGAATAGGTTGAGCAAGAGAATTGGATGAAGGAAAATAGTTAGTGAGGACGCCCTATATTCAAGTCATTACTAGTTCAAAGATGGATCCCATGTGAGAATCCGACATACATAATACCCTGCTTTGACATAACTTTCCCACCTCAGTTCCGCTGTATTGATCTCCAGATGCCATTCCTCTGCGTGAACTTGCTCGTCGTCTATACTCGAAATGCTCGACACACTGTCCTTGCGATTAGGTGACGGCTTGAAGGCCTGCTTGGTGTACTTGTCTTGCAAGTTATCCGCTACGACATAGCCCGGATCTCCATGAGTCTTGGGGGCACATGCAATGAGGATATCTCGCTCGATTGCAGCTGGAAGGACACCAAAGAGACAGTAGTCGATATGTTCGCCTGGCAACGGTCACTGAATGGTCTACCTTTTAGATCGATCAAGTACCTATCAAGCTAGAAACAGCATTACTATCAACAAAAGACAGTGATAAAAAGTACGCACTTGACCCTCCCTGGCGCTCTGGCAATGTACGCTGGTTTTTTTCCAAATCTTTTCTGGAACTCCTCCGCTAGAGTATTCCAATTCGCGGCATGGTCTATGGTCGTTCCCAGATTTCCGTATAGGTCGTTAAGCTGGGTGAAGACTGGGATTGGTTCTAGGGCAGCCATCGATGGGTGTACTGGAAGACGATATCCATTTATGCTGCTCCAAGTTCCGCTTTCACTGTCGCCATGTGATCACCATGCCATTCGAGAAACGTAGACTGGGGTGCAGAGATAAGTCTACGAAGCGGTTAATTTCACGCCGCTACGGACCGGTTTCAGATGGACGTAGAAAAAGATCAGGGTGATAATCACGAAGGACGTCATTTCAGGTATTTTTCAAAAAATTACAGCCCTGCACATCGATTCAATATTACATCTGTGCTACACATTACACATTCTTTTCACTTCGCCGGCGCCTTGAACCGCACATCGCAACGGACATAATTAGTATACAATTCATCCTGTGTTAACAAGCCATCCTCGCCATCCATGTTCGAAGGGTCTAGGAATGCGCTCAGTACATCGTGGAATTCGAGGAAGGCCGCGGCTGAATGCATCGTTTAATGGAGAACAAAGAAGCGGAGGCAATAACGCACTTCCTGGAGCAAGGCCATCGCCTTTGAGTCCAGACCCTCCATGTATCTTCTTCCTAGCATCTCTTTCCGGAACTGCACCGATGTTGGAGTAAAACATCACCCCGGATTCTGTAGCAAAACATATGAAGCCTAGCACTGATAAGATGGTAAGGAAAACACGTACGATTAGTGTCAAACGCCAAGCTCAATCCAGAGATGTCTGACAGAAGCCGGGCTACTGGGGAATGGGTCATGGAAGGCGTGATGATGTCCTTAATAAGGTCGAAATCGTCCGAGAACGTTGAAATGGGTACACGCTTGGGAACATCGATGGGTCGAGATTCAAAGACATAGAAGTCATCTGCTATCTGATCAGACTCGAGAAAACTGAAGCTGCAGCATATGCCCACCATAACCCGGCTCAGGATACTTGTCGCCAATCTTCTTTCCGGAGTGATTATGCTCAGGTGCCGATGTAACTGAGATATAGCTCCCACTGTGAAGACTGTCCGAATCTCGGGAAACGATACGGTCGGCCTGCAGTATCATACTCCTCTAAATGTCACCGCAACCAGAAGAATATGAGACGCGCGTACTTTCAGTGTCAAATAATGGTTCTTTACGTTAGATCCTGGTCGCTCCTTCATGCTAGCATCAAGATTGAACCCCCAGTGCTACATCTCTTGAGTATATAAGCCGCGTCACATTTACAGTCACTCACCTGCGTCAAATTAACTGGAGTCACTCCTTTATTCACCTTTGCTCTGTACACGTACACCAAGCTCCCCAAATCAAATTCTTTGCCCGTCTCTGTCACCTGAGGCTCTGGAGCCAGGAGGGCAACCAAAACCTCAACAGTGAGCTCACCTGGGTAGCCTTGATCGGAGTCCGGAGATACCAAACGGAATACAGCATGAGAATTATTTTCTTCCGTCGGAAAATGTCCGAGTTCTGCCTTGGAGAAAAGTGTGGGTGGTGTGTCTGCAGAAAGGAGCGTCCATGAGAGCGAATCAAATCCGATTGGACCACCGTGCAGAGACACCCTGGCGTTTTCTGTGGCGGATAGTTGCTAAGTTGGAAACCACAGTGGAAACGAGGGAGACAAACCATTCGCCTGAGCGACAAGAATAGCTTCGTATCCATTCCGCTGCAGTTTATGTGATCCTATAGGCACGCGGTTGGCGTAACGACCAATGATGGTGTTCGTATACTTCTGGGTGATATGGTCTTCAGGCGCCTCTGGGCCTACCACGATGTCATGGGTCTGGTACGAAAAGGTCGAACCATGGCTAGAAGGACTTTGAGGGAAAAACTCACTCGTCCGTCAGCTTGTATGATGAAACGATGAATTGTCAAGCCGTGAGGAAGAATCTGTTCCAGGGTTAGTTAGTAATCACGGTTATAAGGTTACTGGACAAAAATTACCTCAACCGCAAGCGAAGGGGTGAATGAGGGCAGAGTTAACAAAACCGGCGTAAATCCAGTCATGGTAGTCGGAGCAAACCAGCAACGAAGGAAGCCGGATGTATTCTCTCACTACGGAGTGATCAGTTGACACTTTTTTGCCGGCCCGTTTTTCCGAGCTGTTCAGTTGAAGCGAATCGGAGTGGACGCAAACTAGACGGAGAATCATTATCTCGCAAAGCCGGATCATCGGCGCTTGTATCGATGTCGCGTCAATGGGAGCAGCTTTTATTATGACCAACGGGTGTACCTGAAAACGAGCTTTCATCGGGAATAAAAACTGGATATTCCACCGCCAGCCATGGCGTGCAGCAACCGACTATTGTACGGCCAGTATCCCGTAGTCGGTAGTGCAACACGAAATTCAGTGTGAGAAACCACCATCACGCATCTCATCTGCATAAGACAGTGAGTATGATGGAAGTGCAAAAGTATTTTTATTCACCTACTGATAACCGTCAGACCTGCAATTCAATGTTGTAACAGACTTAGTTAGAGTGATTATGGCTGCTATATCATAGGTCCACGTCAGAACCACGACCAGGAAGATAGTGAGTTTGACATACTCTACCACTGACCGCTGAGATTGGCTTGATATTTGAAACTGTCACCGAGGAGCTGTTACAGTTATTGATCGAGCTGTTGGGCGCAGACACCGGTCCAGAATGGATGAAAGCAGCAGAAGAGTAGTCCTGAGGAGCGTTTTCGTAGTGCAGGGGGGAGGGAAGCATCGGATTGCTTATGGCTCCTGCCTATGCTGAAGTGAATCAGCAGCTTGGTACCAGCCCATTTTGCAGATAGCATAATTTCAAGACCTGCCGAGCCTCAGAAGAACCGTCTCGAGTGGATATAACCAAACACGATGCAAACGCCGACGTCGTTCTCAGGAAAGGGGAGGGAGTGGAGAGCGTCCAACATTGGTACATGGAAAGACATTCCGGTTGAGCTGAAGTCATCACGTCGAATGTGAATCGTGGACATGTGCAATTTTATGTCGTGCACGCTAAGCTATTTAACGAATCGGTGGTTCTTTCCAGCTGTGGCTTACCTCGGAGACAAGCAAAATGCGCCAATCGACGTCGTGAGTAAATCGTGAACTGCTCGATACCATATATAACACTTCTACGTTCCACAGGAAAGCCTAGGATAAGTGATGATGTCAGCTTTCAATCATTGAACAAGGGGACATTATAATATATTATTACTGTTGAAAAGGAGAGAAGAATCACTCACTGTCACTGAGAGCACCTCTGCTGTCACTCGAGAGTCGAGACACGAACGCAAAATGGCCTTTGCCGGTGAAGTTCCCATTCTTGTCGTACTCTGTTAATTTCCGGATGTCGTCCCGATCTCCTCCCTTCTGACGACTTCAGTTGTCGAAAGTTGAATTACACTTTCCAGAGTCTCTCTGTGCTGATTGCCCTTCAGTGATCATACAAGTTCGACATCTTGACCACCTAATTTTATCCAAACATTCTTTACCACAATCTTTAACGCATTTTCCCCTGCATGAGTGTGTACAAATTTCGACTTTCAGGAAATGTGTATAAATAAATCGGAAAGATTTTACTTGGCGTTTTTTCAGGATCCAGTTTAGTCGACACGTAAACCTCTTGAAGTGCAACCACAACGAGCATTACCGTCCATGTGAAATGTCTTTTCATGCGACCTCTCCCACGTTGCGCTTCTCTGACACCGCATTCGTGACCGCAAATCTCTGCTGAACGCTATATCCACCTATTCTGAGTCTAACTGAAATTGACACTTGCTGAGGTATAAAGAGGTGACAGAAATGCTAGATTTTCTCCAGACAGACTCGCTCTCCTCATCTACCTGCTTCACTTGCTAATTGGTTCATCAAGAGGTACTGCAACACTTCTTGCTGGAACTCTCAGTCCTAGACTGGGGATGAAGCGTTTCTTTCACCGAGCGTGGTGTATCATGAATATTGTGCTTTGTAATGTTTACATCCAGTGCAATTTACTTGCGTATTTATTCCTGCCTTTCGGACCTATAAGCTTATGTGAACACGTCAATCCCGCTGCAGCAGGGTACTCTTTATTTCTTCTATAAAAATCTGCTGCCAATCGACGACACTTTCTCGAACCCTCTTTTACTTGTCCTTTGCCTATTCCGATGAGCCTCGCATTCATAGACTTCAAAAGGAGCGGTTCATCATCGGGACTTAACATAAATTGTGCCTCTATACACTCTCTTGCAAGGTAAGCCCCATATATTACTAAATACTATTATTCCTTTTAGATTGGACTAAATTCAATCAGATCGGTTTCCCCCACCTCGTAAAGTTTCTCAAACTTAAAATTACATTTACCACATAGCACTAGGAACTCATCGAGAGTCCGCGCTGCACTCCCCAAGAGGTTCATCATGATCATATCGAGCTCGTACGTCCGTATCCGAGCAGCTCCATAATTCGGTAAGAGTGGCTCTGGAGCGACGTCTTTCAACGTAGCATCTTGGCTAGGAGAGGCAGACGTTGTGCGCACAGCTTGTCGGAGGACAGTGTCATCTATTAAAGGCAGGTGAAAAATATAGGCTTCGACGTGAACAAGGCAACGCACGGATGATAAGCCTGCTTGAAGGCTTCATAGCCTTCCGCACGTTGCTGAGGATTAAAAAACTCTGCTCATCGGGCCAGTCTCGCAAAATGGAGCGGATCTATCAAGGGTGTCCCAATCGAACATGAGAAGGGATCGATGAGGAAAAGCTCGACGTACATAATAGAAATCGCAGCCCTCCGCTGCAGTATCTTGGAAGAAATTGAAAGGTACGAATTGCACCCTCTCTCTTTCTACTGCTTCCGGGTATTCTTGATTCCAAAATTGTTTTCCCATTATAATAACTTGTTCCTGATCTTGTAGTACGACTTTGAGGTGCGGATGCGCTTTCATCAGGGCCATCGTGACGTGTCCGTTGCCTCCAGCGACATCACATATGGTCGTATCAACTGGCTGTTGCTCCCATGGATAGACCATAGCTAGTAACCCCTTGCCTGTAACGTTTCCCCAACCGACCATCGCACGAGGAAAACGATCACCTTTTGCCTTTCCTTCCGGCTGTGGAACCAGAAGTTATAGTGACGACAATGGAAAACATAGGCAGACGTACGGTCTTATGGTATTCAAAGAAAGGAAGTCCTGTCGCCCGCTCGAATGGAGTCTTCGAGCCGTCCTTAGCGATCATACTCTCGTTGAGATAAGACGATGCCATCAGGCTTTCGTCTGTTAACAGGCAGACGGTATCAGAGACCGGGTCCGATTTGAGGAGCTTCATGCTCAATCGGTTGTTTGAAAATACGTTTGGCTTTACTGATGCAGTGCACTCATCAGCAAGATCTTTTAACTTTGTAAAAATGTAACAGACCTTCACAGAAAACATGACTTGTCACCAATAAGCGAAGGATCCTCCCCAGTTTGCCTTCATCGAGTCCTGATAGTCGCGCTAACTCCGAGATATGAAGCCCATCAGGTTTACCAAGAAGATAATCTGCGATACGGGCTTGGGTAACGACGAGAAGAGAAGCCGGTTCCGCGTGCTATATAACCTTACCGCTGAACGAACATCCATTATGATTTGACGGCAACGTACCAGCAGCGTTTTCTACTCAAAGATTAGACTGGAACACATAATGAGAAATGAACGCGCACATTCAAGACGACATGCCCAGGGCTGGCGACGGCACAACTCAGTTGTGCACACGCCGCCTCAACTCGCTGGATGGCCCTAGTGAGCTCTGGGGGAACATTTTCAGGAAGATCATATATGCCGAGGGAGGTAGAATCAGGATGTGGGATATTTGGATATATCGAAATGATTTCTTGGACAGAAGCAGTAATCAGAGAGGTGAGAGAGAGAAGGTGGGTGGCTCCAGACGTCATTATCAGTATGGGATTCTGAGGGAATGGGGTCGTAGTTATCAGCTTTAAGTGTTGTAACGACTGCCGTACGATCCATTCAGTTGGTGTATCTGCACCAGATCATGATGCATGATCTAGAGAAGATATGTTCAACTGATAACTGATGCGAACGGTTGCGCAGGACAGGTTGAGAACGGATAGAATTTAACCGAAATCTATTGTATCTTGCCGGACTGATAAAAACAGTCGGCCTTGGAAACTTACCTTGCATGTACGAATTGGAACCTCTCCCTCGGATTGTAGATCTGAGATCGGCATCAGCCATGAATGCGGAAACGATCATATGATACTATAATTCAGACAGACTGAGAACGGGCGTTTATGTTTCGACGCCATCGTTGTTCATCAATGTCATCTTCCCCAGTCGACATCCTTATTCTCGGTGCGGGCTGGACGTCGACGTTCCTCATACCGCTTTGCGTGGAGAACGGTGTCAAGTGGGCTGCGACGACTCGTTCAGGATCCACTGTCCCATACACGACTATCCCATTTAACTTTGATCAAGATGATGAAAGCGAAGAGAAACTGGATGAGCAATGCAAGAAATTGCCGGATGCGAAGACGGTGCTGGTGACATTCCCAATAATCACCAAGGGTGCCGTGGGAAGATTGGTGCAGGGATATAGAAAGGCAAGGATGGATGGAAAGAGCGGGCAAGAATTGTGGGTGCAGCTCGGGACTACGAGCATTTGGGATAACGCAGTACGTTTCGTTCATTCATTCATTCATTCTTCATGTTTAGTTCTGAACATCTTTCAGCCAAATGACCCCAGACCGACTTCGACCAACTGGTATGACCGCCATTCGACGTTCACAAAGACTCCACGTGTCATTTCGGAAGAGGAACTACTAGTTTTGCCTGAGACAAAGAGCAGCGTGCTCTGTCTTTCGGGCCTGTGGGGTGGAATAAGGGATCCAAAGAACTATGTCGGGAGAGTCGCACCCACGAAAGAGGCCTTAAAGGCAAAGGTACGTCTGTTGGTTATTTCATTCGAATATCGCCATTATCGCAGCCACTCCAGGACGGTCTCCATCTCGTCCACGGCCAAGACGTTGCGCGGGCGATACTTGCGGTGCATCTGAGCCCTTCCAAAGCAGTTGGCCAGCGATGGTTGCTGACAGACGGGAGAGTCTACGATTGGTGGGACATTGCGTCAGCATGGTCAGAGGAGAAGGCGCAGTGGGTCCGTGAACTGATGCGCAATGAATCGGTCCGGGCTCTTCCGAGAGACATTGGCACGCTTGGTCGTGCATTAGATTCAAGGGACTTTTGGGACACATTTGAGCTCGTACCTGTTAAAGCAAGAGTATAATTCTGCTGTAAAAACTTGTATGTTAACCTTCAAACCTGAAGCTGAAGACTGTAGTACAACAACATTATATCGAGGCCGAGGCTGGTTGAAGCCATGTAGCTTGCAGAGCAAAATACGAGTATACCTTGCAATGAGTAGAACGCGTCCTGTCACATGTGACAGCAACAGTTGCCTCTTTGTGTTGATCATGCGATCGTGAGAAATTTTATTTCAAACTCCGCTCGACGTGCTTTCGTTCCAACACTCACGTCGTCGGAGGGGGCAGGCGATGCTCAGTACTCTAACGAAGACAATGTCATCATCGCAAACTAACGCTAAACGGAAAGGCGATTTTATTGATAATCCGCTTGCTGCGAAGAAGGCGAAGAAGGATGCGGTATGTTGGGTTCCATACAGCAGTTTGTACCGCTGACAACTGATATTTCGTGTTTAGGGGAATAAACGGAAATGTATGCCCCTTTCTTTTGGTTACCGAATTGTTTGACTTATAAAACATCCAGTATTGAATGGGGAAGAGCAGCCCGGCGGTCTCATTATCGTCCGTGCACCTTCTTCCCAACCGCAAATCGAACGCTCGAATTCGCAACCACCACCTTCTCAGTCCCAGCCACCAACAAAGAAATTACGCGCAGACTCTCAGCAACCTACTAACAAACCTAAATCGAAGGCTGTGAAACCGTCCAGCTCGAAACCCCACCCTCCTACACGTCCCGCGACACCACCACCCGCGACCAATCGTTCCCGTGACATCCTTTCATCTCCTGGGGATCCTGTTACGATGGCATCTGATGTTCGTGCAATGGAAAATGAGAGTGCCTATCTGCGTAAGAACTCGAAGCCAACGGAGAGCAAGAGGAAAGGGAAGGGGAAGAGCGTTGACAGGACAGAACCACTAGGTGCTTTGGAGACGGACAGCCCGATAATTGAACGAAATAAGGCAATGCGCGAGGGTGCAATGGCTGCCATCAAACAATATCAAGGGAGTGACGACGACAATAGCCGGACTCCCAATCGACGCAGCTCCATGGGGCGAGGGAAGCGGGTTAGTGCAAGTTTTGAGGCCAAAGGGATTAGCCAGCCACATGCGAGTGTCCATGAAGGGAGCTTCTTTAAGCATATTGATGTGGATTTGCCAGACGCAGAGAGGATGAGGGTGCTGCTCGTTTGGTGCTCCCTGAGAGCAGCAGGCAAAGAAGAAGGACTCAGTCGAGAAGCGGGACGGGTAATGAAGGTGGCGAAAGAAGAGATGGTTAGACTGCTTGCGGAACGGCAAGTTGATGTCAGGACGTCATCTTCTGGCACCGCAGGAGGAAGCGAGAGTGGGACAGTGGCAGCTACAGTGACGTTGCGGGAGAATGAGCAGAACATAAGCAACCGGAGGTTTGAGGTGACCTATACTGAGCAAATCCAAAGGTAAGGCGTCCAACCTCTACTGCCTCTTTTGTGTATTCATTGTTGTCTTTTTGGAAGGGCGCAAGAAGAGGATGAATCGTGGAAGAAGGCCAGGAGTTTCTACGATGCATTCATCAGTGCCAAGTCCAAGGGAAAGCAGAAGGAGTCGTCTGGCTCTAGCCATCCTAGTTTCGTGCTTGCACAACACATACTCAATGGTACCAACAGGCCGGAGATACAGACCCTCCTCCAAGACGTCGAGTTCAAGATTGACATGTTAAATACATATCAGAATGCCGCTCGTGTGACTGCGTCTGTGGCTGAGCGTGCACTTGACGAGCGTTTTGCACATCTTTCCACCGGCCTCGCCCAACGGTCCAATTCAAATCCTGCGGGTCTTTTTGGTGCTCCAATACGAGAACTGCCCCCACAGGAATTATTCAGAGCGTTGTGGGCCGTAGATCGGGGGCGTCCACCTGCGATGGTTGGTGATGCAGCGAGAAGAGCGGTTCGGGAGGTGCAGAGAGTTGAGGAGAGAGGCGGTGGCGTTAGTGAGCGAAGGCTGACCGGCGTCCCACCACCTACGCCGCGAACGCCGAAGAGAGGGAGCACACCAGGGAGGACATGAGTTATTCAATCCGTTATAATTGTTTTCTTTTCATACTTCACATTTTATACTTCGATATCGATTTGAGTGACGTCGTGATGAGTAAACAAGCGCCCACAACTCAGGCTTGCCCCCTACCATCATGATCTGCTCGCGTACCGTATTTCGATGCTTCAAGACTCTGGAGCGACTTGGAGATCGTGTTACTGGCGCGGCTGGTCCTTTCTTTGTGGTACTGGCTATAATATTAATGAGCATTGGTACCGTAGCTTTCTGTGCGTAGTTTTCTCGTTCGTTCAATCCGTCCTGATGCCGTGGCAGTCGACGTAATATCGCCTAGTCTCCCTCTTCCTCTCCTCACGATACCTCTGTGTGCCCTTGTGGCGATCAACATGTGGACCCACTACTGGTGGGTATGTACGGTACCTCCTGGCTTCGTCGATGGCGATGTATCCCCAATACGAGGACTCTGGGCGGCCAAAAAGAAACGCGTAGGGGTAAACGCAAGGACAACAAAGGCGACACTGACAAAATGCAGCAAGTGTTCCATGATGAGACCAGAACGTTCCCATCATTGCCGTATATGTAACAGATGCATACTGAAATATGATCACCATTGTCCTGTGCGTTCAATTGTATACTCTCTGACTATGTCACTTCTAATCAAGACAGTAGTGTTTGTCCATTGCATTCAAACATTCGTTTCATCGGTGCTGATGTTGCTCAGGGATCAATCAATGTGTAGGCCTCCATAACGAGCGGCATTTCGTCATGTTTATGGCTTACCTTGTTATTGCCACTCTCGCTTTTGTTTTGTCGGGATATCCACAGCTTCTAGTTGCACTTGGTTTGATGGGCGTGCGCGTTTCCTGGCCATACAGAGTGTCGTTGACATTGTATCTCCTCATCTATATCCTCGCCGCCGTCCTCTGCCTCGCTGTGGGCGTGATGTGCGCGTGGCATTTAGCCGCCATATGTGCTGCCGAGACGTCTGTGGAGTGGCAAGATCATGGGGTGTACAAACGCGTCGCACGGGATAGGGGAGAGGAGTTTGTCAATAGTTATGATTTAGGGTGAGTCTGATCATGCACAGTTCAATCCACTTCTTACTTGCTGGTTAGTCGACAGAAAAACCTACAACTCTTCTTTAATCTCGAAGAATATCCCTTGTATACGCTCGTTGTTCCTCTGAGGCTCCAACCGTATACCGACGGTCGTTCGTGGGCACGAAAGGATGGGTACGAAGAACATGGTGGGATCAGGAGAGGTGAGGAGCTGACGGACGATGATGATGAGTAAATGTTAGGTTAGTCTTTTTCACGCTCCACCTTGACAGTCTTGGAACTGAAACTGAAGTTGGAAGTCCTGAAGAGTCCCCAGCATGATATTGCTATCAATACTTTGTTGAACTTGGACAATGCATCTGTGTAATATATCTGTAAATGGAGAATCTCGAAATTGGGCGCTTCCGAGGTAAATCTTCAAGTAACAAGTGTTCATCAATCCTATCGTGCGCTGACAAGGCGGGGCGCGTCTAACGCCAAAGGATGACGAGTCTCTATCAATGTGGTATTGATACCAGTATATGGCGAGTTAGGAGGACGAGAGCACAATCAATATACTTACTCAAACCAGCCGTTTGCCTGAGTGCATCTTCTCGTTGGCCTCTTTGGATGGGAAACCCAATATATATATGTTGGGTCAGACGCCTTTTTGACTCTCAGTATTACTGCTCGTGAGATGCCCAGGCTATCGTGCGCGGTGTACTTTTGTGTCGCAGGATACTCGGATGATATTACACACTTTCTTCCTCCTTCCTCGTCGAAGGCGTTGATTGGAGACTATCACTCAGTATACCCTTGTTCAATGTCGACACTGAATTCAAAGGACACCATCTGGAATATTTCAAACTTTTCTCCTTCCATAAATAAGCTTTCTGTAGCCAACAAATAGCACAAGTTGGTCTGGCTTATCTGGTCTTCTGATGATCTAATCTTCAACCTTATTTTGGAGATTGTGCCGCTTTGTCAGACACTAGAATCGGCTTGCGTCAGTCGTAATCTTCCCTTCTTCTCTCTTTTTTTGTCTCTCAGATTTATCCATCTCTAGGGCTTACGACACTTTCCAGCTTTCACAGCCCAGCTGAGGGAGAAGCCAACGATTGTGGGTGTCCATGAGCTGGATTGGAAAAGGCATTCGGCCGGGTGCGCCCTTGTCTTTCCGACGTCAATGTCCTCGACGCGCTTTATCGTACTTCAATGTCGTGTACAGGCCATCGTCACCGGTCCGTGACCGCATACTGGAGCGACTAGACCACCGATTCTTCTCCTCCTCTGTTCCGCCGTTCATTCATCGGACGCCATCCCTCAACAACCCTCGCTGGATTAATTCCAAACACAACCCAACGGATATTCCGTCCAAAGCAGATGAGAAGGCGATAGATGATGCAGAGGAACTGTGGGATGACCAGGTGCGGCTGCGTTCTGAGGATGACGAGAATCCTTCCGAAGGGTCATCGTCTTCAGAGTCCTCACCACCCGCTTCTTCGTCTTCAGATGGTCATGACTCTGGAGATTCAAGTCAGCCTCCTTCTTCGTCACGTCCTTCGTCGCCAGCTGCAATCGCGAAACAATCCGTTCCCGAAATCTATCCCCAGGTCTTGGCTCTCCCCATCGTTCGTCGTCCACTTTTCCCTGGATTCTACAAGGCTGTTGTCGTCCGTAATCCTGAAGTAGTTGCAGCTATCAAGGAGATGATGAAGCGTGGTCAACCGTATCTTGGCGCATTTCTCCTGAAGGACGAAAACATCGACAGTGACGTTATTACGGATATCAATACCGTGCATCCTGTCGGTGTGTTCGCTCAGATAACCAGTGTGTTCAGTGCTGGAAGCCAAGATGATAAGGAAGAAGGCCTGACGGCCGTCCTTTATCCTCATCGGAGGATCAAGATCACCTCGTTGGTTAAGGCTGGTGGTGTTGCGACCGTAGAATCAGTTGGAGAGGAGGAAGTTCAAACTGTGACTCCTCCTGCTACTCCAACGTCGGAACAAGCTCCTCAGACCCTTCATGGTGAGTTTGAGCTCCTTTTTGTCCGCTAGTTCTGATCTCATGGTATGACAGGACCGGTGCAAACCTCTTTCTTGCACAACCACGCTATATCCATCGTCGAGGTTGACAATCTTGTTACTCAACCGTACAACAAGGACAATCAGTACATACGTGCTTTCATGTCTGAGATCGTTTCAGTCTTCAAGGACATCGCTCAGTTGAACCCCCTCTTCCGTGACCAGATTACCAACTTTTCGATTAACCAAATCGCGTCGAATGTTTTCGATGAACCCGACAAGCTGGCAGATTTTGCTGCTGCAGTGTCAACGGGGGAAGTCGGTGAATTACAAGATGTTCTGGAGAGCTTGGTCGTCGAGGATCGCTTACGAAAAGCTCTGCTGGTGCTGAAAAAGGAACTTATCAATGCCCAGCTTCAGAGCAAGCTCTCTCGGGATGTTGACAGCAAAATTGCTAAGCGTCAACGAGAGTACTACCTGATGGAACAGCTTAAGGGTATCAAGAAGGAGCTGGGTATGGAGTCAGACGGAAAGGACAAACTTATTGAGAAGTTCAAAGAACGAGCAGCGTCATTGAAAATGCCGGAGACTGTTAGAAAAGTCTTTGACGAGGAGATCAACAAGCTTGCCGGCTTGGAACCTGCTGCGTCTGAGGCAAATGTGACCAGGAACTACTTGGAGTGGCTAACTCAAGTGCGCAGTTTCCGCCCTTTGTTCTGTATTATCGTTCTGAGTCATTCCTATAGATTCCGTGGGGTCAGCACTCGCCAGAGAACTACTCCATTTCCCACGCGCAGGTCGTCCTAGATGAAGATCACTATGGCCTGAAGGACGTTAAAGATCGAATTCTGGAATTCCTTGCCGTTGGAAAGTTACGTGGCACAGTTGAGGGAAAGATCATTTGTCTCGTAGGACCTCCTGGTGTAGGAAAAACATCCATTGGCAAATCGATATCGCGCGCGCTCAACAGGCAGTTCTTTCGTTTCTCAGTTGGTGGCTTAACCGACGTTGCCGAGATCAAAGGTCATCGTCGAACATACGTTGGGTATGTTTGTGCGCTTTTACCATTCACTATTCTGATCGTTGGGTACATTTAAGGGCACTACCGGGAAAAATCATCCAGGCGCTCAAACGTGTTGGAACAGAGAATCCTCTTGTTCTGATTGACGAAGTTGATAAAATTGGCCGGGGTATCAACGGTGATCCTGCTAGTGCACTTCTGGAGATGTTGGATCCTGAGCAAAACAATAGCTTCTTAGACCATTAGTACGTGATTTTCCTCTTGTTCTTTTTGTTTTTCTACTTACTTCGCGAAGTATGGATGTCCCTGTTGACCTGTCGCGCGTCCTTTTTGTATGCACAGGTAGGAGAGTCACTGTCTTTTTAACTTGTCATCACTCATAATTTATTCGTTAGCCAATAACCTTGATACTATTCCGGCACCTCTTCTTGACCGTATGGAGGTCCTTGAAGTTAGCGGTTATGTTTCGGAGGAAAAAGCAGTTATCGCGGACAAATATCTTGGTCCTCAAGCCAGAGAGGCCTCGGGTCTCAAGAACGCAGACGTTCTCCTAGACCCTTCTGCTATTGACGTACTTATAAAGTACTACTGCCGTGAGAGCGGTGTTCGAAATTTGAAGAAGCACATTGAGAAGGTCAGTTATATGTCTGAGTCTCTACTCGATTTCCACTATCTCATGCTGGGCCTTAGATATATCGGAAAGCTGCTTTGACGCTTGTTCAGGATCTTGGAGAAGAGGCCCTTCCTGAGCCTCCCTTGGTCGTTCCAACGTCTTCATCGGTCGCAGAGTCTACTACAACCGTTGAGTCTCAAGAACCTCCTAGCAACGAGCCATTAATTGGTCGTGATCCCTCAGGTGAAAGGATGACAGTCACGACCCAGCAACGCAAGCCTATGTCCATACCTGATACAGTACATGTCAGGATAACCCCCGAAACCCTCAAAGACTACGTTGGTCCGCCGATATATCAGAAGGATAGAATGTACGTGCACCCCCCTCCGCCTGGTGTGAGTACCGGTCTTGGGTACCTCGGTAATGGATCTGGCGCAGTAATGCCTATTGAAGCTATGGTTAGTTAACTTACATGTGTCTGACAAACGACATCTAATTTGAGCACAGAGTATGCCTGGCAAAGGAAATCTTCAGCTCACCGGAAAACTTGGTGAGGTTATCCGGGAGAGCGCACAGATTGGTCTCAGCTGGGTCAAAGGTCATGCATTCGAGCTCGGGATAACGCCAGACGCGGAGACACAGTTCCTGACCGATCGGGATATCCACGTCCACATGCCTGAGGGCAGCATTGGGAAGGAAGGGCCTAGTGCAGGGACTGCAATTCTGTCGGCACTCGTATCGCTGTTTACCAAAACAAAAATAAACCCGGATATCGGCAGGCTTCGTTTGTTACTTTCATCCTGGCGGAGCTGATATGGAATGTATGTTTATAGCAATGACAGGGGAGATATCCCTCGTCGGGCAGGTCCTCCCTGTCGGAGGCCTCAAGGAGAAGATATTAGCCGCGCACCGAGCTGGTATCAAGACTATCATCGCTCCCGCTGCCAATAGAGCAGATATCGAGGCAAACGTCCCTGAGAGTGTCAAGACTGGCATCAAGTTTGTATATGTCGAGGACGTGAGAGAAGTTCTGCAAGAGGTGTTCGGGGGAGAAGAGATTGCAGAACGGTGGAAGGAAACATTGGCAATATAACCCCACCATTCTACCTGCGCATTTAATATAATCACTGCTTACATAGTTAGAGACTGGTATGTTTTTGGCTTCAGCTTTGTTTTGTACACGCATAGCAGAAACTGTATTTTACTATCCTGTTCATAAAAAAGTTAACAGCTCCCTTCTCAATGTCGCATGCCTGTCCGTACTTGGGGGTGTTAATGAATTTTTTTGAGGCCGATTGTAGAATGTATGTCTCCCCTTTACTGATCGCCGGTTGGGCTTTGCACAGAGTAGACCAGTCATGACGAGCTAATAATCATCACATCCTATTGTTGTCCTACTGATAGCTGCAATGTTACATAACTTGGGGCTCATCTCTTAGTCCTCTTACATGTGCATGGAGAGTCAGCAGACAGCACGTTCATCTTATCCTAGAAAGATGCCACACTGTTTACACCATCCTTCACGGCGGCCCAAGATGGCCTGGAGGTGATATCTTTCCACCATCTATCAGGAGAAAGTCAGTGAGCAACGAATACAGCGTGTGGGAGACGCGGTGTGAACCTGGCTACATTGGGCTTGCTCTCCATAATATCGCTCCCTGCAACGACGAGAAGAACACCCCAAGGGATGTGGAAAAAATCGGCAAGAGTAACGTCCTGTTGAAAACACGTCAACTCTGTGCGCTCACACGGTCCCGGATAAACAGACTCACATCCCCGGCGAGGTATTTCTGCTTGGCGAGGATAACGTCGTAAACGTCTAATTTGGCAGACAGAGAGGCGAGGGCAGCTTCGACGGTTGCCTCGTTAGTTTGGATTCCTTTTCGCCTTTTGATATGATGGATATGGTCTCCCATGTACAATAATTTAATAACACTTACGGGTTGATGATCTTTTCCATCCCGACGGCAGTAACATAAGGATCGAATGAACTCTGCTCGATACAGACTGCTTGTTCAAAAAGCGCGATCTTCTTCAAGTCATGGGTAGGGATGAGCTTCGTGCCTTGGGATTCATATTTGAGTGCGATGTATCGGCTTATCGCCCGGCTCTCGTAGAGAATGAACCCATCGTCATCCTAGAATCCGGTCAGCACAGACACTACAGAGCAAGAGTAATAGAAACCTTACGATATATGGGACGACACCAAAGGGCTGCTTTTCCAAGAAGGAAGGAGTCTTTTGTTCCCTGGTAGCGAGATTAATAGGGAAAAATTCGAAGGGAACCCTTTTCTCGTGGAGAACGATCGCAACTCGTTTAGTGCAAGTGGAAAAAGCTGATCCATATAGTTTGAAGACCATGGTCGTCCTTTAGCTTTGACTGCGGTAATTGGAGGGAAGACTATTAGGTACTGACCGTTCAATTTATCCGAAATGACGGTGGTTTCTGGAAGTTTCCGCGTTGCTCCATTCTCTTCTGCAATTCATGGATTCGGATTGCGGCGCGGGAAACGCGAACAGACTGACTGACACATGAGTGTAGAAAATCCCCCAATCACCTGACCCCGTTTCGGTTCGAATCCCGACCTATACACGGTTGTCAATCTTTGCTTTCGGTGCCCAACCAAGGTGACCAGTACGCTCATCTTGAAATCTGAAGTAGTAGTTTTTCGCTCTGAAAGGTCCACTTACTAAACTTCTCTGACTAAGGTGAGCTTGATGGCATCAGGCTGCAACCAAATTTATCGTCCATGCTGACTCGATGCTGACTCAAATGCTGACTTTGTTGGCGGTCTGATGACTCTGATTCGTTTATCAAACATGATGACTTGGGCTCTACGTGTTGGTTATTACGCTGGCCGCTAAAATGTGCATCAGAGAACAAGCTGCCAAAACATCCTTACTATCTATCATACCTCTGTCTAGGTCTCTCCGACTATCGCCTTGTCACTTTGAGCAGGGCATGAGGTCGTTGATTGTTGGATATAGGACTCTAGACTCGGACTAGACGCTTGACGGACAGCTCTATGTTCTGGCAGAGAAGTCGTAGCACTTGGATGCGTGTTGCAGGAGACCCTTGCCAACCGTTCACTGCATCCAGAATGGCACGGCTTTGAAATAATGGAGCTCATATCTCAGGATATCTCAGGAAGAAGACAAACATTCGACTCGCGCAGTAGATGCCGTGGTTTACAATACGTCGATGATGGTGAGGGAAAAGACGATGACGATAGCTTGCCGACCTGGACAAACACTTGGATTCCATTGTTCCCTTCATAGAGTGAGGTCCTATATTAAAAACACCGCTGGTGTTTGTACGGCAAGATTACACCAAAAATGGATTTCTCAAATGCCATACTCGTCTCCCTGACACTACCGCTAAGCGGCATTTTATTAATTCAAGTACGACTCGCTTCCTTCGAGAGGGCTATCAGTCTTATTGGCAACGGTTCTCAACAGCGGCCGTTAAAAAAAAAAAAAGTTCGCTTGTGCTATGTTGCCGAGTCATCTCCGCGGAGTTGGTACAAGTTTGGTGGAGAGAGAGCCCTATTCCGTGAAGAATGGGAAATACGGTCAGTCAGAAGATATAGAAACCGTGAGGTTCGAGAGGCCATACCGAAACGTGCACGACGGGCTAGTCCCCCCTCCGACACACGTCCGCGGCTTTTCTCAACATTCTTCTTGTTCGCCAATCAAGTTTTTTTTTTTTTTCGCTCGGGGTACGCCCACACAATCGTCCAACTTTTTTGGATGCTGATCCGTGCTTCCAGATTGCCACGTCTCTCGTCTCTTTTTAGGTTCTCACCTTCACCGATCGTGTTACTGCATCGCTTTGCGGTTCTCATCAAAACTTAAATCCGTATTTATTTTAGTCGAGATCTCTGTACGTTCTCTCTATTATGCAATAACACGTGCAATCAAGTTAGCAGCGGTAGAAAATGACCCTTCGGCTGGACATTGTCGTTGAGTGACATTTTGCTCTTTTTTTGGTTACGATCGAAACTCGGTCGAGGTGTTTCTGTGGCCCGCTATGTGCGAGTTCAAATAGCCCTGAAAACATCTCGACCGTATGTGTGCAACGTACCACATGTCGTGGTGGCGCCTCCATTCGCCGTTACCATCGTCTGATGATCCTACAGCACTGAAGGCGGTCGTGCCTCAATCAGCAGTGAAAGGAATTTCTCTTCCGGGAATTTAAAGTCCTGCTGTGTCTGATTGATTACCGCCTAACGCCTAGGGAGTTCTCCGAGTCCGGCGGGGTATCTGTTAAAACACTGGATACCATTACAAAATTATAATTTGGATTAACAATGGACGAAAAGAACCCGGCAACCCAAGGTCATCCTGATTTCAGCATTATGTTTCAATTAACTACGCCATCTTGAGCATGTCGACCGATGCCCGACCAGTCCTCGAGACAGTGAATGACAAAGCTTGACGGTATGAACACGAGATTCTATTATCGGTGGTCAGGAACACAGCTCTGAAATAAGATTTGGCCCCCCCGCAGCAATAAGCGGTCGCCCATACGGAAGCAAATTTGCCAGGAGGCGCACCCCCTGTCTGTACATGGGTCACACTTGGCTCCAAAGGCGCCACAGGAACATCAGGTACTATGTTGCCAAACGCTGCAGGGTTAACCTTTTTTGACTCTTCCAACTCTCCAACATTCAATTTGTGAGTAAGGCGCGCCATAGACGATTCAAATCTCGAGCTGTAAAATATAAGACAAAGGACATCATCAGCATAGGATGATCTTCATTCTGCTACTCTGCAATTAAACAGGAGGTGGCCTAAAGCAAGGCTGCAGAACCGCGATAGATGACTTCTGTCCGAAATGTTACAACCTTCTCACGCTTCCCATACTATACTTTCCAAGTGTATCACTCCATTGTATATACATATAAAACAGAGCCTTAATGCGCGCGCAAGATTTCTCAAGGCCTTTTTATTATCCGCCATGTTTACGTACCTCACTCTTCTATTCTATGCTGCAATTCTTTCCACACATACTATCTTCCAAGTATGCTATTGTGCAAGTTACAAACGACCTCGTTCATATGCTTGAATATGACTTCCTGTCGGTGAAAATTCCTCAAGCCTCAATGAACAGCTTAGGAGACGCAGGCATACCGCAGCTTTTGTAAGGAGACTGCATGGGATATCATAATAAAGGCACCAAAAGCATCAAAACACATACCGTCATGTCCAAGTCATGTCAAGAGTTGGTGTGCCCAGAATTCGAGGGGTAGAGAAAACGGCAAGTCCTGCATTAGGGACATCATCTTGACGACCTCATACCCAAGCTGTCCATTGGCAACACACTCGGTCGAACAGCTGCAGTGAGCACCGAGGTTCGTTCCTTGATCGGACAATTCATTCATTTAGAGAATGACATTAATGATTGCATCGACATCCAACCGTTCCTTTTATCGGGACGAAATTCTTTAATTGATGCCATAGGAACAATGTACGAACTTGACGACGAACATTGGCAAAAGAGGGGCCAAACCACCTCGACGACATGTCGAAATGTAAGAATCTGATGCCAATTGCTAACACGGAAACGCACTTCACTGTGACTACGAGTCCAGGGAAAGTGTTGGATCGTCATGAGATCGTCCCGTCAAGCGTTGACTTTACCCAGACGCCAAACTTGCTCGGGACCGGTACCGACCATGTCACGGATAATGAAGTGATCTGGTCCGCGTCCTCGTCGGTGAACTACGGCAAGTTTCGTACCAATAAGATTTCAAGCGCTGCAGTAGCGCTGGTTGGCTGAAGGATATTGGAAATAATGCCCATGAACCGTCAAATGAGTGGCGGATGTTTGGGAGGTGTTTGCAATTAGGCACGACTGGAAGCTGAAGACAAATTATCAGAAACGCATCTAATTCGCTACCGCTCCTTCAGAGCCCGGGCCGGCCATCTCGGATGTCGGTACCGCATGAACCTCTTGGCGAACATAATGCTCCCGGCGTGTGGGTCAACCACATTTCTATTTCTTGGGCACGGTTTCAACTTCAGCCTCCCCTTGATGCTCAGGCCCACTTGGCCACAAGGTTCCCATCTGACTTTATATATATCCGAAGGCGATAAACGCCATAGAGTTACACGCTACAAACAAACAGACATATCGATACATGCAGGCTAGTATGAAAATTAGCTGTAAAGCGGGTAATAGGAGGTACAAGAAACGACGAATTCAGGTTGAACCTATGCTTGCCAGGACTGTGAAGACATATTCCTGTCGTTCTCTAAAGGCCTTCAGCCTGGTCATACCTAGACTAAGAGCATTGATGCGGTTCGCGAAAGCAACGGCTTTTCCCTCAACACTTCGCCTGCCGTTGTCCTCATCCCGGTGGCGATCACTGTATCCAACACCTTCTTCTAAGATTTTCCGAACTCTCTCCATCCTTGGCGCTGGTATGTCCCTTCCCTGCTGCGCATATTGCATCGCAGTTCTATCGTCTTCCGCTTCGAGCTCCTTCGAATCCCTCCCAATCGCCGCAAGTTCCACCATGAACGGCTGAAGCTGGATTGGACAATCTGAAAGCATCAAGGGTTGTCCAAGAACACCAACCACCCCTCCTTCTGGTGTCATTGACGTAGTCGCAACATCAAGGATCGCGAACGCCACGGATGCAAAGTATGCACGGGGAGGGTCGCGTTTCAGTAGCGCGCGAAGGGTAGGCTGTCGATCAAGGGCATCGGCTAAAGATGCGTACAATGTCTCACGGATGAACTCAATTGCAGGTGAATTGGGCGCTAAGATGGTGGGAGAGGCGCTTCGTGAAGGCCATCCGCTTGAGCTATTTGCAACATGTGGTGAGAGATGTGCCGGAGTCTGTGCGGGTAGTTCGTGACTTGCACGCTGGGGCAATGCTGGAGGTCGCACGTCAATAGAAGGTCGAGGAGATGTTTGGTGAGAGGGTGGGGGCGCGTCGTAGGAAGGTGGGGGGACAAACGAAGCCTTTACTGATCTGGGACTGCTGAGAGGTCTCCCTGAATCCAAAGCCGCCTGTAGATCAGAGGCGTACTGATCCTGAAAAGACCGCCTCTGACTAATTTCAATAGCTACAGCACGCAAGTCTGCTGCAATACCTTGCAATGAAGGTAATGGGGGGGCAGATAACGGTTCGAGTCCACAAATGATACGTGCTAGATCATGTTGATACTGTGGTGCTAGTTCCTGGATGGATGGGACTGTTTTGGCCCATACAGAAAGAAATGAAGTGAATGCCGGTGGACAGTTTTCTGCAGAAAGCTCCGTTGGTTCTGGCGATTTACTCCGTCGGGGAAGGGGTACAGAAGGGGGGTTTGTAGTACATCGAAGAGCAGCGAAATAAAGGCACAAGGCAGGGCCTACAACATGAGGAATCAGAACTAGTTCCAGTGCGTCACATTAAAAAAGCGACACACCAGTGATCATTAGATCGCCTTCGGCGCTACTTAAAATATTTTCATCCAGGAGTCGTTCAACTTTGGCTTGTGTAAGAGACGATCTGAGGTAGCTGTGGAAGGCATCTTGAATTTGCTGCTCAGAAAGTAATGCTCTCCTTTGCGAGGACGATTCTTCTGACATGTTGTTCGTAAATAGTGGAGAGAGGATTTACCACAACCGCAGGTTGTAGCTGTGAAAGGCTGACGTCATAGTACAGCCCTTCCGTGAGTCATGGAGTTGACGTAGCAAAGAAGCTGACACATCGCCCTCACGACATCGGAAGGAACCATTATCATTCCGCGTTCCATCGGAGGAGATATCATCAAGATTTACAAACTCAAAAATACATCTCCGCCCTAGCTCTAACTCGTTTTAAAACTTGTATACTTTTTTTTGCCTATTACAATACAGGGCCAAAAAGGTGTGGCTTATGACCATCGCGGTTCTATAGTTATAGAAATACTTATCGGTGGTTCTACATCCCGAAACTGTGGGGAGGAGGAATGATTGAAACAATGCCAGTGATCTAGAATAAGTAGTGAATGCAAGAATGATGTACAGTACTTAGTATACAGTTACTTATGACAACGATGAGGAAAGGAGGAAAGGAATTCGGTCATAGGCATCGAAGATGATTTAATACAAGTAGGGCTGCGGAACTAATGAGCTGGAGAATCATCATGAACAGGATTGTACTTACCGATGAAGCACCGCCTGCGGGAGGGACTCGGTATCGTTCCCAGTGGTTGGGATCGTAAACTTGAGTAGTACTTGCCCAGTGTTCCCCAATCACAGTGTCAAATGATGCTGAGATGGCACCAAAGTGAGGCAGAGTAGGGCCAGCACGAAGGGACTCGGACGAAGCAAAATCATAGGTGCTTATTTGTCCATCTGGAAGTTGCGAGGCAAATGAGGGATCGTAAGTCGTAGGTTGGAATGCTAGTAGAGAGTCCTCGTGGAATGGAGGCACGTTCTGATTTACGGAATTCTCGAACGAGTTGAAGCCTGACCCTGCCACACGGGATCCCGACTGCGACCGAGACGATCCGTAACTAGAAAGAGTTCCGAACGATGGCTCTTCCCAGCTAGACTGGTCTAGTGAGAAGGGGACAGGTGAATCCGTTGGGGATTTGGAAAACAGCGAGCTCGGGACATCGGGAATGGGAATCGAAGGTGTGATGGGAGAAACACTGGCCGATGAGGACGCACTCTCGGAATGAGAACTACGGTGTGTTGTATAAGAACTGACGGATGACTTGCGACCACCACGGTCAGAATTAAAGCGAGTGATACTATTGTACCTGGCATCGGCGGTCTTCGTTAGGAGAAATACAACCCCGAGAACAAGCAACCTCATACCTATTCTTAGCGGAAAGGCCGGTTCGCCCAGGGAAGTATGTTTTGACGATTTTGGTCCACAGCTTTCCGTGCTCGTTAACAGCACTAATCAACAATGCGTCCTGCAGAAAGGCATGGGTGAATGAGCTCCTTTGGTAGAAAGCGGCAACTTACCCCCTCCGGCGTCCAGGTAGTCCTGTCGATTGAGGGGTTCAAAGTATCAGTCCAGCGTTTGGCACATTCTACAGACAAGGCGCGAATGTGAGACTTGTGTTGTGAACAGCTATAACAAGCGCTTACGATCACTATTCCTCGTTTGCACTAATGACGCGACAAGAGACCATCTTGAACGTTCAGGATAAGGAAAGACAGTGAGGGGAGGAATGGGGAGGGCGATATACCTTGTACCATATCGTTCAATAGCTTTTACAAGCCTCTCATCCTCGTCTGGCGCCCAGCCGCCCTTGACCACGTCGGAAGCCATCTTGGCAAACCAACGCTTGCGACAGTCTTTGTTGGTACGATCAGGAACATGCTTGGCTATAGCATGCCACTTGGAGGGATTTGGATTACCAGGATCCTCTATAAAATAGAGCCCAGAGTCAACATCGGTAATGGGGGGTAGGAGGAACAAAGTAACTGACCTCGTTGGACGGCCTCGCGGAGGAGCTGGTCTTCCTTCGCAGTCCAGGATCGACGTTCACGAGAGATCATGTTGACCGCAGCCATGGTAATGTTGCACTGAAGAAGTTTCGAGGCAGATCAAGCGCTGGAGGATAGATTGACAGCATGGTTTAAATAATCCTCGATGCCGCTGAAATTGGCCAAATCAGGGAGTCGGAGGAGTGGTGGCATTTTCAACTCCCACGTACAACATAGATCTAAACGAAGCGTAATTGTCATTGTTACCGGCTTTACGGAGAGGCTAAGAAAAGTATTTTTGGACGGCTTTACAGATAATTTCCGTGTTGTTCGAAAAAATATTGATTCCGAATATGATCAATATTTGGTCCGTGAGAGACAACAAATGGGGATTGATCAATCCTTCACGTGAAATCAGACATATAATCAATTAGTAGGTGAGCGTCAGACCATATTACAGGTTATGCAACTTACCAGTAACACACCAATTCAAAACAGAAAACCGAACCGTTAAGAGCGAGGAGAAAGAACGGAAATGTCGCCGAGGCGTGATCAAGGTGATGTTTATGTTTCACACGGGTGTCCCCGCCTGGATTTCCTTTTCTGTGCTACTCCCTCGGCGTAAGCGTGCACTCTCCTCCGGCCTTCAACCCTAACGTACACCTCAAATTCGGGGAGATTTGCTATCACAGTTACGAGCATCAGGAGCCTCGCCCTCCAACCCTGTTTCAAGCTAGATGGAGCCTGTACATGGTACTTGAAGGCTCGCTTGTGAAGACATGACAGCCGCTGTGATTAGAGGATGTGTAGTTGCGCAGTGACCAAAAAACGATATTTTCGGCTCTCGGCTCGGTTGAAACGACCCGCTAGCCGGATAACCAATCGACAGATACATCTATTCCCATCTGGCAGGCGGTACCTGAGGAACCATCGTCCACGGCGTAACTTGCAACCACTTTGCCTTGACGCGTATTCCGGAAAGTCTGCGTCATTGGCTCTCATCTGTGCTTGCAGGGTCAGTCGTCTCCAGACTGATCTCTCCGTATATACGCTTCTTCGATCTCACGGACTTGTCTTTTTCGTCGCGTTCGAGACACAGCGCGGAACGGCTCTAAGCGGCATCGCATTGATCTTGAAGCACCAAAGTTTCTATGTCCCCAAATGGTTGTCCCTTGAGCTTTATGCCCTCGGATGGCCCCACAACAAGCCAGCCCTGAAATGCAATAGTTAATAGTCAATTATCAAGAATGCGCAACCGATGGGCTAGGAAATTCAGAATGGTACTCAAGGGTGGTATAAGGAGGTTGACTGTTTCGAATGCCTTCCGTGGAGATCAAAGCGTTGACATGTAGGTCGATCGAGTAAGCCAGCGGCGGATGGTCGGAGCATCGGATATGACAAGGCTCACCGCCATTTCGGTTACTTGTTTATTTCAGGTTGTGTTCCGGGATTCAAGGCATGAGAACATGCAGGATCAGTCTGCCATGCCTGATTCTTCTTTCCCCCCAGAAACAACCGGAACTAGTACTCTAGTATTTTGGATAGGATGAACGCTAGAAAAGCCGAAGATATGACAGATACCTCATGACAGCGCATGATACCTGCCTGTACTTGGATACTTATACTCCTTGTAGGTTGCAAAGTTGACATGAAATTCAACCATTAACGTCGCTGAAAAGGAAACGCGTGTTTGATAAGGATTCGTCGTTTCAGAAAGACGCAGAATGGGTTGCGGACCATATATTCAACGAAATGGAAGGAGCCGTCGGTTAGCCATGCGTGCTTAACAATGGAAATGAAATTTATATGCAAAAGACATACATCACAGATCTCCTCGGGGAGATCCAAAATTGACGAGCCTTTGCTTTCCCGATGTGATCAGGATAAAAATGTTGATCATATCCACGTAGATAAGACCTCGGAGGGAGTCCATGGCGTCAGGCTCCGAATCAAATATTGGCAAACATGGTGCCAGCCAGCTAGTCGCCCATCGCGGTGCAAGTAGAACCATCAAGTCGCGGCCTGCCCATGAGCATGAAGCTGGAGCTTTACAGCTGTCCCCAAAGATTTGACGGCGCACCTATCACATGCCGATTCTCGCTTAAGCTCAACAACAGTTTCGCAATTGTCCGCTCCCCATTTCTGTATATATTTCAGCCATCCCGCAGAAAGAACCACTGAGCTAAGTATGTCCTGAGCACTTGACCCTGCAGCGCATCGGCAAGACAGAGGTCATCGATATCGTCATTGCGGGCTTTGGACGTCGTTCAGATCGCCCAGTATGGCCATGGAAATCCAGGAAGCCAATAAGCTTCGCGCATAATAATCAACCGCCGAACATCGCTCGATGATAGTGTATATTCGACCAATCGCGCTTCTCTCGCTGTGCCTAGGTACTGTTGTGTGGTAAACTCTAGAAAACATTTAGAATTCCAAGAACCCCAGGGCGCGCCACAGTGGGCCAAGCGGATTTAGTATATGTTGGACATGCAGCTTAGAGATGCGAGGCGTCATAGGGGTCCATAGGGCATATTTCCTGCCAGAAAGATACATCTCGGAAGGAGCCCTCTTTCCAGAACGCAGCACACCCTGAACATGGACTAAGATAGTTTCTAACTTTGTAATTTGGACAACATGTTCGCACTTCCATTGAGTAGGACAGGAAAAATAAGAATTCAGAGATACAGACTCACATGGAAATGCGCAAATAATCAGATGCCAAAACGTCGCTTAGAGGGTAGACGGGTAGGCCGTCAACGGTTGGCATATAATCCAAACAATGTACGACAGTGCCAATCCTGTTCTAAGCGCAACCTATCGCGCTCATACTGAGTGATCTGTATCACGAATAACATGATTCCTTACCAGTATATGAAACATGTCATTTGGCGAGTGTTGGCTCTAATTTCGTCAGCACAATGCATCGCGTAGGAGCATGCCCACGTGAAACTACGCGCTTCGACACTCAGTACCGCCTATCAGCTTCATCATTCTCTTAGATATATCGAGTGATAACGCGGCGGTGAACGTATGCAGACATAGAGAGATGGTCTCAATTGTGAATTTGTGACTGCGGGCGCTGGGGAAATGTATAGCAAGGGGCACAGGCACTAGGTCAAAGCAAGACATAATAGAAGGAAACTTGTGAGTGGCGACTGAGTTTTCAGGTACTCAGACGAACGAATCGTTAACGGCCTGCTGTAGACGACGACGAAGGTTCGGCCTTCGCGGTTGGAACTTTCCACCAGAAGAAAAACAGACACAGAGAGAGCCGAACGTATGGCAAGCCCGTGAGAGCTTGCAGTACAGCTATTCAATAATCGCTGGTGGCAGCTAGTAAACAGTATGCTGATGAAGCAAAGTACTGTATAAAAATCTCCTGGCGTTAAAGTGGAAGGTAAGTCAGGACCAGGAACCAGGGGAGGCACAATATCATCATGATGGTGGGTAGCAATAACAAGAGGTTTGCAAATTTCAAATTGCCTTGGGAACTTCGGACGCGAACATCACGTGCTGTGAAAGGGGCCGAAATCTGTTCGAAAATCAAATTGAAGTGGAACAGGTGAGCCGAACTTTTTTCTCTATCGTCGGTTCTACCATGGCTGAAATACACGATTCCTTCGATACTATCTTGATCCTTGATTTTGGCTCACAGGTAGCTTTCCAAGCAATTTTGCTATCTTTTGGCTGAAATATTGACCATAGTACAGCCATCTTATTACCCGACGATGTCGCGAACACAATGTCTATGCCGAATTAATGCCTTGCACGGTGAAAATTAGTGATCTCCATTTCAAGCCCAAAGGTTTCCATTTGAAAGTTTTCGGAAGCACAGGAGGTTAACTTACCTCCAAGGTGTGATATTGTCTGGATCACCATATTCTGTCTACGACAAGGACGCGCCTCATGTTAACCCGGCAGTATTCGACCTTGGGGTTCCTGTCCTAGGCATCTGTTACGGATTGCAGGTGCACCTGATTTAGCGCCACGGTCGTCTTCTCATCCTGACGACACATGACTCTAGGAAATGGCGTGGACTATGAAGGGAAAAGTAGCGAAATGCGATCACCGAGAGTACGGATTTGCCCAAATTCAGATCGTCAAGGCAGAAGATACGGGTTCGTCCGCCGGGGTTCTATTTGAGGGCCTAGGAGACGAAATGCAGGCAAGTCACGTAGCGGTGTACTTGAAAAAGCATGCGTATCTGATCGCTTCACAGGTGTGGATGTCGCACGGTGACCAACTTACGGAAATGCCACCCAATTTCCACGTTATTGGTCACACGAGTACTGCTCCATACGCCGCCATCGCTCATAGTTCGAAGCCATTCTATGGGATCCAGTTCCATCCAGAAGTGACTCACTCCCCCCGCGGTAAACAAGTCATTGGCCAATTCATCTTGAAAATATGCGGTTCCAGACCTGATTGGACGATGGTGTGCATCTGCATATGATTGTCTTTGTTTCTGTGTACTAACATTTCTCTAGCAAGAATTTATTGGCAAGGAAATCAACCGCATCAGAGAAATCTGCGGCTCTTCAGGTCGTGTAATCGGCGCTGTTAGCGGTGGTGTGGATAGCACCGTCGCCGCGAAGCTCATGCATGAAGCCATCGGCGATAGGTTGGTTCCTCGGTTCGTTGTTACGAGTATATTCTGACATATCTTAGATTTCATGCGATCATGGTGGATAATGGTGTTCTTCGCCTTAATGAAGCCGCCCAGGTTGACGAGATGCTGAACAAAAATCTTGGCGTTAACCTTACTATTGTTGATGCGTCCTCCCTTTTCCTTCAACGCCTGGAAGGAGTAGAGGATCCCGAGCAAAAGCGCAAGATCATCGGCAACACTTTCATCAATGTATTCGAGGAAGAAGCGACGAAAATTGAGGCTGAAAAGGACGGAAAAGGACGAGTGGAGTGGTTGCTGCAAGGCACTCTGTATCCTGACGTCATTGAGAGCATCAGCTTCAAGGGACCTAGTGCTACGATCAAGACGCACCACAACGTTGGGGGTCTTCTCAAGGACATGAAGCTCAAGTTGATTGAACCTCTCAGGGAGCTATTCAAAGGTACGACTTACCTAACTCCGCACTGATTTCATTGATGTTGAGACATACTTAGATGAAGTCCGGGCTTTGGGGCGTTTACTGTCTATTCCTGCGCCGCTCGTTCAGCGACATCCTTTCCCCGGACCTGGACTGGCAATACGGATCCTCGGACCCGTCACGCGCGATCAGGTCAAGATACTCCAACAAGCTGATCACATCTACATCGAGGAGATTCGTAAAGCTGGACTGTATAATGAGATTGCTCAGGCGTTCGCCGTCCTATTACCTGTCAGAGCTGTTGGAGTTATGGGTGATCAGAGAACCTACGAGCAAGTATGCCCGAATTCTGTGTCTCCGCCGATTGTATTTGAATTGATCCTCGCGTTCAAAGGTCATTGCCCTACGCGCTGTGCAGTCCGAGGATTTCATGACTGCTGATTGGTAAGTCCCTGGCATGCAATGCATTTGCTGTGCTCAATGTGTCGTTAGGTATGTCTTTCCAGCAGAGGTCCTTCGCCGGATCTCGTCCCGTATTACCAATGAAGTGCTAGGCATTAATCGTGTTACCTACGACATCTCTTCAAAGCCTCCGGGGGTGCGAATTTCTTTCCTATGTGGAAAAGACCGGAACTGATCTGAGAATCCGCAGACTGTTGAATGGTTATGAACCTCCTTTGGGTTTCGCGCGGGCAAATTCCGTAATTTTCGGCCACTCACGTAGTGTAACCCCCTGTAGATAGACATTCCTAGGTGTCCTAATATTGCGAGTGATAGAATACAACAACAATAAGATAACCTGTATAGCGATAACATCATTGTATGGTCAAAGAGGAATTTGTCTACAGTGGAACGAGAAACTAGTACATTATGATGGCAAAGGAGCAGCAAATGATTCACGACCTCGACCTCGATACGGAGAATTGCCGCGACCACGATCCATATTAGATATGAACGCTCCCCTACCCCGAAGTCCGGGGACAAACCCTCCCCGTCCTCGTCCAGGGTTGAAACCACGTATTGGTCTGGAATTCAGAGCCGGGCCATTCGTAGACGGGGCAGATAATTCTTTAGAGGGCTCAACTCCAGGCACTGGCGATCGAGGAGCTCCTGTCGGTACCGCGCCACGTCTGCTTACGTATCCACCACGACCTCTTCGAGGATTCGACATGATGGAAACAGGCGAAAATGGTCTGACGGAGTAAGGAACTTAGTATTGTCCATATGTTTCCAAAAACGGCTTACTTTTGACTCGGTTGAGCTGGTCTAAAAGCAGAGGCAGATGGCTGTCCCTGTGCAGGTGGAATAGTAGGACGTGGGCCAAAACGCGGTTTGAGGGGCGTTGTAATTGCCGATGGTGCCTTAGGATTGGTAGGCGTGACAAACTGGGGATTGGTCAAGTTAAGACAGGAATTGAAGTCGACGGTCAATCCCCGATACTGTGAGCATCTAAACAAAAGAAGAATGATTCGTGATCAGGACGGAAACAAAAGATATAAGGTTTACTTGTCGCCTAATGTAGTTCCGGACATGAATGGGACATCCCAGACCACGTTCATGGATTTGGAATTCAGCCCAATGACAACGCCTTTGGCGGCCAAGGGCACAGCTCCAGAATCTTGTATCATGGTGACTCTGTCTCCCAGTGCAAAATGTTGATTTTGGAGGCGATACACGGCATGAGCAGGCTTGAGAACGGCTTGCCGAGGAATACCGTTGACGAATGCCTTCTTCATGGCCGTAGGAGACTTGTTCGCATTGAAGGAGGCGGCCATTTTCTCGATCTCATTGACCATGTTCTGTCAGAACACTCAGTCGATGTAATAGAACTTGATTGAAATGAGGGTCGTCACCTTTGTCAGTTGATCGCAAAACAATGATACAGGCTCAAAATCGCGAACGCCTTGAGTCTTGAGCCAGATCTTGATTTCCCGGACACGCCCATCGGAATCCGGCACAGATAGTACTTCCGACGCTTTGGCCATGGCTAAGATAATGTTAGAATATACATGACTTATGTCTCTATTACGACCCACCATCTCCGGGTTCATCAAGTGAACGGAAGATATCAGGAAACTTTGTCTTGTCAACAACATTAGCCATATGCGAAAGTCGGAAATTATTGGGTCTTACTTTGTAATCTATTAAGAGCTTGATTGCCTTCTCACTAAATTCCCAGTTTCGACCTTCTTTGCGTGAATAGTCAATCACCTTCATTGATTTACCTTCGAATTTAAGGCTTAGACCCAGGTTGTTTTTCACGCCGTCAGAAGTTATGACCATAAAACTCGATGATATCTTTGATAACGCACGCCCAGAAATGCCGACCATCTCGGCCGCCCTGAACGAAGGATAATACCGCTCAGAAGTCCGGTCCTGGATAATCGCCTTGAACTTGTCGTTCTCGGACTTTTCGGACGGGAAGAACTTGACAAAGATCAGCCACGGACGTTAGTCGGCAAAGGTTACTGATCACGCACTCCAAGTTTAACGGAAAGGGATGTTTCTGTCGTGGCGGAAACATGCGCAACAACGCCATAAGCATGCTCACCCAAGAAGAAGATCTTGCTCCCATCGGGGAACTCTTCTGACAGTGGCGGCGCAGGACGTTCAATATACCGGGGATCTTCAGATGTTACATGTCCCAGGGTCATCTGGATGGCCTGCTCCGTTTCTTTCTCGCTGCCTTCGTAATCCTTCACGAAGGCACCATCTCCAAGGCGCTTCAATCCTACGACACCGGTCAGACTGCTGATATATTTTGCACCCCCAAAGAAGTATCGCACCTTTCAATGGCCGAACATGGAGAAGAACTTCTACATTTCCCGTGATCACCCCACATTTCTTCGAGTATATCTGCTCTATTCGCTCCGCCTTCATCTTCCAAAAGTTTAGGCCTTGAGGGGAGTGCGGGTTTGACACTACCTTGGGTGCAGTCCCGGGGACCACGGATATCTTCTCATATTTGAAGAGAGCATCCGAAACCGCCACAACTAAGCCTTCCTGTAAGAAGGGCCAGCCAATGAATGACCGTTGTCCGACCATTTCATTAACGATATCACCAATCTTCCGGCTTTCGTGTGGATTCTTAATGTGCACAACCATTGATTTATTTCTGCTCTCCGACCCGTGCACATTGACGCCATGGAAACCAAGGACAGATGTATGTGGCAGGGTTTTGAGGGAAGGAAACCCAGCGAGTGCATCAGCGCCCAGTGAAACGCCTTCGATTAAGCCATCAAGAAGGTGCAATCCATCTAGCGTAGGCAGATCGAAAGGTTCCATCACACACATACAATGTTGTAGCGACGGAAAGAACCCCGGGAGAGAGGAGGGGTATAGGGTAGGTTCGCCACCCACTCTGTACGTGAACTTTGTGCTGGTACCAAAGCCATTGCGACGCTTCTCTTCAGGAGTTAATCGATGTTCACGGGCTATGAATAAGACCTTAGCAGTCATTAACGCAAGGATTGTGAATTAAGCTTACAGGTCATCGCTTTCAGTAAACGCTTAGCCTCAATGAAAGGGATTTTAACGATAGCCTCCCAATCTTGTTTTTTCCCATTGAGATCCTGCTCAAATTCTAAGGGGTAGAAATCCAGGATGGGGGAGTTAGGATCATACATAAGATCCTAGAAACGTATCAGCCATCACCAGGGTGAATTGAGCAAGTAAAAAATACCTGGAATGCTAACGGTATGTGGTCCTTGCTAGCCACAGGCAACACACCCATGAGCTGTTCGTACGGTTTGAACGGTTCCCCGAGTTCAAAGTTGAACGTCATCTTATCTACATCCCGAAGATCTGAAATTCATCTCAGAGTTAGGCAATTCGCCACGGAGAAATCGACTCGACAAACCTGATATCCTAGGCGCATAATGGTAGTCGTAGAACCATCCCCATGATGCGACTCCGCTATAATAGTAATGCATGACCCATTGGAGGCCCTCTACATATCGACATGTGAGGGCACCCATTGCATTCGGATCATCGTATGATATCTCTAGTTTTCCCTAATATTGGCGTTTAATCGATGCGTCGACGTTAGATCAAAAGCCACACCTTATAGTAATTCCGTTTCCATTCATCCATCTTTTCCCGGATAGATCGTTCATGTCTTGCATCGAAGCTCCCACCTTCATCCTCATCCATCACAGATGCCTTTGCATACTTCTTCAAAATCCTTTCAATGGCCGCTTTGCTTTCTTCGTCTTCGTCGTCGGTATCTTCCCACTCTCCGTCGTCTTCATTGTCCTTCTCGTCATTCTCCTGTTCACCCTCCTTCAAGGAAGATGAATCCTCGAAAGTACCCGGAAACCTCAAGGTAACCAAATTGACATCCTCATCGTACTCATCCCACGTGATCGACAAATGGAGTTCTTCAGCCAGAGAACCAATGAACTTCCGCTCCCGCGCAGGAAAACCGTTCGGCAGAGCCAGTTTTCCCTTCCTGTCATTTCCCAGCACAAACTCGTGAACTTTCTCAAATATCACGCGCTGAGGGCGTGTCAGTACTGCGAGTAAAAGGATGAGCATGCATAACCGAGTAGTAATACTTCAGCGCACCCAATTTTGACCGCCTACGTGCCAACTCCATCTCTTGCACATGTTTAGATTGCTTTCCTTTGTACCAATTTAGATCCGCATATTCCTTCTCGAATACTTCTTGCTCCCACTTGGCCATTTCGTCCAAAATCACTTGCAGCCGTAACAGGTTGATTGTCCCTCCTTCGTTAAGATATCCATCTTACAATATGTCAGATGCATACCACGGTGTCGAAGAGTAAAAGCAAACCTAGCCCAGGTAAAACCGTCTTATACACGTCAAACAGTTTCTCCAGGCCATTCTCGTGTATGTGAAGATCGGGTAAGTTTGGAAGAAAATCATTACCCACAAATACGGCCAGAAGAACGAAATCATCAATAACACGTTCAAGGCTATATGAAAATGGAAGCCGTGATTCAATTTCGTGGAATTCAAGATCAAGGTATTCCCTCATGAGAGAAATATGCAATAAATAGAAGTTGATACTTTCCAAACTATAGTATGTATCGTGAGTGAACCGGGTCAAAGAGATAAAGAAAAGCGCGCACTTAGTTCCACCTTTTTTCTTCGACGCCGGACCAAATTTGACTTCCTCACGCAATAAACAAAAATGTGGATCGTGGCTCAACAGGCCAAGCATAATAAGGTCGGCATCCAGGCCATAAAGACAATGACGGACGTTGGGATTGTACTCTGGTTGTGCCCGAGAGAGACGAATGTATTCCATAATCTTGTGTTCACCTTCGCCCGGAACCTCGTGTCCAGACAAAATCACTTGCACATTTTGCCAATTTGAATCTTCAGTTATCTTTTTGTTCACAAAATATCGTAACTGTTTGGAGAGACGGGTCATGAAGGGCGTCCCTGAAACATGGTCAGACCACAGATCGAGGATGGAGAACGTAGCGCACCAGGAGTGATACAGTTACTGTCAAATGCCTTCTCCTCCGGCAGTTTCTCCCCTTTGGCCTCTGCTTTCTCTCGGAGTTCCTTCGCCTCCTTTGCCGTCCTGAACCGCCGGCTTCGTTGTTGATTCATCTTGGCGCGCGGGGCAACGCCATCAACAGCCATGAAAAACAGTTTCTTTGGCTTGATCTTTCCGAAAAGATGGTCGACATACGCGAAAATAGACGTGAATATCTGTTCCTCTGAGAGTCTGAAATGGGCATCGTCGTCGTTCGGATGTGAGCCTGGACATGTGTTAAAGCCATGTTCCCGGGACATGCAGTAAGAATAAACGAACAGTTATGAATGATTGAGTTGAAGTCCAGATAGAGATTGTCTGCAGAAAAATAGTTTAGTCAACGGAATGCTTTCAGGATAGTGAATAGAACTTGCCAAATTCAGGTATCTTATTTTCCTGAATAAATTGGGAAGTTAGCGGGTAACGCTCTCTGAGAGGATGTCGGTTCAATCCTATATTGTGTTACTTTTCAGAGTCACGCACGATATGTATCTGAAAAACTGAGCATGGACAGGTCAATTCGTACTTTGGTCTGTCAATCTTGCCAAACACACGGACCTTGGGGATACCTGAAATTTGCGTTAAATACACTTACATGGAATGGTCGTAGGACTTACCCATTGTCGTAAACGTTTGTATTGGCAGGTAACTGTGGTTAGAAATTCGAAGTTCAGGGCAAGGTGATGACTCATCAATTTGCTTAACACTCCTGTGATAAACAATGCGTCATTTCCGACGATCCTCAAATCTCCCACCATCACGTGCGCTTCATATTGATATAGTACTATACATACTTTCACAAGTGATAAACAGATTTTGCATCCATATTTTGGAGCACTAAGAAATACGCAAAGATGGATACAGGTTCAGTTTCTAGCATTGCTGATACAGTAATTTAACCACACAAGCAGACAACAGTCGTGAGACCTCCAACCACAGGTACGAACAGACACGACGACAAAAAAGGGCTACGAAGTCCAACACGGCAGACGACAATCCAGGACAAAAGCAATATCAGGAGCATGCAAGAAACAAGACGTGCAGAAGAGACCAGAAGCAGAGAGACTTATGCAAAAGAGAACAGAAATCAAAGGTCGCGGCTGGGGGCGCCCTCCTTGTCTGATGAGCGCGGTTGTGACGACGAGAACGGCTCGGATGATGAGCCAGAGTTGGCAGCCTTTTTCTTCTTTGGCTTCGGTGCTTTGCCTCGGTTGGGATTCTCGGGGGAGTCTCTCCACAGCACAGCAACCTGAGTGTATGTGTATATATCCAGGTATAGACATAAAGAAAGCGAGAACCAACCTCCTTCATGGCATCCCTCGCAGACCTATCAGGATTCTGCTCCTTCCAAAGCTTCAATTGGACCGACATAAACTGTTGATATTTGGAAGGCTCGCGTGGTGCCTTGCCTTCTTTAGCTACCTTGGCGTGGGCGTAACGTCGATCAGTGAAAGGCGCATATACTCACCAGTTTTGGTCCTGGAGGCCTTGGACATGGCCTTGACAGAAGAATCTAAGAGGATGTGAGGAGCCTGCTGTTCACAGAGACACAGATAAAATACCTTTGCTAGTTTTTGGCATGACTGAACGCGACTGAGACAGCTGAAGAGAGATGGTGGTGGTACGATGTTAAGACGCGTCACGGACGAGATCCAAGTTGATCAATGATCACGCGTCAATCAACAAGTGATCTGTGCGCAACGCGTGGGATTTAAAGTCCGCTGATGTCAGTATTTCAACTCGACTGCGCAGCGGCACCTTCCATCACGCCCGCCACTTCGGGTCCTATATCCACTCGTTAGCATTTAGTTTTTCCCTCCCGATTCTCTTTTTTTGGAATGGCCGCAGTCGTTCTTTTTTTCGCAGTTGCTGCGCTTTCGGGCTCTTCCGCTCTGGCCCAAGATGCTACAGGAACCTATCCTGCAACGCCCTTGGCATCGAAGCATTTTTCTTACCCTTCTGGAATAGTATGTTGCGCATTCTTCATACCTTTATTTTTGATGTTGAGCGAGGTTATAGCCCTACAAAGTTGATACCGACACAGGCTTGATTCGAGGAACTCAGTTTGGTTACAACTTGTGCAACTCTACCACCGAAAATCAGAACTCCCTTTGCCAAACTTCTTTTTTGAACGCCTTGGATGGTAGATTGCTCTCTTTTCTCTATTGTCTCTTTTTTTGCTAAAGTCTTGTATTCAGATTTCTGCTTGTGGGCCCCCTCCCAGCCAAACAGCACCATCGCCGACACTGAAGGCGAGGAGGTTGCGTGGTGCACCAAGAAAGGTCGTGGGACACGTCTGATGCCTGAAGGCACTTTGAAGGGCGTTCAGTTCATCAGGACGCCTGGGTATCTGCAGGTCACCGGTTTCATTGACCAGACAAAAATTAATATCCAAGATGGGGATTACGGAGGCGAGCTTGATCCGCATGGCGCCGATCTCGTGAGTCCCTCCACTTTTCGTGAATCTCCAGATGGAGACATCCTTATATATTAGCGTGGAAATCCCATGGGTGGTCTCATGTACACTACTGGCTGGAGCAGTGACAATAGTACTTATACCCAAGCTATTGAATGGCACAAGTACGCCTTTTTCCAACTGTCGTTTATTTTCCTGCTGAAATGTTTTAGTTTCATGGGTGGCAATGCTTTTTGCTTCAAGATTTGCGATCCTTCTGGACCCAACCCAGCTGATCTATGTCAACACATTTACGATCGTATTGGCTGTGCCTACAATGCACCCAACAATGCTCAACAAGGTGTTTTCGAGTCTTGCCAGGGCGATAACCAGGACCCCCCCGGCATCTATACCTCGGGCGGCGTTGTCATGACCTACACTCAGCCTGCCGAGTCCCTCGGTCCTATCACCTCCATTCCCTACACCGCGAGGATACCCGCATCAAGCAATTGTGTTTCGTTCGCAAGTTCAGCTTTGTACACTGACGGACCAACCGTAACCACTACCTCATCGACCTCTGCAAATACCTCGAAAGCAACGTCGAAGGAGGGTTCGACCGGTGGTACGGCGACCAGCACTGCCTCTGGTGCGGGAGCTGCGTCAACTGGCAATGGCGCTACCGAGACGACGATTTCCGGTATTGCAGCATTGTCTGTCATTCTGTCTGCTCTTTTCCTTTCTTAGACATGCTGCGCCCTTTTCATGACAAAATCATTGTGCCTTCATGACTTTCACACCGGTGTCACTCGTTTAGTTCTTGTCTACTTTTATTGGCTATATTCTACCATGGACCACTAACATTCTTTTCGCATATTAGGACCGTTGTTAATTAAAACTTCTACACGTAGTTTGCATGGACACTTTACTTGGACAGGGCTTCCTACGAACGTAAATTGATATGATAGCCGGCCGATGAGACAAAGGTGAACGTGATCCATACCGTGTGGAGCCGCCCATATTTCCCTACTATTACCTGGAGCCCTTCTACCAATCCCTGTTGAATTTCTTTGTCTTCCTTTCTCTTGCGGGCAGGTACGCCTTTGTCCAGTATCGTATTAAGATACAACTTTTCCGTGTGCAATCGCATCCCGCTCTCTTCCGTCCACCGCCGCACTCGGTGTTGACGACATTGAAATGGCTCCCAAGGCAATGAAGATCAAGCGCGCGCTCAAGACTGCTGCGCGCTTTCCCGTGCGCGGTGCCGGCACTCTTGTCGGTGGAGGCCGTGGGAGTGGGCGCAATACCCTTTCGCCCATCTCAGGAGAGGACTCTATTGTGATCCTGAGGCTGCAGATTTTCGGCTGCAAGGACATGCTGGCCAAGGATAAGAATGGAGCTAGTGATCCGTGCGTATCATTTCACCGTCGTGTGATAGGAGCTTACACGATGTGCTGCTAGCTTCATTGTCGTGTCTATGTTGAACTCGCGATTCCAGACTCCCGTGGCAAAGAAGACACTTCAGCCAATATATGCGCCCAAGGATGCAACTTTTGACTTCCCCATCTATCTCTCACTGGCCGACAGGTTGGGGGTCTTGGAATTGGTGGCATGGGATAAGGACATGTTGATGAAGAAGGACTACATGGGCGAAGTGGCATTGCCCTTGGAGGACTGGTTCTCGAATGGGAGGACGTACGGCTTTGACGAGCCAGGTAACAAGGTAAGTCAACCTCTTTCTTATCGTGACGCGGGCGCCAAAGTTGTATGCATTCAGGCGTTCTCATTAAACCTTGTTTCGACAAGAGATGGAATGAAAGCCGCCGGGTCCGTGCAAGTTAAACTTGGCTTCGTCTCGCCACCCAAAACACAGAACCTTCTTGAGTTTGACGAGATCTTCTCAGAACTCATCAGACGATCTCGGCCTTCTTTGGTTTCTGCACCACCAGTAAGTCCTACAAGTTCGCCGAACTATTTTTCATTTATTAAACTTTGTAGACGGAAGGTGTTGGTACCGTGCGCTCCCACGCCGGCGTGGCTGACTATGAAGATGACGGTGGTATCTCATCGGATTCTGACTCTGACTTTTCTGACGATGAGGAGTTTGCCGATGCTCTAGACGACAGTGATCCCGTCCTAACGCCCACACCCAATACCGCGCCTACAACCCCAGCAACTAGCTTCTCCACAGGTCCCACCTCGCCTTTTACCCCTACCAATACACCTGCATCTCAAGAGGCCGAAACTCGCCCCCTCCCTCCTCGGCTTGATTTGACGCCGGCTACACCTGTTGGATCGCCTAAAAGGTTTCCTTCACCAAAGATTGCGACGCCTTCTCCCAGCTTCATGAGAATGAAATTTTCACGACGATCGACCTCGACGTCAAACCCTACCAGCGAAACTTCTGATACGGGGACGCCTCCAGGGACACCAGGTACAGGTTTGGAGAAGGAGAAAAAGAAGCGCTTCAAAAGAAATTGGGGCACAAGTTCTAGCAGCGCGCCGGGTACAAGCAGTGGTAGTGGTAACGAAGGCCCTGGTGGACGGATGAAACGAAAGAAGCAGCCATATAGCTTCAGCGGTCGAAATGACATCGTGGGAATCGTTATGTTGGAGATCAAGTCTGCCCAAGATCTGCCAAAATTGAAAAACAGTGAGTAGAACTTGGTATGTATTAGAAAAATACTAATCCGAAGTGATTCCAATTTAATAGTCACCCGTACGGGGTGGGACATGGACCCCTTTGTCGTCATTTCATTTGGCAAGAAAGTTTTTCGGACTCGTATTATTCGTCACTCTCTCAGCCCTGTTTGGGATGAGAAGTTGCTCTTCCATGTTAGGCGATACGAGACAACTTTTAAAGTCCAGCTCACTATCTTGGATTGGGACAAACTTTCTTCCAATGATCACATTGGAGATGCCAGTTTCGACCTCAAGGATTTGTTGGATAACGTACCTCAGGCCGATGAAGAGACTGGGCTATACCCTTTTACTGACGAGGATCAAGCGATGACAGACTTCAAGCTGCCTTTGACGACTGGAAAAGATATGCCTTGGGAAGCCAAACATGCCCCAGTTATATCTCTTCGGTATGCGATATCTATTTGTTTTATGTACCTGACTAAAGGTTTTCGGATGATAGCGCCATGTACCAGCCATATGCCGCTCTTCGTCAACGTTTCTGGCGACAGTTCCTCAAGCAATACGATACTGATGACACGGGATCGCTATCTCACATTGAGATTATCTCGATGCTGGATTCTCTCGGTTCGACTCTTACACGCTTGACCGTCAATTCGTTTTGGACTCGTTTCAACAAGAACTCTCATACGGATGAGTTAACCATTGCCGAAGCCATCCAGTGTTTGGAAGCGGAATTAGGTCGACCTGATAGTGAAAAGAAGAGGTTGGACACAGATGACGCCCTTCTTGACAGCAGCGTTAGTGCAACGCCCATGATCATGATATCGGATAGGGAAGGTAATGAACTACCACTGGACCGTCTTGACTTTTCAGGGCCCCCAGTGAGCATGTCAATGGTTCCGGAAACTAGCGATGCGGTCGGTGGTGCGGAAATGAATGCACAGCCAGTTGCTTCAGGGTCATACACGACTGAACCTGCGCAACAAAGTCTTATGCAGGCTACGCCTGCGGGTGAAAGCGCCGACCCTATCGTCGGAATGGCTATACAGGGCTCTTATTCATCTTCTGAACCTGAAGACGAGTCTTCCGGCACCGGGTCTCCAGAACCGGAGACCGTTCCAGCTACGAAGAGATCCAAATTCAGGAGAGCGACGGAATCCAAAGCAAAGGCTGGGTCTACATTGTCCGCCTCTAGCTCCTCAGGCTCCGAAACATCGCTCGAACGTGTCATCAATGTCAAGAATTGCCCATTGTGCCACCGTCCCAGGCTCAATTCGAAGGCGGAAGTTGACATCATTACCCACCTCGCCGTCTGCGCCAGCCAGGATTGGAACAAAGTTGATCGCATTGTCGTCGGCAACTTCGTAACTGCCAGCCAGGCTCAGCGGAAATGGTACACTAAGATCATCGGCAAGATTTCGAGTGGTGACTACAAGCTCGGCGCTGTAAGTATCTAATCATCGTAACGATGCATCACTTAAATGGTTCCAGAACTCCGCCAATATCATTGTTCAAAACAGGATGACGGGTCAGTTAGAAGAGGAGAAGATGCAAGTATACGTAAGGCTAGGCATTCGATTGTTATACAAGGTGGGTTTATCCTGGACCCTCTTCGTATGTAATGCTCATATGAATATTAGGGGGCCAAAGGTCGAATGGAAGGAAACGGAGGTAAGCCTTTTCTCTTACTTCGAGCTGACCTTGATGTCTCTGCAAACAGCACGTCGTCTATTAAAATCCTTATCGATCAAACAAGGAATCAAGTACGACGCGCCTGAATCTGCCCGCGACATTCCTACTTTCATTGAATTCCATGGACTCAAGGTGGATGAGATTCTGGATTCCCTGGATTCTTTCAGTAAGCTGGCCTCTGCAGTGATTGATCGCATGACTAATCGTTTCTCAAGAATCCTTCAACGAATTTTTCTACAGGTATCTTTCTGTATCTGCTCGGCAATAACATACAGTCACTTACAATGGCTTTTTAAGGAAATTGAAACCTTCTGCAAGGCCTATCGAGAAACCTAATGACCCTTATCGGCTTGTCAGTGCAGCCGACTGTCGTTTCATGGCGTTTGAAACCGTCAGCGAAGCGACTCGTCTGTGGATCAAAGGTCGTGAATTCACTGTTTCTCGACTATTGGGCGACGCGTATAAGGACCAAGCCGATCGATACAATGGTGGTGCTTTGGCTATATTCCGACTAGCGCCTCAGGACTATCACCGATTCCACTCACCTGTTGAGGGTACGATTGGACCCATGAAGTACATTCCCGGCGAATACTATACAGTCAATGTAAGTGAATGAGGTCATCTTCCATGGTTTCAGGCGCTCACTGTATGTTTCTACCAGCCTCAAGCGATCAGAACGGCTCTGGACGTTTACGGAGAAAATGCGCGTAAGATCGTTCCCATCGATAGCCCTCATTTCGGGCGTGTGATGGCTGTTTGTGTTGGTGCTATGATGGTTGGCACTATCAGGACAACTGTGAACGAAGGTGATTATGTTCAACGGGGCCAAGAATTTGGGTATTTTGCTTTCGGTAAGCTCTCCTGTTCAGGTTGAGATTGTAGGCGTCTTATTCTTCCTAGGTGGATCAACGATTGTTGTACTATTTGAAAAGGGTACAGTGGAATGGGATGAAGATCTGTTAATTAACGGTCGTGCCGCCCTTGAAACTCTTGTCCGTGTTGGGATGGGCATCGGCACAGGTGTCAAGAGGGGATAGATGCGAACTTCTGAATATAAGATATACTTTTTTGAAAAGTAGATATATGTATAGTTATGCCGGATAATTAAAATTTGCGGATCGACCGGAGACTTGTGGGCTGCGACTGAGTATGAATCACTGGAGATCAAGGTTCAAAGAAGGAACAGTCCAAGTGTCAATGAAGGAAACCTGGCCCAGTGACGTCGTATTATGGAAAAAACCGATCATGATCATCAAGAGATCGTCAACTTCACGAAAAATCAGCCTTCTGTTGTAAGAGACCTTTCCCAGAGTGTCGATTTCCATTGAGATAAGGAAGGAGCTTCATTAGTTTTACACGGAGCTCTTCGATTGCGAAGCCATAAAATGTGGGTACCACGGTGAATATAATTTCGGATGGCCATCTCTCTCAATACTTTGATAGTTGTATGCTGCTTAGAGAAGGTCTGCATAAGTGGTTATCGGCGCTGTATTTTTTGGAACGGGCCCTGAGTTTGACCGAACCCTGCTAAGGGAAGTCCTAGAACACTAAACAATGAACTTTTGAACCCGCCGTTTCTTGCAAGTACAGAAAGCATTTACAGCCTAGCCAAATTCGCGAAGCGCCATGAGATATTGACAATGGGCAAATAAATCAAGGAATAATTTGCCTTTCATAGAATAGAAGGCTCCCCGAGCTTTTGCAGTGAATTCAATGCTCAACGGGGCTCTCCGCCTTGGTCGCTGATGTGTGCGGATCTTGGCAGTGCGCTGTACAAGGACATACACATATGGCTGATCCTGGAAAATTAAATCAATCAATACAGAGAATAGATGACAGGGTAATTGAATAACTAACTGCCTTGTATCCCAGCCATTTGCCTGACTACGGTTTCTCCAAGCCTGAGGCTGATCAAACACGGACGAGATTGACCAGAATGGTATTCGCATTTTATCATTCTCCTTTATGGCTCACCATTAAGTTTGATGCTCATAGATACGCCGAGTTGTATTCAAAGCTAGAATCATCTCTCGGAGCTTGGCAAGGTACTGACCGTGTATACAAACAACTATTGAGGCAAGAGTATTATGTAGCACGAATCTTCTTTTTCTGATAATTATATGACATCCAAGAAAATACGTCGAGTCTCACAGCGGATTTTGGTACGGGATAGCACCGGCGGTTTCCCTTTGGTCTATTGCTTCCTTAGAGACTCGATAGTCAGAACGTACTGTATAACCGAAGGAGAAAGTCTGCATCCGAAAGTTCCTCATGGGACTATTGGGGTGGTAGTTTGGGGAACGGTGGCTGTCGTCGGTACAAATTCATCTCTTCCGGCGCATTTTTAGCCCATCCCATGTTCATATCTTACTTCTTGCCAGCGCCACTACTAACCTTACTAACCCCAATTCGGCATTATCATCAGCCTATTCCTCGAAGGGCGGAACAAGGTAGATGGCCGTTTGGCGCCGTCTGAGAAGGGGAAGGCGAGTTTTCCAGAAAACACTGTCCTCAGTGGCACCATTGTGCGGGGTTGAAAACATGTATCATTTCTTCAATTGAGTCGTCCCTACGTGAGAAGTATGATGGTCAAGTATCTTGCCAACCGTATGGAACCAGCGTTTGCTTCTTCGGTCTGCGGAGACATTCGTCACCCCAAATCGTGGCCGAAGCTATCTCATGGGATGTAATAGATAAGTGGTCTGAAGTGTTTTCTTTCTGGTTTCGATGGCCTTTCCGCCTCGTGTTCCTAGAGAGCGCAGACCATGACTTCTTGACATATGACCGCAAGCCACGAACCTCGCCACGCCGGTTTGAGTTCTGCGCTGTTCTGCATCTCATTGGGCCGCCACCTATTTGGTTTCTAGGGACCAAGAAGTGAAGCTCACCAATGAAGTAGGATCAAAGTTCGCTAACATGATTTCATGACTTTTTCATTGCTTACCATCGCTATATTCCCGTACAGGTTTATCACAAGATTGATTTTCCTAAGACTTGCACACATATATGAGTGCTCTCCTTCTGTTCGTTCTGATGGATATCGTCGACATCATCCACGCGCACTTTGCTGTCGGCCCGTTGATAGTAGTCCTGGAATAGCTGTGAAGTCTGAGAAGTACGTGGAATGGAGTTGACCATATTCCCGGCTTGTGTCGATTATAAGTCATCAAGCGGGTAAAAGATCGATGTTACAAAACAGTCACACTCGCAAAATAGTGTATTGACGGATGTGAGAACCATGAGAAAGATGGAATGCAGAATCTACGCGGAATACTCCAATTTGGCTGGGAAATTTATAAATTAGTAAATATGTCCTAGAAGAAAATGAAGGTCTCACTTTCGTGCTTCTTCGCATCGCTTACTTTCCTTGCTGCTTTCGTCAAATCCTCTTGATTCACGAGTTCTCTAAGAAGGGTACGCATTATGATCAGTTCTTGGAAGAACGGGGAAAACTGAAAACCCACCTTTCATCTCTTATGGCAAACATCCCTGCCTCCGTAACAACATTGCGCAAATCGGCGCCATTGAATCCGTCCGTCAGCTGGTAATGTTGATATTAATAGTAGTTCTTAGTGTGACGCCCTGGACGTACCTTGACAATGGCCTCGTAATCGATCTCACCGCCCTTGTTCACGGGGGCAGCGTGGATTTTGAGAATCTCAAGTCTTGCCTGCTCGTTAGGTAGCGGTACCTCAATCTTCCTATCTAAACGACCTGGACGAAGCAGGGCAGGATCCAATGTATCCGGTCGGTTGGTAGCCATGATGAGCTTCGTCTTTCCCAAGGAATCGAAACCATCCATTTGATTTAACAACTGTTTAATTTATCAGTCACACTATTAGCATGCGAGGGATACGGAGACTCACTTCCATGAGGGTCCTCTGAATCTCCCTGTCTGCACTAGTACCTTCGGAGAACCGTCTTCCACCGATAGCGTCAATCTCATCCATGAAGATAACGCAAGGCTCGTGGTCTCGTGCATACCCAAACATCTCTCGTACAACACGGGCACTCTCACCGATGTATTTGTCTACTATAGCGGACGAGACGACTTTAAGGAAGTTCGTTTGCAGTGTTGCTGCGACGGCACGCGCCAGAAGAGTTTTACCAGTCCCAGGAGGACCATAGAGCAGGACACCCTTCGGAGGTTTGATTCCGACACGTTGGAAGAGTTCAGGGTTCAGAAGAGGAAGTTCGATAATCTGTGGTGTGTGAGCTCAGAAATAGAGAGCAACGAAGGAAGATTTCTGACCTCACGTAATTCACGAACCTGTTCCCCCAAGCCACCAATACCCGCAAACGAGGCTCCTCCAGGGTCTTCCAGGCTCATCTTGTATACAAGAGGATCAACTTCACGGGGTAGTATGCGCATGATGGTCAGGGTTGTCATGTCAAGAGATACACGAGTACCGTTTTTAAGTTTAGCGGCGGGCAGGGCAGGGCGGTATGAAACGACATAACGAGGACCTGATGAGGCCTTTACTATGACTAGAAAATGGCAACGAAATATTCAACATAGATAATGAGCCATGCAGGTGCAGCTTACACCGATCATCATCCAGCTGCTTCATGACCTCGCCGATTATTTGGCCTACGGATTGCACAGCTTTGATGTCGTCCTCAGTCTTCTCGTATTCCTTCTCCAAGTCCTTGAGCGAAAACCGTACTAATAGACATAAGCCACCGTATACGCTGCGAAGATATCTGAACCTCACGAGTTTTCAGGTTCTCGCTACTCGATTCGTGGTGTCGCATTTTCTGCAGAAGAAATTTTCAGTAAATTATTCAAGAATGAGAGAAGGTAACTACCTCACGATAGCTCTGCAATGCATCCTTCCGCCGCTGATCCATGCTGCCAGAAGACGTCGAGGATGCCTCCATTGTTGTCGATGTAACTTTACAAGAAGGTTGATGACGCGTCGACCGTGTTGCTACGGATCCACGGGACGAGACTCCGATGATGCCTTTCAAGTTTCCACACCTATCACAAACTTGTGCAAAGGCATGCAAGATCTCAGCGCGAATTAGCATATACTTCGGAGGAGCGTGACAGGTACAGGCAAATGTATAATGAGGTAAGAAAGCAGCTGTTAGAGACAGACACCAGAGGAACGTGCTCAGCGCGCTGAGTGAGTTGTAAGACCTGAGGAAATAACTGAGGCGATATCATGAGGATCACCACTTAAACTGGTTTATCTTTTGGTATTATAATATTAAGGAAACCAAACCAGAGCCTCTGTAAGTGCAACCCAAGTCAGCCATTGGCCGAAAACCATCACTAATACTTTCTCGTGTATATTCCCCCCACCTTGCACACTGCTCTTCCATTGATGCAAATCCGTCAATCCGGCGCAGTTCATATGTGGGCCTTAATTCGGGCCATTACTTTTGAGAGACGTATCCGATGGTGACTTGTTACGGTAAGTATAGCTGTATCCGACACCTTTGAGATATTCGAGACCTCAATCCCAAAGAGGGCTTTCTCCTGCTACAGAAAGACCTGCTATACTTCAAGTAAGGTAAACAATAATTTTCTGTAAACGAAAGTGCCGTTACATTAACACAGGAAATATAGAACGACAAACCCACTTTCATCCCACCCAAGGCTTGCTCAGACAAGTATAATCCAGCATTACCTTCCCAGCCAGGAGCACACGGACCTTATTCTCAATAAGACATAATGCAGTGAGGCAGGCTGTTTCACTACTTGTCATAAACTCGGAAGGGACCCAGGCACTTTGGGCTTACTATGGTGAGTATAAAGGTGCGTTGATGAAGCTAGTGTTCACAGATAGGCCGAGGTCGGTTTCTTGTTCTCGATGTTCTGTATAATCCATATTGTTAATGCTCATGTTTTCTAGGTGAAGCAAGAATGGGCTCGACACCTCCGGAAATATGACGAGTAGCTTTCTATGAAAGCGAGGAGATGGCTGCAAAGTGCGGGCAATCGGTAGTCTCCATCGTTGAATGTGAGATGGATAGGCTGAAGACAATGCCGAAGAACGAGCAGAGTTTTAGAAACTAGAGATATTACCGACGCTCCTGTACGTGGAGATGAAGGTCTAGAAATTATTCGATAAGATTGTGTAGGATTAGCCCACTCACCGGTAAGCTGGTTCGGAATGTGTTTGAGAGGCCCTTTTCCAGAACTCACGAATTCTGAATCTGAAGACGATTTTCTTGATTTCCATTAAGACATGGTCAAAGACTGGTCGAAGTGAGAAGTGAAGTGAAAAAGCGCCGGAGAAGGCATTATTGTAACGTAACGCATTTCCAATGTATTGTGCTTAGCTCTGCCAGTGTGTGTATGCATTTGTCCTACGCGCTGAGCTCGTCAGAGGTCGAGACTGACGAGCGCAGATGGTGACTGTAGAGGATGAGGACAGAACAGTATGTCCGGGTTCAGATCAAAGAACTGATGATGATAGGGTGAATGGCTTAGAAGCTCAGCGCCATGACACGGTATTTCTTCACGCGTTGAACACGCGTTAAAGAAGGGCGATACATCTTGAGAAGTATTTTGACCGGGGTTACGCCGTGTAAGGCCACACCAAGACTCCTTGTAGGGGGAACTGGGCATTAAGAAAGAACTCTATTTATAATTTTGTCAAGCACTTATCCCTATCCTTTTGGTTTCCCGCAGCACTGATTACGGTACGCGTTATCTACGCGCCAAGCTGTTCGAGGAGAGTCCTAAGCTTTTGGCTCAGGCCAGGCGTTAATTGGATGACACCGTGGGAGGTGCAGAAACGATAGGCCGGCATGGGCTGGTATGTGTTGGCCAGTATCTACAGTAAATATTAGTCGGACGGGTTGATATAAAGTCTTGAGAGTAACAAACATTCCCGTTCTCGACGAGAACCGAAGCGACAATGTCATCCGGGTCGCCAATGCGTCCTAATGGTGGGATATTCCGTTCGTCTTCGTGGGTATCAATATAATTTGTCAGAAAACGAGAAAAGCAGGACATTCAGTACTTGGATCACACACCATGTATATGCATCCATCCGTTCTGTAGTTGAGTCGCGCCATTCTGCTGCACCTCGTCTACACCCTCACGAAGACCTTCCTGTATAGCCTGGTGCAGCACGTCCCGGAACTTGTCTGCATAATAATTCAACCTCCAGAAAAAAGGACAAAAAAAATGATGCACGATTTTCAGTGAAATCATTAAGCCCGGACTCTCCTCCAGCTCCTTGTGCGGGTAACCAGCCAATAATTGTTGATGAGTCAGGTGTCGGCGGTGCATAAGGCAAAAATGACAACGCGAATATTGGTGGCGAACCGGAATTTGGATATATCAGGTGGTAAAAGAGGTCAGGGCGGGTGGGGTCGGAAAATGACCGGGCAGGTGAATTAGAGTTGCATTGTTGTTGATGGAAGTTTCGACGTTGCATTTTACATTGTAAAGGACGAGAATAATGATGAACAAGTGAAGGGGTCGAGTGAAGTGCAGCAGACCTCAGAAGTAGTCGAGTCGTCCTGACGGTCCACATCAAAAAGGGTCGTGTGGCAAATACGTCACAGATCAATGTCAAATTTTTTGCAGTGCTAATTCGCTACTAGCTGTCTAAAAGTATACAGAAAATCAAGCATCTGATACATTCCTTGGCTTCCTCCTACCGTAGAATCCCCAGTATATCTGGTTCGCAATGGCAACGTCAACCCCCAGCTCTTCTGCCCAAGCCCATACCAAACCAGGGTTCTTCTGGAATCCCTTGCCAACAAGTATGACATCCGCTCTGCCGTCGTCCAAGATACTCTGAGCAAGTGTTGCGTTAGTAATGCTTCCAACGGTGCTGACGATAAGCCCTGGGATGTTTGCCTGCTTCACAGCGTGAGCGAGGGGAGTTTGGTACGCTGGGGCGCCCTTAATGCGCTGCTGCGAGGAGTTCCCGCCAGACGATACGTCAAGCAAGTCGATGCCATGCTCTTTGAGCAAGAACGCAAGACGGACGGTATCTTCAGAGCACCAGGATGGTATATCGAGGTATTCTAGGCCCTCAGAGCCGGATATCCTGCAAGGGCAGGTTAGCTCGGTTTTGTGCCAAAATAGCAAGCATGCTACCTGAAAAACAGGGGCATATCCTGTGAAATAACCCCCCTGACTGCGTCGACAATCTCCAGAATTAACCTGACACGGTTCTCCCAAGATCCTCCGTACTCATCTGTGCGCTGGTTGCTCACTGGGCTTAAAAACTCGTGCAGGAGGTATCCATGCGCCGCATGGATTTCAAGAACATCAAAACCAGCTTTCACAGCTCTCAGTGCGCCGTCTTTGTATGCCTGGAGTAAATCCGTGATATCATCCTTAGACAATTCCTTGGGGGTGGCATAATCCGCTGCCCACGGAATGGGCGACGGAGCAATCACGTCATTGGGCCATCCTCCGACGTTCTCGTCGGCTAAAGCCTGCCCAGAAAGCCAAGGGGCGACAGTAGATGATTTACGCCCTCCGTGGGCAAGCTGAATACCGATCTTTTGAGACTGAGAGTGGGCGAGCTCGACGAGTGGGGTGAGAGTGCGAACGTGGTCGTCAGACCAGATGCCTAGATCTTCGGGGCAGGTACGTCCATTGGCAAGAATCGCGGTGGCCTCGATAATAGAAAGACCTGGTCCACGGGTGATGATACCGCCGTCTACGACGTAACTAAGTGCTGATCGAGTGGACGTTAAAGAAAACGCGTACAGTGAGCTGTATGCCAGGGTGTGATATGTCCATCGACAGCAGAGTACTGGCACATCGGAGACAGCTACATACGGTGCTCAGCAGACAGTTGGACGAGAATGATGATACACACGAAGATTCTGTTCTGAAAGGTAACTCCGCGGATCGTGAGAGGCTGGAAGAGGCTTGGGATTGGCTTGTCCTTGGATAAGGCCGTTCCAGAGGGAGTCTCCTGGTAAGGAGAGAAGAACGAGACTCCAGGAGCAGGCTTGTTGACTGCAGAAGGCATGGCGGTAGTTGGAATAGAGACTACATGTTGGCTCCTTATAAAGTTTCCCCAGGTTACAAGGGTCGAGGTAAGCTGTCATCGCCTAAACCAAAGATCCTTATGATTAGCGGCATGCCGTCGTCATTGCAAGTGGTAGTCCGAGGTGACATGCCGGGGCTCATAGCGGTAAGCAAGAGAGACGCGTCTCGTAGGAAATTCGACAGCTCACCTCTTTCACCTCTGTAGAGCAACTGTAGGGCATCCATTCTTGCTGCCAGTTGACGACAACCGAATTTGAAGATGTTAGGTGCCACTGCCTTATATAAATCCGTGGTGCGGAGATGCACTTTTCTCCGTTAGACGTCTATCTAGGACTCTGCAATCAAAGTCGACAGGCCTAGGGCGGACGACCTCAAGCTGGACTTCAACCGGTCTTTTCATCCACCTAATGGTACGTATCCAAGTTCTATTTTTTCAGCGTTACTCCCAGTGATGAAGTACCGCCGGGGCCATATGACTCTTTGAAGGACTTCCATCCAGATCCTTGGAAAGTTGTTTGATTTACGTCCGGCTTATCTAGCTCGTAGTTTCACCTGCGCTAGATCCATTCTGATTGTTTTTTGGTGTCTCTTTACTCCTATCATCGCTAACTGTTTTCTTTGCAGCAACAGAGTAGTAGACCAAACGCTCATTCTCAACACTCGACTCACCACGACCACATAATGAACTGCCACCCTATTAGTAGATCGGGTATTAAGGTATGCTCAGTATTCTTGAAGAGCGCAATGTTACACGATACATGAACATGGTTCGGTACTCAAAACTAGGATGTTCTTTTCTCCACAACAATGTATCAAATAGCAAACTCAAGACGGATGCATACACATCATGTTACTTCGTCCCTCAACCAAGTCGCATTTAAATGCCTTAGCTAACCCATTCCTATAAACCCATACTCTGCAAAAAAGGACCCACGACCTCCCGGTCTGCAGAAGAAACAAGCACCCCCATTTTCTGCCTATCCATAGCCATCAGACGCTCAGCAAGGTATTGTTTGGGATTTCGGACGTATGCAACAGGGTCATCAGGCGCTGATTCTGACGCAGCGAGACGCGAAAATGCGGCCTGGTAGCCTGCCGTCGCCTCTTCATAATCAATCTCTGTCAAACCCACGGCAGTGTCATCCTTCAGACCCTCAAGATATTGCGGCTCATTGAATTGCCTAACGAGGACAGTGAACAGCGAGGACCATGTCCGAACGCTCGGTTCAATCAACATGTACTGTGTGCCGGTGAGCAATCGAGTAAGTCCAACAACAGCAACTTTGCGGTCCTTGATAGGAATTCTAGAGGCCTCAGGAAGGATGAAGTTAATGAGGATCTGCGACCACAAGTTGGGCTGTATGCTCTCAATGGTGCCGATGATGAAGTCGACTGATAAGCCACCCGGAACTTCGATCGCGATGGAGAACAGTAGGAATTGGGTGAAGAGATAGATAAACTTGTCCGTTTTGGTCGCCTGCATTCGCTTGAGTATTGTCATAATAACATCCCTGAAGTACTGCTGAAGGCTGGCACTAGAATACCATCAGTCATCAGGCAAGAGGTGCAAATGAGAAGCCACGTACCCATCAACGTATCGCACGACTGCTTGAAGAAGTTCGAACCCCCAACCGTCATTTTGTTTCGAGGGTATCAGACGTTGTTGAATAACACCGAGCACTGTCGCAATCTGCCTGTTCGCAACCATCTGTGCGCTATCACGTGAGAGGTATGCACTCAGCAGCTTAACAAGTCCTGGAATGCTGCCTTTCTGTTGCCAAATGGCGGGCATGAGCAGAAAGGGGAGCAAGCTTCGATATTCCGTAGGCACATCCTTTGAATGCATCTCAAGCATCTGGGCGAGAAGCTGGAAGACATAAGGAATATACTCTGTATAAAAGCGGTTAAGATCGCAAAGTCAAACAGGTATGTTTTTACGCACGGTCAATGTCCTGTTGCAGGATAACTGTAAAGGGACCAAACAGCACTTGTTCGAAAGTTGTCAAGTTGGCTGGATTTACCCGTGCTATGAACCTAACGAGGTGTTAGGTGGCGCCAACCAAGCCAAGAACAGGAAAAAAAACAGACCTGATGAGGCCGGATATGCTTTCAAAGATGTATTGGTCGAATTTAGGGTTACTGGGGTTCTTGGAGATGACACCCAAAATTGCTACGAGACGAGCAAGTGTCTGTTCATATCCAGGTGCCAGACCCTCACGAGCTGTGAAGATTACACGCATAACACCTTAGACAACGGCGTGTGAGTAAACTACAAGAGACGATCAAACGAAATGACTCACATTTCATTAAATGGTCGTTCTCTGCCATCTTCTCAGGTGTTTTGGCGGATTCAATTTTTGTCAGTAAAGCATTGAGGAGATCAGCAGCAAAGTCGTGGATGTCAGTCTGAGTAAACCTTTGCAAGATGGACATTATCAATATTGGTATGACACAACAGGACCCGGACGCACAGCAGCTGACCGCCCTGCTTGATGAAAAGAATTCGGTCGATAGTGATCGCGGCATAAGTACAGCAAACATAGTTGGCTGACCCAAGATGGCGAATAAGAAGTGGCAATACAGACATCAGTTGAGGCTTCGTGAGCTGCAACAAAAGCCGTCAAGAAGATTTACGCATCAGAGTAGTACGGCACCTACTTGATTTCGGAAAGTGTAGAGAAATCGGATAGCATCAACTTGAAGAATAGGGTGAACAGAGCCCGCAGATGCTTCCAAGTCTTGGAAAACGTGTTCAGAAAAGAATTTGATCACGTCGACAAGTGTGTTCGTCGATGTTACACCTTGTTGGGTAGTCGACCCCTTTGTGGCAACAGCTGTTAGCAGATAAATGGCGCTGTCTTTGGCTCTCCAGTTTTCGGTCTTATTTGCTTCATATCGTTTCAGACCTGTCTCTATCCATTTTCCGACGATTTCAGTGGTGGCGGTCTCATACCCGCTGGATACCAGGGCTTGAAGCACATCGGCCGCCGAGTGACGTCTCGTAGCTAGATCGGTTCCAGCGGAGGAAAGCGAGAGGTCAAGACGTATGTACTCCAGAGGGTCATCCTCAAATTGTTCAACATCATGCTCTCGAAGAGAAGTGTTGGGAACGACTACCCCTTCCACTAGGGAGGAAACAATGTTTGGCGAGGAGAAAAGAGGCTGGTAGTGACCCGATCGGATAGCAGTCGAGATAAATCGAAGTGCTTGAGAAACCAGCTAATGCCGATGAGTCTCAGTCAACATTAATATGAAGAGAGGCCCTACATGGTCATCGCTTATGTTTGGTAGCTGATTCGATCCCACTAAACTCCATACGCCTTGCACCAGTGTCTGCACGGCTCCAGACTGTTGAAGTTGTTCAGGATAGAGTTTGAGGAAGAGCTGAAAAATCGATGAGCTAACGGCAATGTGTGGTTAACAAAAGACCTGCCTCTGCGATTTCGAGAATTCTGGTCTTGATCTGTGCGGGAAGCGATGGAGTAGGGTCGTCTGCCTGAACGCATACAAACAGTGAGATGTGTGAATCGGTCCAAAAAAATTAACTTACTTCTCCTCTGAGCTCTTGGGGATTCCAGGGCATGAAAGTGTGGAACCAGCCTTGTGTTGTTCCAAAGAATTCGGCATGGGCATCCTCTATGGCAGGCGGGAGATCTTGACAAGTGAAGTCGTGGAAGATCTCAACGAGCAACACCATGCACTGTGCCAATGTCGTGTAGTTAGAAGTGGGTGTCGTCAGAGCGGGATTCGGACTAGGATCAGAAAGGAGAAGGGTTGCAGTCTGTCGGAATAGCTGGAGGAATGGATCCATGAATTTTGAGAAGACGAAGTTGATCTCGGTGAAAAGCTGGTCGGAGCGGACGTGTGCGCGCCACTGGTTAAAGATCGAGTGCGCTGTTTGTAAAACGCCATAATTAATGTTATAATCCGTTGCAGACAGTGATGACACCAGTTGCTTATGGAGACAATCAGTGCGCGATAGGACAAACCTACAAAGAAACATACATCAATGAGATTTGGCCATTTTTCGGGAAAATCCAGCTCTGCTATGAGAGAGACAGATTCGGCAACTTGGGCACGTATTGCCTTGTCCGATGGGTTAGATAGTGCAAGCATAGCTGGCACCAGCTCGGACCTCAAGACGACCTTGTCCTGCTCGGTGAGTGGCTGAACATCCTGCAAAGAAGAGGGGTCAAAACACGAATCAGAGGAGAAATGCGGCATTCTCACTTCCTCCCATTTCAATTTCGCGATGTTCTTGAGATATACACTCCCCGATAACCTGACGGCGCGTTCTTGGGACTGGTCGAGTACTAGGCTCAAAAGATGGGAAAGAAATCCCTGCTGGGCACTGAACGCGTCAAGACTCTGTTCAGCTTGCTTTCTAGTGGCGGGATTGAGTGAGGCAAGGAGGAGCTGGGGAAGGTCGGACATGGAGGAAGCTGTACGAGTTCAAGATGCTCAAGCGCAGAAGAACCGTTCTCGCCTTGGATGACATCATTTCCGCGTTTGGAAAAATGCAAATAAGCAACAACTCCACGTACGCTTTTTGGTAGACGGTCATCACCGCTGCCGTCGTCGCCCCTCTCTTCTCTGTTAGTAGCCCACAATGAACGCTGGCATACAGAATCTCGTTATATCCCTTGGGGCCATGCAAGGTATTTTTTACCCACACTGCTTCTTTTCTGGATCCAATTTGGTTATCTGTCTCTCAGTGGCCCGAAAAATTCCCTTCGACGATCCGGATATCCTCAACTACGCACGAATTGGATACCTCGCGACCCAGTTCATCATATTGGGCATATACTACTATATTTCTATGACAGTGTGTTACATGCTGCGTGCACGCGAATTTCACTGAGCATTGGGCTATACAGATTAAGCGGAAAAATGATCAGACTGTTCTTAAATACGGTGAGTCCGCCTTGACATTCTCGTTGTTTTTTCTTTGCGTTTCTCAATTAGAAGTGTTAGTGGAACCGTCAACCCCGATGGTATGTATCTTCATCAAAATCAAAGAGGCGCGCGTCTCATCCCCTTCAGTCTGGAGAAGAAGGGAAATTAGTGACGACAACTGTGCGGGACTACGATCTCGTTGAAACGTCTAAGCTGGTAATTACCTTCTATACAACTCTGCCTTCTGGAACTCATCATTCACCATAGCTGCGGTCGGTGTACCTGGGCATCGCGATGATGGGTTTCTTGCATGGCTACATGAAATTCACACAACCACTTTTCATTCAGTCCCTCATGGGTCTTAAAAATCTGTATGATGCCAAGCTCGTTGCTATTCATCTCTTTGGAAAACCAGCTGAAGGTGACTTGAAGCGCCCCTTCAAATCGCCTCCAGGATTGTTCGGAGGTAAGTGTCAAATTTTCTGACCTTGTTCATGCTCAATCATTACGTCCAGCTACTGGCCCTCAAACTGACAATGCTGCCATTACTGAGGCTGAGAAGCGTGTCGGATCCAAGAAGGAAGAGTAATTGCTTCCCTGCTATTTCTGTGATAAAATACATTATAATCGATATTGGTTTCTCTTTATTCTAAGTGTGGGAGCGGAAGAATCTACAAATACATCGAAGTAAGCTAATTATACAAGTGCACTTGGTGTCCACTGTACATGCAATTTTTTAGACTTCTTGTTCATAAGCATCGTCCCAACCAATGTTATCAGCTGCGGTGTCCTCGTCTTCTTTATCGTCATCCTTGTCATCTTCGGGTGGCGGTGGAGGAGGAATTGAATCTTCTTCAATGACCAGCAGGGCTCCGCCGCCTTCTCCGTCGCTCTTATTGTCCATCGTATACAAGTTGGCCTCGTCCTTCTCATCCAAAGTCGGGACAACCCCACCATCCACGAATAGATCCTTCAATGCATCGTAATTGATCCGCTTACTGTACTTAGGATTCTTCTTCATCATATTCTTCACGCTCTCAGCAGTCGTCGCCCCATGTGCAGTTGTTGAATCCCGAGGCTTCGTTTTTCGGCGCTGCGACAAGTAATGAAGATTTCATAAGCACCGCCATAGACGAAAACATTCCTCCCACTACGGGTTACAACTCACCTTCTTGCTTCTGGTGGTAGTATTTGACTGATCGCCTTTAGCTGAAACATCCGCTCAACAGGATAGACAATGTAACGACAACCGAAGGCTTACCTGCCAATGCTTCCAGGTAATCTCTGTTTAACTCCACCCATACACGTTCTTTGATCTTTACCTCCTCTTCGCTTAGCAGGAACCGATCGAGCTCTTCTTCGTCAAGTCCCGTAAGCTCGTCGACAACACCAATTTCTGCTAATCGTCTCTGCTCTGCCTCATCTAGAGCGCCGCTCAACATGGCCCCTTGAGGATTCTGGAGATATGCCGAGACCTCCTCTGCCACGACAGTTGACACTGTTTCGTCAATGGCATTGAGTGCAGGTATTGCAGGCATATCCAGAAAGGCAGGATCAATGGAAACATCATCGGGAGCAGGGTAGAAGAGAGGTGTTGGGCTCACTGTTGTTCCAGAGAGAATGCCTTCATTCAAGAGAGACGAATCAAAACCTTTGGCAGCCTGCTCAGACATCTCAGGAATGAGGTCTTCATCACTTTCTTCTCTTTTCCTTTTCCCTTTCCGTTTACCCCTCTTCTTTCTCAATTTCTCGAGGGCTTCTTCATCGCCCTCTCTGATCAATCGTTCCTCCTCTTCTTTTACCCGTCCTTTCGTAAATGCAGGTGGATCAACTTCCTCATCCAGCCACACGCTCCGAAAGTCACCGACGGTCAGTTCACCGCTTGGTGTGTTTTTGAATTCATCCAAGCGTTTCTTCAATGTTGTGTCGGCAATCTTTACGACTTGGACAATCTCTTCCATACTTCGTCGGAAGTTGTTCATTCTAGCGGCGAGTAGTAGTGCCGCACCGCAAATACCAGCGGGCCGTCGTCCACGAGTCATCCAATCACGGTCGAACCGTTGCACGAGCCGCACGGCATCTGTGGCAACTTTGTGAGTTTCGTCGCCAAATTCGAGTAATGCAGAGAAGCGAGATATGTAATGAGACGGATCGACAAGAGGAAGTCGAAGATTCAAAGTCTGCACTAATTGGAGATATGTATGGCCGAGTTCAAATACATTGACCTAGATGTACTGTCAATGTCACACACAACAATATCATACGAAGCACGTACTTGAAGTAGATCAGAGAAGTCGATGAGCATGTAATTCCGAGTCTCCTTCTGTCGACATGCGACATACAGACACACAGCGACGACGTTCATACTTTTGCGACCTTTTGTGAACTTGTGCTCTACAGCAAGCGTGTACATTCTAGTTGCGGCCAGACAGACGCTCTCTGATAGCTGTAGGACGTTCGCAATGTTCTGTATCTTCTTGCTAGCTAGGGAAATTGAGCGATGGAAGAAAAAAAGAGTTGAAAATGAAACCATACCATTGGCAATTGTTTGTTCTCTGCTCTCGGAATTTCCCCGATTGCCATACGGACCGCTCATCCTGGCATGAGCTACATGGTCACGTTTAATAAATCCTTATTATGATGTACAGAAGGTACTCACTTGAACCCAACCCGACAAAAGAACCCTGCACCATGGCCGCTCCCGAGCTGGTCTCTCCGAAGACGACCTCATTGACGATGGTGTTCTCCTCGACGACGGTCCCACAAGTAACACAGAATCCGTTTCCTGCAGCTGCATCGTACTCGATGACGGTGCCTCCACAATCGGTGCAAATATGCTGGAAGGAATGAATGATGTCAGTGAATGCCAGTCAGAAAAACGAGGTGTACAGACCATTTAAGAATATATAATTAATAAGGCGGATATATGCTCTTTATGAGTATCGTATAACAGCGTAGACGAAACTACGAATGGAAGACTAAACGAGAAAACGCAAGAATCGTTTTGGCCATAAAGTAGAGAGGAAAGAATTATATGAGTCACGAACCATCACGTCACGGCTGAGGACCACTCCTCAGCGCACCACCACGATTGATAATTGCTTTTCGGTGAAAACTAACAAATCCAAAAAATGTTTATTGCACTATACCATACTGACGTATAGTCGTTCGAATGCCGCTTTGGACTGATTCATGCCGTAGTCTTCAATGTTGAGCTGAGCTACATGTTTTCATTTTGTATACGCAGTTCTGATTGCTCATTTTATCAAGGAACTCTGGCATAATGTGCCCGATGGCGCCATGCAGACGTCCTCTCTTCAGCGACCCTTATGCTTGCTTATGCTTGGATTCCCTATGAAATTCGTCTCTCTGGTTCTCTTGATCTGCGTCTACGTCTGCACTGTTTCCGTGAGGGGATTCGGTTCATTGCCCGAGCCATATGTCATCTTCCCCATTTTTGACCATCATCTTCCTTTGAAGAATGGCAATCACCTTGTGGATCCTTCCTATATCCGAGGGTATCCCGAACTCTCCGTCTTGGCTTATATTTAGCTTCATTCCTATCTCCATACCAATGCACTGGATCGACGAGGACATACTGAAACATGCGTATTATTAACACGAGCGCAGTGTTTCTGTGCCTGACACACCCTGAGGAGAAGCCTTTGAGCACCAGGGTACGGATATCTGTGTCCGCCAACTGAATCCCCAATTCTTGCGCCACTGACCCGAACTCTGAGCCATTCCAAGGAAACTCAAATTCTGAACTGATGGCCACGTGTACGATGAATTTTCTGACCAAGTATTTGGGCATTCCAAGCAATGCAATGCCATCCTGGCTCGAAGAAGTATTCGGGCTATCCTCCCGGACAGCCATCATATCATGGTTCATATCTGGGATATACGTCAGTGTTACGGGCTCCCAAGCAACCTTTACCTGTCATCAGCGGTGTCTTTTGTGAGGCTGGATCAGAGGCGCTATGGGACCGTCATTTACATACTTCATCGCAACAACAGGGTCATGCTTTGTCTTCCTCCAAAATAAACCAATCTCCGGGGTCTTTGTCTTATGGGGCTGTATACGATAAAGCATTTCGAATGAAGGTCACTTGGACACACAGCAACCTTATCCATGCCGGGCCTACAGAATTTCGGTGAGACATACCGTTTTCCAAAAGCAAGACCCCATAATCATTGGTGTGGAGGTTGTCAATGATACGAAAATTCGACGGCATGAACGCAAATTCGATTGTCGTCAAGACAGTTCAACCCCTTCGCTAAAGGCTGACGCCTTGGCCAATGCCGCTGCGAGATCAGAAACGGAGGAAAGATTACGTTATCCGCAGCTAAATCACGCCCTTGTGAAAAGGATCAACAGGGAAGTATGAACCTGCAGGTTGGTTACGGGCAAATTGGAGCTCTGACAGGGAGCGCATATGGGGCGGAGCCGTCAAAATGAAGGTTTTGAACTCCTCTGGAAGGACAACAGAGGACAGGAAGGCGGTGTAACTTCCGAAAGACGTCAAAATGTGTCTCCGCAGCATGTGTAAGGTGTTCATCAAGAAAACGGGAACCTGTAATAGGAGAATTATTGTCACGATTTTGGAGAAAAAGAATCAAAAGCGATGAATGAACGATGCGAAGAGATGTATGAAAGATAGCAATGTGTGATGGAAAGACATATGAGGACCGGATGTCAGCAAAGTTACTGAGAACGGAATCCGGGGCCCTTATATACATTTGGCTCCTTTTGTGTTATTATTTTCCCATACAAGTGTGAAATAAAGAAGCCATAGGGTAGATGCACTTTGCTTCCTCCTCCTGTCCTCACGAATGCCCGCCGAAAAAACGAAACTGAAACGACGCGCCAGTCGCCGAGAAGTAGACGAGTTCAAATTCGACGGTACCCACGCACGGGAGCTCGAGCAGAAACGGAACCGAGGTATGTTTCAGGGCCTCTCCGTCGTGTCGCAGTACTCACCGTGCCACCGCGTCTTATAGGAGAGGTACGCCCTTTATCTTTGGTTATTTCTTGTCTATCTCACAGATAATATCAGGTCTCGTGTGCCGAATGTCGTACGGATTCGAGCCTTTATTGCGATCATCGCACCGAGTCTAATTCATACTTGCAGGCAGGCTCAAGATAAAATGCGACAAGCAAATTCCCTGTCAGTCTTGCCAGGTATATTCATCCCTCGTAATGTGCGGACCGCCGCTCATTTTCTTCGTAGCGAAGGGGCTGCGCAGCGCTATGCCCTAATGGTGAGCCAACTGAGCCACAATCGTTACCTGCAACGCTCAGTATTGTGTAGGTAGTCTGGCAACTGGTCAGGGCACCCGTTTCGTCCTCGCAGCTACGGAGCATCTCCATCGCAGAATTGCTAAGCTGAGCGGCAGAATACGACAGCTAGAGGACGCCCTTTCTTCGCTACATTCACAGCATTCAACCGACCGGCATCCACTTTTACAAGATGAGCTCATTTTCAACGAAGAACATACAACAGAAGAGAACAACGTCTCGGATGATGCTACGGCACAACCACCTGCAGACGTTATTGACGCGTTTGGAACACTGTCTATCTCTGACCACGGGATATCGAGGTTCTTTGGGCCAACAGGAGGGTCAGAGGTGAGCAGCCCATCCTCTTGCTGTCGATGTCGATGTCTCACTCCGGTGTAGAGCCTTTTGATAGCCTCGTCACCCTCTCCAGCAAGTAGCGCCCACAGCCCTGACTCAAAGCATGCCTCAGTCAGTCCTACCAATTCTGGCCACTCGACCGATTTCTCTCTGTTCTCGCAGTCTTTTCCTTTTACGCCTATGGGTCGATCTGAAGACGTCCAGGATATGATTCGCACCCATCTACCTCCCTGGGAGCGTGCACAATCTCTTGGGGAAACATATTTTGAGCAAGTGGCCTGGATATTCAGAGGTGTCACCCGCCAGCAGCTCATTGACGACATGCTACCTGCGATATATCGCAAGCAGCCTTCAGAAGAGTTCGGGGGTCCGCATGATTTATCTCTTATCTTTATGATTTTTGCTATTGGTGCGCTCGTGGAAAGTGAACCCTCAACTACTTATGCTGAGCACTACCATCAAATCTCGCGGGCGGCTATCTCCCTACAACCGGTGTTAGAAAAGCCTTCCATCGTCACTATCCAGTGTCTACATCTTATGAGTATTTACAATGCCATGAGTGGGAGCGACACCACTAGCGAACCAAGCATGGAGATGACTTGGTCTCTCATCACCCTGGCTGCTCATCTATCTCAAACGGTTGGTCCGTAGTGTTTCCCTCAGTAATCGTATGCTGAACTTGTCTTCTTAGATTGGGTTACGTGCGTGTAGTCATACATTTCCAAGCTATGAGATTGACCAGAATGAAAAACTTCATAGATCGAGACAGTGAGCGCTGGGGTTTGCCAGTGAAAATGGTCCAACGTCGCCGAATATTGTTCTGGGACCTCTTCGTCGCAGACGTATGGCAGGTAGGTAACAATCCAGGGTTACGACGCAACTCTTACGCCCTATCTGCAGAGCCTCAATACAGGAAGACCGCCGTCATTTTCTCTCGCATATATCGACTGTAGTTTCCCCCAATACGACGATCAAAAGGACGGAGGTTCGCCTGGCTGGGAATGTGAGTGGCTCCGTGCAACCTTGGGCTCAGCTGATAATTCGCGTCAAAGTTGAAATCTGGCAATTCCGTTTCGCGTCCGAGTGTGTTGCCGAAGTAACCGCACGGACATTGACCGCTGAGGCCCCCAGCTATAACACTATAATGGAACTTGATCGAAAAGTGCGCGAATTTCCATTGCCGACAGGAATGGCAGAGAAAAATGATCTTGGAACATCATTTCAAAGATGCGTCCTCGACCATATACGTGAAACGGGTATGTTATCTTTATTACATGCAAGGGAGAAGCTGACATATTTACGAAGTTCTCATGTATATCCATCGAAGTTTTTTCGCACAGGCTATCATCGAACAGCCTGTCAACCCTCTTAAAAGTACCTATGCTCCATCATTTCTGGCAGCCTATCGCTCGTCTGCGACGATACTTAAATCTGTTCGTGAACAATTCACCATGTGGCCAAATTCATGCGCAAGGTTCTGGACCATGTGGACTTTCGCGTTCTCAGCGGCTGTATGTCCTAGGTTACCTGACTCTCTCATACGCGTGACCGTTGAATTTTCGTTGCCTAGGTGGTTTTCGGTACCGTCGTGACCAGGGGTCCCAGGTCCCCCCTGGCCACTTCTGCCATGACGGAGCTTGAACAAGCCTGTGTTCTTTTCTCGAAGGCGGCTACACATAGCAAGCGAGCTTCAAAAGCCCTCGTGAGTCTATTTGATGATTTGGAGGGATAGTTCTGACCGGATTATGCCAGCCAATCCTCGTCAAGCTTAGTGAAAAAGCACGACACGCGCTTGCTGCGGCCCAACACGAATCAATGCCCCTCTCTGTTGATAAAGACGGTCTCTTGTGGAATATTAAGCAAGAAGACGCGGACGACGAGCTGTCTATATTCGCAGGTCACACGCGATTCGTCTCGGCTAAGAGACTGGCGAAGTCATCGAGGGATTTCGAGCATGGTGCACCTTTCTCTCAGTTCTCGAATGTAGGTGACGGTACTCAGCTTGCGCCACTACCATCGATGTCTGGGACCCAGGTTTGGTCTAGGCAGAGTCTACAACGTCCTTCGCGCGAATCAGGGTATATGCCTGCAGCTGACCGCAGCCTTCAGTATTCCTACTCATACGACCGGAGTCGTCCAGCTCCATCTGATTCTGGATATGGATATCCGTCTTCTTACCGAAGTACTCAGTACAGTCCACCCTCGCAGTTCCCGCAGATGTATCCACCGCCTTTTAGTTCCAGCTCCCAGCCCAACGTCCAACCTGGCAACCCTGCACTAGCTGATTTGGGCTTAGCAGCGCGGGATTCTCGACTTGATGAACGATGGAGTTCATTTATGCAGGATTCGGGGCTACTTGACGATGTCGGGTTTAGGAACCATTAGTATGACGACTAATGTCTGAGATAGCTGATAAAATAAGTCCACCTAATAGTCTGGCTTTCGTGTTTGTAACTTTTATTTTGTAAATGGAATGAATTCAGCTTGAGCTGGCGTGATGTCACTTTAAATGTAGTAGGCACTGTGGTGCGTGGCGGTGTTTCCGTGCTCCTGACCAGGCGACGCGTCCGGTTTAACGGTCCGCGAAGTGAAATTTCAGTCGTACCATCCTTTGGAAAAAATCCTTGCCTTGCCCCTTTCCTTCCCCTTCCGCATCCTGCGTCTCTCTTTCATTGATTCTTTTTCCTTTCGTCTTTATCTACACGACCATGGGTATCGCGACGTGGCTTGCTTTGCTTCTTACACACCCTACAGAGTTCCGGACGCTCTTACAGTTCAAGCTGTATCACGAACACAAGAGAGATATCACCCATGTGAAGGAGCATGCAACGAGCGGATGGGACAGAGAAAATATGCGCAAGTGTTGGCATTTTCTGGATCAGACAAGCAGAAGTTTTTCGGCGGTCATCAAGGAACTTGATGGTGACTTGGCGAGAACGGTCGGTGTTCTAAACCATTCAGAATATCACATCCTTTTACTGATCTCACAATTCAGATATGTATGTTCTATCTTGTACTGCGTGGTTTAGATACTATCGAGGACGACATGACCATCCCCGACGATGTCAAACAACCCATGTTGAGGTCGTTCCACAAGCATACCATTACCCCTGGCTGGAAATATGATGGATGTGGACCCAAGGAAAAGGATCGGCAGTTGCTAGTCGAATATTACTGCGTTGTGGAGGAGGTTAATTCGTTACTGCCAGCGTAAGCTCTATGGTCTTTGTTTCTCCACTATTTTTCCGACTTCCTGCAGGTACAAGGCTGTTATAGTCGATATCACCGAGAAGATGGAGAACGGCATGGCAGATTACGCGCACAAGGCCGCCACAACGGGGGAAATCTACCTCGGGACCACTGAGGAGTATGATCTCTATTGCCATTACGTCGCGGGTCTCGTGGGCGAAGGATTGTCTCGTATCTTTGCTGCTTCAGAGAAGGAGGCACCTTGGCTCGCGTCTCAGCTCGAGATGTCAAATTCTATGGGTCTCCTTCTTCAAAAAACCAACATCATTCGTGACTATCGCGAAGATGTTGAGGAGAAACGGTTTTTCTGGCCCAAGGAGATTTGGGGACAGTATGGATTCGATGAGATTCACGAGCTATATGCCCTGGATCGATCAACGAAAGAACGCGCGCAGTGGGCTCAGAGTGCCATGATTCTGGACGCGATGCGGCACTTGGTCGATGCGCTCGACTACCTTCGGGTGCTGAGAAATCAGACCGTATTCCACTTCTGCGCCATTCCCGCTACTATGGCCATTGCGACTCTCGAGCTGTGCTTTATGAACGCGGAAATGTTCCAACGAAATATCAAGATTCGTAAGGCGGAGGCTGCTTCTGTAAGTCGCCCTGAATGTTTTTGGCATTCTATTTATTTGAATTCGGCGTAGCTTATCATGCGGTCAACAAATCCACGAGAAGTAGCATATATATTCCGGGATTACTGTCGTAAGATTCACACCAAGGCAGTTCCCCAAGATCCCAATTTCTTGAGGATAGCCGTGGCATGCGGAAAGGTACTTCGTAATCCCCTCTCGTCGCGGTTCTCGCTGACGTCCCTTTTCAGATTGAGCAGTGGTGTGAACATCATTATCCTTCCTTCGTTCAAATCAGCTATTCTGGCGACGGGGCGTCTCATCAACTGGATCCCGAGGATGCCAGGTCACGCATTGTCCAGTTGGAGAGTAAGCTGGCGAAGGAGCTATCTACGAAGAAGCGAGCGCAGGCACCCCAAGCACCGGAGGGGTTACCATGGGAGCTCTTCATGTATTTGGGCGGTGCCGTCTTAGTGATTATTGGGTTGTCGGTGGGCGTGATTTGGGCAGTACTAACGCTCTTCCCGGACTCGCGATAAGTGCTACCCATATACCACTAACTTATTTCTTGTGTAATCGTACGACATTATCATGCCTTGGACAAACCCCAGACAACGAGGTGTCAAAGAGCTTGAGAGGTCGGCAAGGTATAAATGGCTACAGATATAAATGGCTATTAGATGATTCAGTTCGGAGGCTCATCATTATATTTTGAAACGACAAACGGAGGACAGTGATGCGCCACCAATTACAAGTGATACTCCATCAGCCGCCACAGCAAGTGCTCCTTAGTAAGCCCATCCGTTTATGTATTCTTGAATATGAAAGTATTACAGGTTCCGTATAGATATAGGCTTATACGTACAAAAGAATGTGAGCCTGGGGACAAAAACAGTGGTAGTAGAGTGAACGAGAAGGATATAACAGTGTAAGGAATCCAAGTGTAGAAGGTATACGTAGGGTTGGTTAGATATATAACAGCGACAATACATACCATGACGAAAAAATACAAATAGAGAAAGAGAGTAAAATGATGGATAGTCTCAATCAAACCGACCCGGTATAGCGAAATGAAATATAAAGGCGTTAGAGGGCAATACCGCTTGACCTGTACACCATCCCCGTCCCTGTTCTCGGTTTTGGCTTGCTGTTCAACGACCCGCCCATGACGCGCGGAACGGGAACGGCAGGTCGGTCTCGTCCAACCACGGCTCTAGGCAAATGTAGTGTTTTCGGCGCGCCCGTAAACAGACTCTGCGTCCTCTTCCGCGCTCCCTCCCCTTCCCCCTTCACAGGCAGAGGTGTCACTGTCACTGTCTTTGCCGGTCGCCGTATTGAACCCGTTTTGGGATTAGGCAGGGAAGGCAGCGATTTATCGCGATCAATGAAAGTCGACTTCATTGACGGCGGGCTTGAACTAGTGGTGCTCTTCGCAGGCGAGTAAAGTTCATCTTCCTTCATAAGCCCCCCTCGGAAGGCCCTTTCAAAACCTCGCAATGAAACCGGCGGTGGATTGCATGACGAGGTCGACGAGGAAGAGCCACGAGACCTTGGAAGGGACACACCAAAAGAAGAGGGTGGTGGGTAGTAGGAACTTGTGGAAGAAGATCTCGCCACCGTTCCCGATGACATCGTAGACCGCCAACTTAGGCTGGTAGTCGAAGACCTGACTGTACGCAGGTTCTTCTCAGAGAGTGTCGAAGATGGACGACAGGATGACAAGTTCAACGACGATATTTTCCTTGTCAGTTCCGAGGGCGCGTCTTCATCTTCGCTGATACGGGAAAAAGTCAAAAGGACAGCAATGGAAGCACAAACGAGGTGGGTACCTATCGCTCCAGCCTAGGCCTGTCGTCAAACCAATACCACCCCTCAACAGCCTACCGTCTCTGTGTCGAACTCTGCGTCGGGGAGTATCTCGATTATCTTTCAGAATCGAAGACTTGGACGTATCTAGATGAGATGACAGCTGCTGTCAGGCACAGCCAACAATCATGATTCGCGAACTGACCAACGCTAACTATGCTGGCTCGTGGATCCATCATGACGCCATCCTCACTCACCAACAGTGAATCAACCGAGTTGATGGACTGGGCACCAGGCAAGAGTGTCGAGTTGGGGGAGAGCAGGCCATGTTTTACCATGAGATGGCTGGAGAGGAGCTCGGAAAAAAAAAGAAAGAAGACTAGACATGCGACTCACGGTAGTGGCGTATGCAGATCCAAGCTGGAATCCGAATCGGTTCTTTCGCCTTCCAACTCTCGTTCCAACTCCCCATAATCATCAATGAAGTCTGTCTCCTCCCACGTTGTTGCCTTACTGGATCGGTCGTATGGCAGCCCTATTGGTGAGGAAGTCCGTCTACTCGTCGAGGCCGATGACAGAGCCTTGGATGTCGAGGTGGAGCGGAGGGAGAAAGTGGTGGAAGCGCTTCGTCTCGGCTTTGGTGTGCGAGAAATGATGGTGGTGATGTCTGGTGAGATAGCTCTATCCAGATTGCTGGCTGGAATAGCAGGGGTAGATTTTGATAGAGGTTTGGCGCTACGGGTCGGCGTGATTTTCTTGAATGAGTGGGTCGACGTGCTCTTTGACGAGTGAGGGCTAGGGAGAATACGCGAGGTGGTTAGTGCGTTGAGATCGTCGTCGCCGCCATCGTTATCGTCATCATTTGAAGGAAGGTCTTGCATAGAAATGCTGGAAAGGGAGTCATCACGGGCGCCAAGAATGCGTTGGCTATCTTGAAAAGAGAAGCGAGATGGTCCTGGCACAGGCGGTAGCGGTGTCGCGGGCGGGCGAGATGGTGGCGGGTTAATGGAGGTCGTCGGCGTCGGTGGAATGAACGAAGGCGGCACTGGAAACGACTCGAGTAGCAGGGGTTCCAGTGCCATTTTCTTCGACATGATTGACCACCGTAGACTTAAAGGGTGACTCAGTCACGGTCACACATAATATTTGATTTAGCCCACACCATAGCAGGCTTCGAATTTACCCCCATATACAATCCTCGTTTCGCAAGAGTATCGCGACATTTTGGCTGTTTCCAGGACTTTATCGAATTCGGCTACCTGCCTTGTAACCAGAGGCGCTCCCTCGAAGGCGCTTTGTCACCACTGCCGACCGGTCCACCCCCAGACTACTACAGTGCGATATCCATGGAATCCATTACATAACTCTCCTCAGAATCCAGGTACGTATCGCGGTACCTCTACGTCAAATTGGTCTATAGAAGAAACTGATATTTCCATCATCAATTTGAATGTTCCTGGTCACGGTAATACTGAAAGAGACTCAGAAACAGTCACAGGTTGACGGTTGGCCGAAGAGAACAGAGTATCAAACTCTTAACTATTGACAATACAGGATTCCAGGCTCATGCTTGGATTGGGTGCCCAGGTATGTTCTGCCGGCACGAGGTTCGAGACCCTCATTTGTGGATTCTACACAAATCTTTGCACCACGAGGAACACACAATAGCAAGTCTCCCACACGGTTGAACAGTATAAAATACGCTCATCATTAATAAACTGATAGTGTTTCCATCGCCGAGTTCGCCAGTTCGGATATAACCTTGTGGTTTCTTGTCAGTTTCTTGTATTCAGCGAATGTGGAAGACAAACGATTCAAAATGTTTTGGCGCTGAGATAAAGGACCCATACATCGGTAAACTGACTTGCCACCAAGTCGGAATAACTCCTAAATCTCGAAGCTTAGCAGGAGATGAAGGAAAGGGGACATTATGCTATACATCATTGTATATAGCAACGAAGGACCCTGTCTCAGCAACTGGAATCTCCCGAAAGCGGCGCAGCATGCTTCGACAGTTAGTGTAGGACACGCGCTGCGGCGTCACTTGTAAGTATCACCCTTGCGGTTAAGCATCGGAGACGGGCGACCACCGTTTGAGGGTGACACTGAACAAGGCGCCTATGCAACAGAATGACGGGAACGTCCTACGCCAGTAGCAGCGTTTGAAAATGATTTCAACTTCCATTTCTCTGCAAAGTTGGCCGCTGTTCAAGCTCTCGACTACGTTCCGTGGCAGACGGAGCAGCAGAAAAATCAATAGTTGGCGAATTCCCAAAAGACATTCGGTCACTGGTCAGGTTGAAATGAGTGGAAGAGGGATTCCAAGTGGGAAGCCTGCAGTACTGGATTTTATTTATAGGTGAAAATTCGAGGCACCGGGGCCGTACATGAGAGTATTCTAAGATTTGGAACATACGGCCGAAAAGCAGGCCTCCGCCGTTTCAGTAACTTATACGCGCCTTTCCGCCTTTCCACGTCACAGCACGACGTGTCCCAAAGGCCCATTTGTCTCCGCTTGTACTCCTTTCACGACGTCGACCTGTCTCCCCCCGGAGTCATTGGTAAAATGTTCGAATTCGCTGCATTCGTCGAGTTCGCGGCGAGTGATCTTTTCTCTAACATTGCTCTCGGCGGCCTCTTCATTTCCGGGCGGGAGTCTTCCTTTTTACTGGGATCTTTGTCGACGACTCTCTGTCACGTAATGAGGCTTTGGGCTACTTGTCCGCATTTCGTTTCTCAGTTCTCTGACCGAAAAGGATCCTATTGGAGTCGGGATTTTTAGATAGGGCCGCGCGCTACTTTGAGCGTTGACTAGTGGGTTTGCAACGCCCATCTGAATGCGTTCACCCTGTTCACAGTCGCTCGCCTTCTCGCTCAAGCTCAAGCTTCCAGATCGTATATGCACAGTGCCAGCTTTTTCCTGTTCAGTAATCGACGTTGATGGACAACTGGAATTGATCCTAGAAGAATCTTAGTACACCTCCGCCTGAAGCACGGCAAACACTCTCCTTCTACTCCCGATCCGCCGTCCTCACTGCCACTTGCACGACATATTATCACATTAGTACGTTGTTCCGTCTCTTGAAATAATGTCTGATAGAAAAGGTTTCCGCTGTCCCCGCGCCAACTTTGCACTCCGATCCACCACAACATTGGGTGCGGTGACGACGTGTTTACCATGCGTTCAACGCCATCTCTTGTTCGGCCTCTCTCGTTGGGAAGCTTCCAAGCTACTTATCAGATCAAGTTCGAGCTCAGATGGGCGGGCGCTCCACCATGAGGCATTCTGATCCTTGAAGACCCCGACGTCAGGGGAAGAGATTAGTTCTTGGCAATTAAACGCTCTTCGGGGTCCTGGGATAATTTTGAGCGCTCATGTGACGGCAGGGCGGATAGGCCGGGATGGCGCTATCGACGCTCGAGGCTGTCCAGTCCGCTTACTGAACTGTCGTGATCATTGTCTTTGTTCTTCAGCTAGACGAAATAACCGGTAGGTTCTGTCGCGCCCACGTCCTCATTCTGCTTTCTAGTTGATCGTATCGTCAAGTTTCCCGTTCAAAGCGAAAATCAAGACCACCTTTTTTATCTCTTCACAATACTGCGAAATCAAACGATCCTTCTCACGATGGCCATATCGGGTCTGGTTCGACTGTTCACTGTAAAACGTCCGGGCGGGTGAAAGGTAACCCCAGCGCACGTCTGGCGCCTCAACTGGTGCGTCATGATGCGAAGAGCTCGTTCCCCCCTACGATTAACGTGAGGCTAACGTCAGTGTTACCCATATATCACCCACGGGATGTTATCATGCCTGTTTTTATTCCCTCCTCCGCAAAGATCAATCCTCCACCTTGACGGCATTTGAAGGTACAGCGCCCGGCAGGGTATGCGCCTTGCCCTCCTGGACCAATCAGCCTTCATGATTTGATATCATAGAAGTAGATCACGAACGATAACAAAATCCGCTTCCGAGCTTGGCCCGTACTCATTTTCTTTCCTTTCTTGTTCCTCCCGTGTCCACTTTTTGCTTTTCTCGCGACACAGGTCGGGTCCGGAATGCTTGTGAATTTAACGGCTTTGGGGTGCCACTGTTCCGTGCCGGATCCATTTCTCAAGCCTCCAAGTATCCACCTTCTTTGGAGCCTCGCGTTGATGCTTTTCTCGTCATGGGTAGCGGACTCACCCGCTCATGGTTGTGAGGTATCCCCATCAGCACGTCGCGCGCATGCGCATGGGTGTTTATTTCCATTAGTGGCCACTTTGGGGGACTTCTGACACTGTTATGTTCGTGGCCCCCTCGTTATTGGTGATCACGGCAATATCGACATTCCTGACCGACGTGTCGGACGTGTGTTCTGTTGCTTTTGTAGGCGCCACGTCCTTGTTTGCATCACGGCGCAAGGTTGTTATCGATGGGACTGCTGTCCCTGCGTGGCGCCATAGGCTTAAAAGAGCCAGACTGTACCCGACATTCCGCCGGCACAATCCTTGCAAAATACTCTATGTCAACGACGCCGACCGCCCCGTGTCCTTTCTCCAAGGCGCGAATTCCCGCCCTTCATACCGCTTTTGGAGTCACTGCAAGCATGCTCGATATAGCCTCTCGTTTTGCGGCGCCTGATCTCCTACTTAAAGCGGATCATTCTAGAGCAGTAATTCAGTAGTGCTATAGAAAAACTCGACCCTTATGCTCCGGCACAAGCTCACGTTGGCGCTAGAATTAAGGTACTGGAGGCCGAACCATCTGCAATACAGCGGACATACGGAGCATACGGCTGTGAGAGTAGTCCTGTGAACTCGAAGTTTATGTCACATTTAGCAACACGTTTATCTATACTGCGTTTCTCACCCCGTATCTCGTTAACAGCGTCATGAGGAAGTTAAAAAGCCACATTTGGTGGAAGATGGCTAGGTGCGAACCAACCATAATAGCTCCATTTCACGCTGCCGCGCCGTGTTCCAACCATGGCCTGCAGCCGCTGCTATTCACGTCTAGTGCGGTCCCAAGCGAGGTGCGGGAATCCGTCGCGGATTGGACGCTCGTAGGACATGGAAACGCGGGGACCGGGGAATCATGAGCAGTATCGATATCTCGGCGTACGACTATCTGCAAATGGAAGATCCTTTGTCAAAGACGGGATTAGGGATATCATAGAAGTGATGCGGCATCCAGCTGGAGCTACGGCTGAGGTATTCCAATTTGGAACGAAGGGCAAGGGCAAGGGAGAGGGATAGAGCCAAGTGAGCACCTGGAGAGTTCGTTTGGCTCTCCAATGTTGTCGCTGATATGGAAGCATCAGGGTGGCTTATAATTCATGTACGAGGAGCTTCCATATACCGCGTCTGTCCGAGGTCTTCAAGATCCGCGATGACAGACGACAAGTCGCGACCCCGGCTCGTGTGAAATTACACGTACACCGCTAAGGTCTCTAAAAGTCCACAGCGAGAGTGGATACTCGACCGCAACCTAATCAGAGGTCGTCAGCCTTCCTTAATTGCCGCCGGACTCTGATCGGACTCGCTCTTAGGGACAATGATCAGAGGCAAAATACTCTGCCTGTTCGAGTCGTTAAAATACTCGATGAAAGGGAAGTAAAATGAAAGAACATAATTCTTCTGCGAGCCAATATTAGCGTCCAACTTTGTGATTATCAGTGGAAAGCCTGCGCAGAGTTGATTCACGTAGAATCACAATTAATACTGAAAGGAAGCTGCAATTGGTTAAAGTACGAATCTCGATCGATGACGCATTATTGTTTGTACAATACGGCGTTGGCAAGCACCGGGAGCCGGCCCGCCTGAGCGCCCAGGTCCTGAATTTAGATTGGCATACGAGTCGCAGTCCTGTATAAATTTGTGAACAGAAACTTTAGGAGGGTTCCGTACGCGCCACTTGAACCTGGGGTCACATATAAAAACATTGGATCACCTGTACATATTCCCCTCGACCTCGTATTTTATTTACAGGAGCAAGTTAAAAGTGCACGTAGTGTAGCGCCTTTATTATTTTTTTTTCCTGTGGTGCGCGGAGCTGTTCAGGTTGATCATGATTTACCAGTTTAACAAAATGGATCGGCGTGGGGGCTTGAGGGTCCAGGCTAGGGGCTGCCTTGTCCCCCCCTTCGCATGGTGCTCCGCCGAAGGGGTATGGAATTGGTAAATGCAAGACAATTTCAGTCGGCATCGAATATTGGGATCTGAAAAGGGGGGGAACAGACTGGCGGCATCATAGAGGATGAGACAAAATGTTTCGGAGGCAGGGGCTGCGGGCCGGCGGTGAGTAGATGGATAGGCAAATGGCGACGAACAAATTTGCTGAGCAGTAGTAATCAGTTGGATCAGGATAGATCAGGCAAGGGAACATGCGAATGCCTCGAGGCAAGGTGTTCTGATGGATGGGGTCGAAGAAGTCGGAGGCGGGTTGGGGTATCCGGGGTCCTGGCCGGCCATGTGACGACGGGCCGACTTTTTAACGACGCGAAGGCGGATGGCGCCTATAAAGACCATGCGCCCCGGATTCCGCCTCCCGTCTTTTTCGCCCCAATGTCCCCTCCTCCGCCTCCATCCCTTCCTTCCACCAATCACATCCTTGCCCGTGACCGCGATAATGCCCAGCCATCCTCTCGCAGCCAGATAGCTGCCCTTCTCACAGACAGCTACAAGGAAATCGAGGCCTTGCGCCACTCTCTTACTGAAGAAAAACGACGCGCAGACCATTGGAAAAGTCTCGCGGAGGCCTTCGACGCTGCTTCGTCCAATGGCTCCTCTCAGGATCTACACGACAAGATACGGGGCCTCGAGCAACGTGCATATAGCGCAGAATGTCTCAGAGACGAAGAGATGGCACGACGGGTGGCGATTACCGATCTTTGGTGCCAGCTACGGGACTATCTCTCTGTCCTCGACGCCCATAGCAAGGACGCGCGACTCGCCCTCGACAGAAGCGTCGATATCGTCGGCAAGGGCGTCGGTGCCGGCGCTCTCATTCGTGAACTTCCTGTCATCCCTGTGCCTTCCATCACCGATATCGCTGGCGGTGAAGATAAGGTCTACTCGAGCCAGGGCATGCTTCCGCCTGTAGGCACACATCTTCTTCGCAAGGGCCAGCAGTCATCAGCTGGCGGGCGGGTCCGGCCGAGGTCGGACAGCATGGAGATGGGCGGGCATGCTGCTAAGAAGAGCCGGCATGAATCTGTGAGCGTCTTCCGGGATGTCCTGCTCTATATCTGACCCCTTTCCTTAGCGTCCTCATCGGTCACATTCTCGCTCATCATCGCACTCATCCATCGATGAGATGATCCTGCAGGCTGCTGATCGCGACGAAGGTGCCATGTACACTCACCCTCCGCCTCGTCGCAATGGCGCTGGCACCGGAAAGCTCGTTCCCGATGGTGTTCTCCCGCAGCAGCAATATCAGACGCACGTCTTTGCTCCAGTCGTCACTGGCGCACCTACTAAGAAGGGCAAGTACAATCCCGGCAGTCAGGTCCTTGAAACTCAACAACCATCTCTCACCCATCCCCCGCATCTTTCTTCTCATCCAGCCTCTCTCTCAGCGCATCCTTCTATCAATGTAGGCATCGAACAGAAGATCTATCCCCCAACCAATGAGCAAGGTCAGAGAATATGTCGCAGCTGCGGTCAGCCAGGCCGCTACAAAGAAGACAAATGTGTTGAGAAATGGGGTCCAGGGCCAATGGGTCCAGGTACCGTATGTGACCGGTATGTCTTTCCAACCAACTGCTTATCTTCATTTGACTAATTACGATCTCTAGATGTCGCAAAAAAATGAAACGTTTCGAACGGCGGGGCACGCTGGGAGCTTCCCAAACCCTCAACCCTCAACTCGCACGAAACAACCTTCCTCAGCCTCAACTGCACCCTTCACCGTCGCCTTCACACCCTTCCAATCCCATGCCGCGACCTTCTTCCTCTTCTTCTTCATCTGTTCACCACTCTCCATCCATCCATCGCGCGTCTCCTTCCGGCGTGCATCGCTCCGACACTATTGTCGTTCCTTCCTTGCCTCCCATTGCCGTCGAGCGTGACACGCCTTCGGTACGCCGCATTACTCCTTCTCACTCAAACGGCTCCGGCAAGGAGAGCGATGCCGATGCTGACGCTGACGGTGAGGTCGACGAGATCGACGCCGATGGCGATGTTGATATGCGAGAGTCACAGGTTCGAGCAGTGGGGCTTGACAAGTCAGACAAGGCGGACAAGGATCGAGCGAAGAGTGAGGACGCTGCCGCTGGGGAGTCAGGGGAACCTGAAGAGAGCGTCGTAGATGACCTGCTTGAAGCGGTAGATGCAGCCGAAGCGAGAGGCTGATGAACTATTCTTCTCCTCTCTCTCTCTCTATCTGTTTTATCTGTTTTTTTTCTTTGTTACATGCTCTTTGTCTAACTGTGTTTGTGCTGTGTTTCTTGTGTTTCTAGTGTGACAATTGTTGTACGTACAAGGCCAATATCTCTGTTGCTCGATACCTCAGCCTTTGGATCCGGGGTACAAGTCCCATATGCATCACCCGAATCAAACGTGATTGCACGGCGTGGGTGTCGTTCTGCGCGAGACCTAACTATGGCTTATAATTATCATGCCCCTTACCCGAATATGACTTCGCTCTCATCAATCCAAACACGCCAGAAGGGCAGCCAAGCAGCAACCGGCCATATCTTCCTTTCACTAGCACATGATAGAAACCTCGAATCCATGAGAGAAATCCGATTGCAAACACGCATTCATTTTCATCAGTTCCTAGCCTTCACGTCTGTCAACACCTTTTCTGGACCGAATTCGAAGGCAGTATTATGCCAAAGCGGCCAATCACTTTGAACCCATATGTTCACTTCCGTCCGATGTTCGCAAAGAAACGGGTCGCCGACGAGCGCATCATCGACTATGAATAGATGGCCTGCCAAGGGTGAAGATATCAGCCGACCATGCCCTTGTACAGGACGATGCGCCAAGGAACCGCATCAAGGGAAAAGGGCGTGGACTCAAGAGGAATTTAGGAACTCGCCAATGACCTCGTTATCACTGTCAGACTTAATCTGAAGTCTTCAAGAGTCAAGAACATTCCTCACGGCACGTCAAAATGCTCTCTCGTGAAACTCTTTACCTTAATCTTTCGCTACCTGGATAGCGCAGCAATCTGGCTTTAACACCGAGAACAGCCTTCGGATTGCTCGTAATAGCCGACGCGGATGCCCGACGGAGGTAATGAGAGCAACGAACTTCACTGTCCCTGAGGTTTCTTGATGCCAGAGCAGAATCACACAGGTTACCAACACGACAATGAGATGCATAAGAATTAAACTTAGCCCTTAGCCTGTCATCAAGACTTCCTTTTCAGCTTAGCGGAGAGGAGGCCGTGTTAGTGACGGGTAACTTGACCTGAACCTGAGGAAGTTAGGTCCTCGAGGACCAGCGTCCTTCTTTCTTACTGGTTCCCGCTAAGTACCGACCTTACGATGGCAAGATTCCGGCAGTAAATTGATTCTAGAACGCTGCCTTGCGGCCCTCACTCCCACGTCAGATAGGAAATGAAGGTATGCGACCCAGCGTCCAATGAGCTTAAGCTGACGAACCCTCCAGGTTCCTATCAGTTATTGTAGTCCATTTGACGTAAACGCGTAAGGGTGCTACCGTACTGCGATCTGAAGTACATATGAATGAAATGGTCTCGATCCTGTCCAAGGACCTGAAAATCCTCCGCTTAGAACGATCTGCCCACCACGAACCCTTGGAGTTCCTACCAGAACAGACGAGTCTCGTCGATCCCAGCCGGAGGCACCGACGGACGTCTTTCGCGAGACACCTTTGCATTGCTTTGAAGACTCTTGGATGACATGCAAAATCCCAGGGTATTATCGTCCATGAAATTTATTTCACACCTGAAAAAAAGTCCTCCCCGACAGCTACGGGCTTCTCCACCCTCAAAACAAAATCGCGTCGTAGCCTCTCGAGAGGATGTACTCGTGAACCACTATTACTTATTGTATGATTCTGCACTGCGCCCTGAATCTGAATTTTTTTACACATGTAGGCTGTTTCTGCCCTGGGTCTTGACCATCTTACGGCGTTATGTCCAGAGGGTTCCTTTGATATCACCTGAACCCATACTCAAACTCAACCTCAAGTGCGTATGCTGGAAGGCTTGGCAGGGGCCGTGTCCCTGTCCATCGCACTTCCCCTTTTTGACACAGTCCCTAACGACTTGCAGATAACACGCCTCTGAAAGCTAATTTGCGATTTTCACTCAATGACGGGTCTTCTGTCAGCTACTTATGGTGCTTGCGCAGACTCGAGTTGTCTTCGTGTTAGGGGTCTCAGTCTTCACTCGTAGTGGTGTAAAGGACTGAGGTACGTCGGGGCGAAAATTATCTAAAATATGGTAACGATCGCGCTACTGAATATGAATCACTTATCTAAATATATAATAGCTCCGAATAGGCCGATGCATAGGTGTCGACTGAACCTCTCGACACTTCGTGTCTTCGGAATCTCAGCTTTCTCTTATAACTCAGGGCATAGCTTGACCTTGAATCTGTCGGAGTGGTGTCTGTTGAATTCCCCTGCTGCCATGTATCGGTGACATCTCTAGTCTATTGTGATGGCTTGCCTTACGCTCCGATGACTTTCTTGCTATGACGCGGCCAACTTCAATAGGCGAGACCTACGGAGCGCTCTCTGCCATAGTCCTAAAGTATAGCAGACTGCTGTGGATTATCGCTCATTCTGGGTTTCATTTTTGTCAGGCCAATTATGCTCAGTAAACGTGTACTGGATGCATTGGATGCAAGCTGAATGCATTTCCTGGCATTGGTAAAGTTATTCGATGAAAAAAACCATCTGCTCAACATTTAGTGGATTTCAGGTTGCTCCTTTGAACTCGTTTCTGTGCTATCAAAGCTACTGCAATATTAGAATCAAAAGTTGTACATAATGACTTCGGGTTTAGGCTTCAGTCGTCTCTCATCGACATCAACACGATCACAGTTCTAGTCCGTATAAAAGATTCACTCCGCTATGTGTTCTTGCTAAAACTTTTCGAATTAGTGGATCCCAAAATGTGTTGCTTGGTGACTTCTTTTAGTGTCTACTGTTATACCATGGCACTGCTCGTTTTTGAGACTGATGAATATACCTGGTTGTTCTATCATCCCAAACTTTTTAAATGCCCTCCAATCAAAAAAAGGCCCTCCTCACTAGCAATTCAGTATGATATTTCGTGGATTATGATTCGTCGGTTTGCTATTACTTTCTTCGCGAAGTTACACCTCCGTCATCATCAATACCGCAACATCCCCGTCCATGACGGAGCTCTATGATCTTGGCCTACTCAACTATCTTGATGTATTTCGGGTGGGTTCCTACTCCTCTTCTTTTCTGCTACTTAACTCAGAGTACTTCGAGGGGCTCCGAACCGCACGTCGGATCGAGCAACTGTACACCGACTCATATTCGCAGTCAGAGGTCGGTGAAACGGTGGTTTAATGCTGACAGTGGACAACGAATTTTCGTGATGTAGTGGTGTTATGGAAATCACTTTTGAATAGTAAGTAGGTCGGCTTTTGTGGAAAATTATCCTCAACGGTATTCGTCGCGCAATCTCGCATGGGTACACGTCGATATGCACGACATTCGAACACCATTCAGTTATCCAGTAATTTCAATTAAATAAAGCACTGGCTAGCCACTCCAGGTACACTGCCGTCAACGATTTGCACTGGATCTGGTCCACCTTCTGAACTGTTGGGGGAAGACGGGTCTCGATAACAGATGCAACGTCATTATCGTCATACGTCGGCGTGGATAGACGTTCCGCAGAAGGTGTTGTGTTGATTCGGACGACATCTTCGAAGTCCAACTTGGCAGTAATATACCCTGGAAAATTCCCCTAACGAGGTGACGGATATTGGGTAACCCGCGTAGGAACTCTAGCAAAGATGTGCAGTCCTCTTGATTGAGACTCTTCTGCGACTCGGCATAACTGTATTAACAGAGATTTGAGATAGTGGTAGGGAATTCCAGTTGATGTGCGCCGCGAAATAATAAGTGCCGATGAGCCGTCTCGAATGCTTTCACCACGGCATCATCGAATATCGGTTCAGCAGGCGTGTGGGGGATTTGACACGTTCCAGCCGCAAGAATTGCAATAGATCAAAGTATCTTCTGAACGCCGTGAAGCCTATTTCAAAGGACGTGAAAGGGACGACGACGGTGAGATATTGAATGCGGGGTGCAGGATTGATGCTAGGTGACTGAACAATGTCCCTGTTACATATGCTGGCCGAAGACTATGGCCACGACTTCGTTCCAGTGTGGCAGACGTGGGATAGTGTCCAAGGACAACTCTTTGCAGTTGAGAGGCGCCCTGCTGTAAAAACAGCGTGTCGTCAACGCAGTACGAAAAATTTCCCGAAGGATATCGTCTGGTATGGTTTATACGATATGTATGACAACTCCTGCCCCGAGGCCAATCTTTTCTGGTTGAGATTCTGTCAAGAATATCCTGTGCTTTAAGGCTCGAGAGTGACTGGCAAGTCGATGAGAGAATTTCAAGGGGGTGCTCTTGTCCTCTGGAGAAGAGTAGTTATGGTGCTGTAAGAGCCTCTCAATTCGTGGTGAGCGTGTAGTCTACATGGTTTAAAAAGTAGAATCCGATATCGTTGGTGAAAGAATCGGAGTTGGAGGTGATACTACGATGATACCACGCCCCGTGAAAAGATGCGATGTCAACGACGCCTTTGAAAAATGCTATCAATCTTCATTAGCATGAATGCTCTCAGACAAGTAGCCTACATACCTCAATCTTTTTTTCCTGATGGCAGCTGATGTGAGTTTTAGGCTTTCCGGGACAGTCACGAAATTTCACCGTGTACCGCTGACTTGAGGGCATATTCGTTGAAATGAAAAATTAAGGTATGTAGCAGTAAAGTGCATAACATAAATAATAAATACCAGAAGTGAAAGTGTTCCCAGTGAGCGTCTACTCCTTGACTTTCCAAACCACACCAGCGACTGCCAGCCCTACCACAATCACACCAAAGGCAGTCAACATCTCCTGCCTGCCCTTGACATCCTTGAGTTTTTGTTTTTTTGACAGGTCCTCCACCTTCACGTATCCATCTTCATCCACGTCTGTATCGTTTGGCGGCGGGACACTGATACTCTGCCCCCGTCGTCCACGCCTTCTCGGTCTCCCGCTACTTCCACCGTCATGTCCGTCGGAATCACTGCTAAGACTTCGAGGACTTGGCGGGCCGTCGCCCTGAAAGACCTTGACGACCTCTGCCTCTGGCTTCTTCTCCTCCTTCTGCCGCCGCTCGATCTCCTCCACTCGACGTATAACATCCTCCCATCGGCCAGCACGTTCCCGTTCCCGTTCCCATTCCTCCCGCTCACTATCCCGTTCAGTGAGCAGGCCCTCGAGTCGCTCAACCTTCTTCTCAAGACCACGGATAACGTCTTGCGCCGCTTCATGTTGCGCCCGTAATACCCCTGCGCTTTCGAGTGTCCCTGCTAGTTGGTCGGTTAACCGTCCAACCTTAAGGCTGAGCTCATCAATAACGGAGGACCAGTCTTGTCTTGTATTCGTCGTCTCCATCATGCCTGGTTCCGGCGTCTTGGGGCGAGCTCGCTCCTGTGGTGGCTCGTCTTCTTCACGTTCATCAACCTCCTCGACCGTCTCTAGTTCTCGTTCCGTAATTGTAGTAACGCTTCGTGCATCGTCGTCATCATCGTCGACCTGAGAATATTAGAAAAACACATAGAACCAGGTCGTGAGAATTACCTCGTTTCGTTTGGTCATGCCATCGACAATCATACTGCGAATTTCTCGCCACATATTTTCCTGCTCCTTCAGTTTTTGTTCCAGTTCCCTGACCTTCTCAACATGAACATCCAAAGCATGCTGGGTCTCAGCCAACTGCTTCTGAACCTCACCCATGACTGCTGCACCTTCGTCTTCCGGCTTCTTCTCCTTCTCCTTCTCTTCTATACGCTCCTCGACTACCTGCACGGGAGGCCGGACCGGCGGCAGAGCCCCGTTCACCGGTATCGCACTTCCCGCCCCACCACCCAACACCTCCCCAATGTCCCCCATGGCGCCCGTCAGCGCCCCCAGCTCCGCGCCAGTTTCCCGACTCTTTTGAAGCTCCCCTTGCAGTCTGCTCAAAATATGCTCAAAGGTCAACCCGCTCTTCCCAGGCGGACGCATACTTCCGCCCATTCCACCCATTCCCATGGCTTGTAGCCCGCCCGGTCGTCGTCCAGGTACAGGCCCAGGGGGAGCAGGTGGGTTAAACGAGGCTACCGGGGCGGGCCCTAGTGAATGTGATGCTTGCTCCGACCGTGCAGCAACCATTGCATCCTGCTCCGTAAACACGCACACGACCCGGGCAGCTACTTTGTGATGCACGATTGTTTTGTTGTCCTCGCCGACAATATCGATTCCAAACTCGACGATGTCGTCACTCTTCAGCTCGAAATTCTCACTCTCTACGCCTTCAGGGCTGAGTCGTTCGCCGTTAATGAAGGTTCCGTTAGAACTTTTGACATCTTTAATGTATATCTGCCACTAAGTCAGCGACTGTATGTCTAGTAGAGAACGCTGTATGCACCTTGCCATTCTCCTCCCACACTTCAGCATGCTGTCGACTCAAGACCTTGCTGTCAAAATAGCCATTCCTCTCTCCAGGGGTCGTCTTTGCATTCGTCTGGCGTCCAATCTTCACCCTCCCTTGCAGTGATATATGTTTCGGCACGAACGAGTCATTCAGAGGATACAAGTATAGCGCTGGAATTGGTGATAACAAACCGGGGGACGACGTTGGGGCGGGCATCGCGTTCGTTTTTCGTGGTCGTCGAAAGTTGTCGGTAGTGTGACGTGACCAATAACGAAATTCAGGACGCACGATCATGTGATGAGATTAAATTGAGTGGGGTGAAATACAATATTAGTAATATTTTTGAGGGCCTAGAAACCCCCCATGCCGCCCATTCCGCCCATTCCGCCCATCGGTGGGCCGCCCTTCTCCTCAACTTCTGCCTCGACAATGGAACACTCACTCGTCGTCAGCAAGCTAGCAACACCGGATGCATCAACCAGCGCCGTGCGTACGACCTTGAGCGGGTCAACAATGCCACTCTTGACCATGTCAACATATTCGCCCTTGCTCGCGTCGTATCCCCAGCTAAACTTGTCTTCACCAGCGTAACGCTCTAGCACGTTGCCAACTATGACACTTGCCTCTTCACCAGCGTTCGATAGAATTGCCCGAGCTGGTCCAGCAAGGGCGCGTTTTATGATGCTGACACCTAGCTCTTGGTCAAAGTTAGCGGTCGCGACACCGTCTAGAATCTGCGAAGCCTTGAGAAGGGCAATACCGCCCCCAGGAAGGATACCCTCCTCAACAGCTGCACGCGTCGCGTTAAGGGCATCATCATATCGGTCCTTCTTCTCTCCCACTTCGACTTCGCTGCTGCCGCCGACTTTAATGACAGCAACACCGCCGCTCAGCTTAGCAAGACGCTCCTGTAGACGTGTACGATCGTAATCGCTCGTGCCCTTGTCATCAATTAACCCTCGGATCTGCTCGCACCGCGCCTGGATTGCCCGGCCCTCGCCTTCACCGTTAAGAACGATCGTGTCTTCCTTGGTTACAGTCAAGCTACCGGAGCTACCGAGCATCTCCCGCGATGCATGCTCAAGCTTGATGTCGACCTCGTTGCTAAACACAGTACCACCAGTAAGAACCGCCAAATCGCCAAGGATGTTCTTGCGGTTGTCCCCGAAGCCAGGGGCCTTTACCGCAGCGACCTGCAGTTGACCACGTAGCTTGTTGAGAATACAAGCTGCCAATGCCTCGCCGTCGACATCCTCAGCGATAATGACCAATGGCCGTCTCTCCCTAGCGGCAATCTCCAGAGACGGCAAGATATCAGCAAGCACACTGATCTTGCCCTCGCTGAGCAAGATCAACGGTTTCTCCATCTCGCATTTCTGGCCCTTGACGTCCGTGATGAAATATGGACTGATGAATCCCCGGTCGAACCGCATGCCCTCCGTGATCTCAATCTCGTCTTCAATTGTCTTTCCCTCCTTGACCGTGATGACACCCTCCTTGCCGACCTTCTCCATCGCCTGTGCAATCAGGCTCCCGACATGGACATCGCCGTTCGCACTGATCGTAGCAACCTGGGCAATTTCCTCACTTGTTGTGATCGTCTTCGTCTTGTCGCCAAGGAAGGCGACGACCTTTTCCACAGCTGCTTGCGAACCCCGGCGGAGGTCCATTGGGTTGCACCCAGCAGCTACGTTCTTAACGCCCTCAGCATAGATGGCCCGAGCGAGCACGGTAGCAGTTGTCGTTCCGTCTCCAGCAATCTCGTTGGTCTTCTGTGCGACATCCTGAACGAGTCTGCGGAACGTTAGTTTGCAACATTCCTAGGCGTGCCCGCAACACCCACCTGGCACCCAGGTTCTCAAACTTGTCCTTTAGAGTAACAGCCTTAGCGACTGTGACACCATCTAATGACTGTTGTCAGCACCCTGCATATCCTCATTCAAGCCCGTTACTCACCCTTCGTGATCTTTGGACCGCCAAAGCTCTGTTCAATAATCACATTGCGGCCTGAAAACCAATCCACATCAGCATTGCCTCAATAAGGGTGTGGGTCTAGACATACCCTTGGGTCCCAAGGTTACACTAACAGCGTTAGCAAGGATGTTGACACCATTGAGTATTGCCGCGCGTCCTTCATTACTGAATTTGATATCTTTGTGCGCATATCGAACACCACTAATTTTGCGTGCGGAAAGACGGATAGTGGAGGAGAGGTGGTGCATCTGGACGTGATGTTGAACGAAAATTGTTGGGAGGTACGTGGGTGTAAGAAGCAGGGACGAATGAACCACGGGTATTCGACAGAAAACAGAGGAAGGCGAAAATAGATACCAACATACAGAAGAGCATACCACATACCATTGTCGCGAGAAGAATAAAGGCGAAAGAAAATAAAGACCATTCGTCAGCAAACTTGGCACAGGGTTTCAGTTGGCAAAGACACTGGCGTACCTTTCAAAAAGAGCTTTTCGTGGTAGAGAACAAGAGAGCTGGAAAAAGGAAAGAGGTGAGAGTTTCAATCTCAAGTAAACGAGATGAAAGAAGAGGAAGGTGAAGGAAATTACCAGAACTTCCCCCGCATAAATTTTCTGAAAACGCCTTACATAAGCGAAGCACGTGGGAGCGTCGGGCCGAGGACGCGCTAAAGTTGGGTCTGTTCTGCAATTTGTCGGCAATTCCTTTCTTCATTCACATCAAGACCTCAATTCTACCTCTTCGTAGGGCACCCATTGACTCTCTAGCTACTACTGAAGAATACCGTAACTAGTTTGTAATTGGTTCTAGGCTGGTATGTCTGCCCAGTAGTAGAACTTTCCGAGCCTGCCCTTTACCATGCTCCCAAGCTGTCAACAAACAGAATATGACTGCATTGATCTGGTTCTGATGACTTCAATGTCTTGACAAGACTGCCTCTGACCGAGAGAAATCGCGGTACATAAAGGATCGTCGCGCGTGTATCTTCAGGGTTGACCCGAACACAAGGAGTGAACACACATGCACGGTATGCATAATAATACAAAATATACAAAAGTCTAATATCTTGTCCCATAAAGAAAGGATTCATCCACAATCTAGGACTGGGAGTTCCAGCAAAAAGTGTAATCGATGTCGTCAGCTTCGTAATCATCCTCCCACATCGCGCTCTCAATGTACTCCCTCAAACAATGCACAGGTAAACTCCTCTGCTTCTTCCTCGAGTGAAAAGGCTAGAAAACAGTCAGACAAACGTGAAGATGCTGAGAAATTAGACGCACTCTGGCAAGAATTACACGTCCCGTGAGCCTCGCATAATTTCTTACACTCTGAGTAAAGGGTGAGCAAATGGCTGAGATACAAAAGCGCAAGCTCACCGAGCTCAAACATATCCAGTAGTAACCGGGTTGTACTTGTCCGACTTCCATCCATTCCAGTCATTCTTGTTCACAAATACTACTTTCCAAAGACAGCTGTGTCGGGCCATTGCTCGGGACTCAGGAATCCACACTCGGGCTATGCGAAAAGCGAAGATGCCTATGATGGAGACGATTGACATGATGACGAATAAGTATGATAGGTAGGCGAGGATTGTCTGAAGGATATTGGCATTTTTGCAGCCATTCTATATCTTGCGAGTGTCTCGAGAAGGAATGAGGATTAAAATTAAAACCACAGAATTCCGGGTCACTGTTTTCTCCAAGATGCCCCGTAGTGGTGCAGGAGATTTGGTATGTACCTAGCAATCGTTCTTTTCATAGAATGGAACATGACCGTAATCTCTTCTTCCCGGTCTCGGACTAAGTCCGACTTCAACCTTCTTCTCGATATGGTCGGTTTCACGAGCATCTTCATTATTCTTCTGTTCGGAAACGCCCGGGATCCAAAAGTCAACTACTTTACCATATCTTTGTAGAAACCAGATTATGTTCCAAACTTGAAGTTTGAAGCTTGAAGCATTTTACTTGGTTACTTGGCAACCTCTCCTGCAAGGACGAAATCTTGTGAGTCTCTGACATAAGCCCTCCTCCAAACGAATTCTCGAGTTCTCGAATAACTTCAATAGTATTGTCTATGCAGAAATGGCTAGGATTTCAAAGTCGTCGTGAGCCAGATAATTAGATAAGTTTCACAGCCCGAAGCTCGAAGATCTCAAGTTTGATTTTATAAAAAGAACGATCGTGATTTTCTTGATGTCTTTCCAACACCATCGGCACTGCCTGTCTGCACCAAGCCTCAACGACGTGGGACTCTGTGGTCTCTGATCCTCATTCCTTCTCGAGACACTCGCAAGATATAGAATGGCTGCAAAAATGCCAATATCCTTCAGACAATCCTCGCCTACCTATCATACTTATTCGTCATCATGTCAATCGTCTCCATCATAGGCATCTTCGCTTTTCGCATAGCCCGAGTGTGGATTCCTGAGTCCCGAGCAATGGCCCGACACAGCTGTCTTTGGAAAGTAGTATTTGTGAACAAGAATGACTGGAATGGATGGAAGTCGGACAAGTACAACCCGGTTACTACTGGATATGTTTGAGCTCGGTGAGCTTGCGCTTTTGTATCTCAGCCATTTGCTCACCCTTTACTCAGAGTGTAAGAAATTATGCGAGGCTCACGGGACGTGTAATTCTTGCCAGAGTGCGTCTAATTTCTCAGCATCTTCACGTTTGTCTGACTGTTTTCTAGCCTTTTCACTCGAGGAAGAAGCAGAGGAGTTTACCTGTGCATTGTTTGAGGGAGTACATTGAGAGCGCGATGTGGGAGGATGATTACGAAGCTGACGACATCGATTACACTTTTTGCTGGAACTCCCAGTCACAGGGGCGTGATTGCAGGTAATTTATACGTATCGTCTGTAAAGGGTCTAATTTTCAAGCGCCGTACTGTCTATCCCGACTCCTTTCCACTAAGCAACAGTCAGGCAAGAACAGCAACAGTCTGCAAGGACTTACCTTGAACCCAAGACCCACATGACTACGCTCAACCCGGCGAGGAGCTGTAGGGCTCTGGCAGTGCCTGATATGCGACTGAATGCGATATGGGCCTTGTGCTCGTCGGAGTGGCGTTGAGAGACATTCTGGTAAACAGGGTGTGTCCGGTCACGCAACCCGGCACCAAACTTTACACCAGTCGATGTGTGGTATACCGGCCTTGGTTTTCTAGCCGTCCAGGCAAACTTTGCATTGGGTGGTCTGTTTCTCGTCTCCCAAGTAGTGGTACGGAAAAATGCGTGTTCTCGTGGGTGTGGTGGTACGGTAGTAAGGGACCTGTCATAGGCACGCCTCTGTCTGTCGTCAGACAAGACAGCATAGGCCTCTGAAGCACGACGGAAGTGGTCTGGGGAGTCAGGGTGAGCGGAGAGGTCTGGATGGTGGGCCTTGCTGAGCTGCAACGAGACTGAGTACTCTGCCTGTATGCTGGGCATCGTACCTGGTAGAAAGAGGACTTTATCTGGGCCTTGGATGCATTCCTTGGTACTTTAAGAGCGTGGTAGTGGTCAACAGGCATGGGTATGTTATTTGTGTTACGTAAAGAGACGATTATATATGGTGATATAAGCAGAAAGGCAGCCACCTGCGATAACAGGCAATGTCAGGTTATCATCTAATCCAAAATCAAGGGACTCTGCAAAGGCACTGACGAGTCCTGCATACGCCCCAAATACGACTGTCCCGACCCAGCCCTTCTCAGAGGGTACCCATGACCCGCCCCCAATCCCGCCCCAGAAGCCGAGCACGATACTCGTCCCCGTCACTGCAGCTGCCACGAACCCCGCGACGCTCTTCTTCTTCGACCACGGCAGTTTCGACGTCGACGGTCCGTACAGCCGCCCAAATGTGCTCGCCGCCGTGTCCGCCCAGGAGAGGATGAGGATGGACACCACAGCTACATCCAGCGGTAGGAACGTGAGCACAATGTTGACGCCGAGAATGTAGTAGATCACTCCGTTTGTCTGTGTCAGCTCGCTCGGCCGCATGAGAGGTCCGAGCAGGATATTGTATAGGCCGGCAAAGGGCGAGCGGGGAAGGGTAAGCCGGAGGATGTCGGCAGGAAGGATGACGAGCAGGAGCGATGTCCAGAGAACGCGCGTCACCGGCGCTGCTGACCCGCCAGAGACGTAGAGATACAGCGTCCCAAAGCCTGTTCGAGTCAGCACACGACCAGGGCACACGCAAACGACGAGCCAGCTCACCTATCGACGAATGCAGCACCTTGCGCGGTATCTCCCAGTCAATCTTTTCCTTTTCCTTTTCCTTTTCCTGCGGTTCATCGTCTTCAGAGGAAGGATTCGACGATTCTTCTTCCACCGGGTGCTCACCGAGGCCTTCCAGAGTACGTATTACTTTGCGTGTTATCGTCTGCACGCCAGGCGTAGGCGACCTTGACGTGCGAGGCGACGACATCGCCATCAAGGTGGTGGTAGTGGTACAAAGTTCAAAAGGGACTCAGGGGTCATCAATTACTGATTCCGGTAATTAGCGCTATCTAGTACACATATCCCAAGAGCTTTCCACCAATATTTTTGCGACGCGCCTCTTCGTGGTCCATAATACCACCAGACGTGGTCTAAAAAATCGTCAGTAAAGAAAAAAAAAAAAGAGGGGCTACACATGAAATGTAAAAAAAAAAAACCTACGAGAATGATGATTCCAAACCCACGAGCAGGCAACAACAAATTGACCCAGCTCTCAATCTCGTTGTGCTTCACGTTGTACCGGGGAGAGATCACACCCGTCTTGTTCAGCCGTCCATTAAGTTGGATCACAATTTTGCCAGAGCGATGGTCATCGATGATCTCGAATTCACCGATGTAGCCTGCAATTTAGGTTATAGCGTCAGCACCATTCACCATTCACCATTCACAAAACAAGCAAACATGTAGCCCCATCCGTGAACGCCTGTCCCTAGTACTGGAACACACGCTATATGGTTATCCGGGGCATCGATATATCGGAAACGCTAAAACGATGCCAGCGTGCTCTTCTTGCGCCGACACCGTAGTTATCGCCCGAATGAACAGGAAAAAAAGGACACCCACCATGTCTCTGCATGACGCTGAGAAACTTGACCACTACCTTGGACGACGGCCGGATGAGCACCTGCCGCTTGCCACGGCGTTCGGCATTGACGATATTGTTCAAACAGTCGTTCTACCGTCAGCTCAGTATGAGAATTACCCCCGCCCAAGGACACTACGCACGAGTACGGAGATGCGAACCATGACTGTCTTTTTTTTGTTTTCTAGAGAGAGACAAGTGTCAGCAGCCCGGAGAGTGTCGCCAACGAGCGAGTCGACCGGGCGCACGTACCTTGAGGAGGCGAGGAAAGTGAACAGGCAGACCAGGGCCCCAAATGTAATTTCAGCCTGCCGAGAGCGTGGGAACCAACTGTATAGTTGTGCAAGCCACCTCGGAACTTGCCGTCCCCGTCCTCAGTCTGCATTCCCTCCCTACCGACTCGATTCGACATTCAGTAAGATGGTGAGTTCGCCGTCAGTGACATCGCCGATGTCGCAGCTGATGATATTCTCAGGGCCGTGTTCGCACCAAGACGACAAAGAGGGCTTCCCGTGTTCTCATTGAGAAATAGTACGCCCTGCTAATATCGCTTTGGCTCGCTCTTACCTGTTCGCAGCTACCCCCGCCTCACCCTCGACTTTCACACCAACAAGAGGATAATCGATGAAGTCGTACGTGGCCCGTTCCACTGCCTCTTACATGTCTCACCCTTCCCAGGCCGTCGTACCCTCAAAACGCCTACGCAACAAAATCTCCGGCTTCACCACTCATCTCATGAAGCGCATCCAAAAAGGTCCCGTCCATGGTATCTCCTTCAAGCTTCAGGAAGAGGAGCGTGAGAGGAAGGACAACTACGTCCCAGAGGTGTCGGCGCTCGATACCAGTGCTACCGGTCTGGAAGTCGATACTGAGACCAAGGTGAGCATTGCAGTACATGCCATGCGTTTTGACTGATCTTGTCGCAGGAACTTCTCCATGCGCTCAACTTTGATAATATCCAAGTATCGGTCATCCAGCCAGCCGTTCCGGAGAGGGCCCCCAGGAGGGAGAGGAGGAACGTACCCGGTGCTGGGCGATAGATGTTTATTGCTATCCATGTATGCACATGAATCGTATGCTGGCTTCCTTGCACATTTTATGAGAACGAATGAGACTACGCACCAGTCTACCAAATAGTCTCTCTTACGTTCAATTATGTGACAGGACACCGCTGCAATGACAGCATTCCGCAATTGTTGCTATCTTTGATACTCAATACTCTCATTGTTTGTTAAAAAGAAGTACATTACCCCTTACCCACTGGAAGCGCAATCAACATCAGGAGACTTCGACTTCAGTCATGCAAGGTTGGACTAGCATCAGAGTCTAGTCGGAATCGTATAAAAAGATCCAAAGTTTCCGCAGACGGAAATATGGTTACGATGGGACACACTCTATGTGCGATAGCTGCATTTTACATGCGGTACTCTCGCTGTCGGGCATTTGAAAACATCCAGTGTTAATCGTCCCGCCATTTGTACTAGGGCTTGCCACAGTTCCCGCCTACTAGGAGAATTGCATCTCCTCGGTTCATGTCTTACGGCTGTCTTTCGCCAGTTTGTTTCTGTGCTACTTGGAGCCTATTTCTCGAACGATAGTTTGAGCCATCGGAATATTCATGTATGAGGTAAATTTACTGGCCACACATAAAATTAGATCTCCCGAACCATTGTTTCTTGTGATTATGAAAAGTTTCGACACGGCTGTCTTTAGCCAATTTCCCTGTCGCATTCCTTAACCGACAGTTCGAGTTACTCGGTACGCTCCTGGTGAATGAGGTATACTTGCCGTTCCTACGGTAGTACCACATTATAATGTTGGAGAATATCCGTACGGACCGTATCGTTTACCCTTTTTGCCTTTCACCTGTCACTCGTTCTTACTTACCTTTTATATACATTCCCCTGTCCTTACTCGACCACTATATAAGTTTCACCATAGTTACCCGTATGCCTCAGTCGTTCCACAATCGCTGTGCCCGACTGAGGTACGTATACCTTACCAGGTGTAATATTATATTACTTACTATCCTTCGTAGCTCTTACTTATATTCTTCTGCTATTATATAAGCATTCTGAAACTGCAATACGTCCGAGTCGTCAGTCATCCTTAGCAGCAAATATTCAACTCGACCACCATAAGGTCATGTTCTCACCGTGACAACTATTCTCTCTGTCGATCAAGCCAACGTCGATACGTATCCATGAAACTTTTCGGAAGGAAGTGCAGCGACAACATCAGTTACATATGTGAAATGTGTCTTTCCCTCCGACATCACCGCCTACGTCCCGCTCCTCTAGGATGAACGTCAGTCTTGAAGTGAATTGCATACGGGCCTCCCTGACTGCACAGTGCCGTTGATTGAAAAACACGCGCTGAAGTATAAATGAGTCACAGGAATGCCAATATCCTCCAGGAAAATTGGCCACCCTCGTCTACCGATATGCGCTTCTCTCTCACTGCTCTAGTTCCCTTCGCTGGGCTCGTTGTCCCAGTTCTCTCCGGCATCGCCAAGGCTGAACACATGGGAGGCAAGCACACCACTTGGACTTGGCCCGGTAGCAGCAAGCCATGCCCCTCGGATGTCCATAATGATTGTCCTTGCCGGAAGGATGTATCATGTATGTTTGCTTCCACTGCTTGGTGCGCCTTTTGCCTCATTTTTGTACAGTCTGAATGCGGGTTCAAGTGCCCCCCCACAGTGAGTCGACACCAACTGCACCTGGGAAACAGTGTTGAGAATAAGAGCGACTGGAAAGGATGAAAAAAGGGAAAGTATAACCCCATTACCACTGGGTATGTTAACAAGGACACCTTTGAATTCGGTAAGCATATCTCTACTGCTAGTTTACGCTTACTCACTATTACAATCTAGACTGCAAGAACCTCTGCAAGACTCATGAGAAATGTAATTCTTGCCGGGGTGCGTCCAAGTCATACATACGTTGTCTGACCGTCTTACCAGTAGAGAAGGCGGAGCAGTTCATATGCGCACTCTATGGAGAGACCATCAACATTATTTAAAACCTGGGAGGCTGACTATGAATATGGCCACAAGGATCACAAAGATTACTATACTGTTCCCGGAACGCCCAGTTTTCTAGATGTGACATTTAGTAGAGTTTCATATAGGACTTTGTATATTTTACTGTATGCCATTCGCATGTGGTCCTTTTCCCTTTCATGCTTTCAAGTCTGTATAGTAAAGATAAGCCTGCCTCCGTAAAGATGTTTCTTGTGGTGATGCGTGACAACCATAGACGGACTTCACATTTGAGCAGCATACGATTTTTGTGCAGACATATAGCGTTTGACATTGAAATGCAGAGTAGATGATAATATACTACAACGCAGGATGATGGGTACGGAGATTTCTACCGCTATCCGCTGGTCCGCCTCTTCTACCGTCTCACAGGTCCTTTACATGACGCAGCCTTCTTAGCGTCACACCCAAATACCCCCTCTGGATTGATAATCCATATCCGGTCCTCCTGGGAAGACTAACGCCACATATGCTTGAGAAAGGGCCGACGCTTCTTCGTATATTGCCATTGACGTGAACTTGTAGGCATCATCTCAATGACAAGAGTGCCTCCGAGCTGCCCAACGGTGATGACGCACGGCTCCTCCATCACGATGGCATTCTCGTTGAAGCAGTCAAAGATTTCGGACGCAAAAGCCACATTGGTCTCATCAAGGACGATGGTTTCCTCGCCATTGCCTCATTCTTCAAGCATTGCACGGATGGCATCAAGAAGCGCGGATTCGTTGAGTACCTTTTGTCCGTCGTTCTTAGCATGGCTGTTTGATCGTGTCATGTGCATGATCTATCCATCGCGATAGGGCAAGTAGCGTTTAGACAGGCAACCGGAAACCGAAGACTGCTTCATCGAGCGAATCGTAAGATCAATGAGAGAAACGGAAGGGACTAAGACTCCGACACGAGAAGATCATATTCTCCGCACATACATCTGCGTTTACCCCAGTGTGCAGGACATGTTTATCATTGAAGCCCAGTCTTTCCCAGAGCCGTTGCACGAACTGGTTGCCTTATGGTCCTGTGATAACGTACGGGAGGTCGCTGCCAATAAGAAGACGTGCCCCCTGAGTGACGATGTGGGTCAGACGGCCCAGATGGTGCTGCTGTGCTGGAAGGAATACGAGTTAGGGGAGAAGGTCATCATTGCATTTGGGTACATAATACGGCGAAAGATACTACAGTGAGACCGAAGGGTAAACGCGAAGGTTGCTTCGGCCAAACCGGCTGTCAAGGAATGGGCAAAGAACAGGAGCGTATCCGAAGCCGGAAAGAGGGCTCTCCCAGAGGAAATGAACATCATGATCAGCCAGGTATCTCTCATTTCCCTGAGTGGCGTTTCCATGTTGCCTCTGCGATCACCGGTAAGAAATTATTGGCGGAAGATGCATTTATACTAGACAACCCCGCCTGGGTATACATGTTGATCAACTGCGAAAATTTGCCACGACACATTAATCACATTTGGGTGAACCAAGCTCAGCATACTCACTGAAAGCAACAAGTCTTCCCTGGATGGGAAAACTAATGTTTTCCCACCAACCCACCAACCGACTGCCGGGGCATCAAAGAATGCTATTTTGCGGATCTCCAACCAAGCAGTGGGGAATCTGGCGGACATAGCCAGCGGTTTTTTGGAGACATACACAACTGTCAGTAGGACCCATTGAGATATTACCATCGACGATGGAGAGTGTGAGATGATGGGTGATGCATGCCGAAAATATAGTAAGTGATACTGTATGGAGAAGCCTATAGAGCTAGGTACATACGGCCGCCAGGCAGAATGAGACTTTCAGATACTGCTGTAGCATAGGACCATTAGGGCATTATGAAGATGAAGGGTAATAACATCCTTCATACAGTTGTTTGCTTCGCTTTCTCTCTAGTAAGGCGTCCCTTTCCCCGTGCCATCTCAACTTCGCCCCACATGGCTTCTGATTCGCTGAAAACCAGCAGTTCTTCATCATATTCCTGGAAGAATCTCGAGATCTCTAGATCAAATGTCTCGTTGCCGAGACTCCGGATGGCATTCCGTACGCCAGCAAAAAAGGCATCGAGAACAGCGAGATTATGAAGAACCAATAACGAGTGTGCCGACATCTCATGTGTATGCAGCAGGTGATGTAAATATGCTCGTGTGAACGGTTGTCCAACCTCACCGCCATTTGGTGCACTCTCATCTAATGAGGAGTGGCTTATCCGTGTATGCGGGGATAGAGGTGAACAGGCCCCGCACATACAGACAGGCACATCACCGTTGCGAGTCGCTTCTCCGATAAAACAGTTTGCTAATGGAGCGAAGTCTTCTGCATATGATGGATCGAAAAGATTATGACCAAGGTCCTGTTTCCCATTCGACCGCCGCCGAGTTCCCCAATTACCTACAGGGAAGCTAAAATCCAACGCTATTCCGATATCAGCGGCCCTCTGAGCCCACTGAGCATCGAAAAGATCTACCCCAATTTGCTGAATTAAGGTCAACATCTCATGAGGTGACTTCGAAGAGTTCACGAGACGAATTTTATGGGTCGGTAGAGGGAACAGTGATGAGCGTAGTAAGGGAACGATGTCGGATGTTTTGATGCCAGGATCTGTCGTAACAGGAGATGTATCGATATTAATGACTCCGGACAAGGCCAGGCGAAGTGGGACCAGGTCCAATTGGTACCCTGTGACGCCTTCATCCAGTGACTTCAGTGGCTTGACCATGTCCGCATCCTTGCCATGCAGGGTCTCGAGAAGACTCTCAGAAAAAGCCGTTCGCGCCGCGATGCTGGCTCCACCTGCGAGATGGACAAATACATTGAACGGATGTGAACCCTCGATGGGTTGAAGGAAGTGAGTTAACCAAGTGAATGACCGCTCAATGCTTTTGGTTAGTCGTTTCTGAGAATACGGTGATGGATTGAAAGGGGTATCAGACAGAGGGACGACGATATCAGGTTTGCAGGCGAGGGCATATGATCGCCACTCGTCTGGTGAAACCTACAGCATCAAAACATAAGCTCGTGCAGGCCAGACGGTATTGTAGGGTGCGCACCTTACGAACGCCACGGATGGTATTGGCTGAGACGAAGGCATTTCCGTTCGAAGGCACCTCTCGTCCATCGTGAGGATCTCGAAGGGACATCGAGACTACACATTTGTCAGAAGGATATCCAAGAAAACGATGAAGAGGGTCCTGTCCGGTCTGCAGTGTCGGGACGGGAGGTTTATGCTCTAGACTACGATGAAGATGCGAGGTTCAGATGAGAACCACGGCAGCTCACCATTGATAACAACCGATAAACTCACAAAGTCTCAAATGGAACGTGTACCCAGCGCACACTTGAACATTGCTTGTATTGTTCTCTGGAAAGATGAGGTACCACGCCGCGCGATGTATTAACAATGACTCCAGGGGTGTCGATATCGATGTTACCGTCGCCGTTTCGCGTCAACGAGAGAGTTCCTACGCGAGGAGAAAATAAGGATTTCGATATGCTTGCCTGCGCAATGGTGAAGGATAAGGAGCATGACTGTCTCGATGTCGACATCGGCATCAGTGTTGAACCTTGCTAGGTTTCTCCGAGCTTTGACAAACATCACCAATTCAAAGTAAGTACTGTTACATAGGTATACGCGACTTTCTTGATAATCATGTCTAACTGGCAAAATCACTGTCCAACCGAGTAATAAGCGTCAAAATAATGTTTATCTGCTCGACCGCGACTGGTATCGACAACTTGCTCCACCCACCATCCACCATTGCTGCCCACAAATAGTCTGGTTGTGGTATAATTCTGTCATGAAAAGGAAATTCAGATACGACGACGTCGAAGGGTTGGAAATCCTTACCCGAGTGTTGGGAGACGGGAATGGCCCATTGTACTGCTCCCGCCAGCTCCGTACCTTGGAATGTTACATCAACAAAGGTGGGCCCAAATGAGGGACATGAACGCGTACCATCTGGACCTGACACCATTGACACTTTGGGGATAAAGAAGAGCCATTCGTATATCTTGATCAGACCCGTTAAAGGAATGCAGATACGAATGACGCAGCAATGTACTCCGAGACGAGCTATTTCTAAGAGAAGGTGGCGGAAAAGTGAGGTGGGCGAAGACGGCAATAACAATAGTACTCACGCCATGGTCCACATAGGCTCAATCTTTCCTGTCGCTCTGTATTCTGGAGCTCCGTTGCTAAAATCGTCTTTCCATTCAGACGCTCCAAAATGTTCACAAACGACTGCGGCTACAGCATTTGCCAGTAGTTCAGGACGCTCTGTCATCCAAAGTGTTTCACTCAGATGTCCACCGGACATGTGTCCCGTCGTAATAACGAAACTAAATCGCCAATAAAATCAAACACACTATGAGATGAAGGGAAGAGAGCATACTCGATATTGATTCTCGGCCGGTGACGGGAAAAATATTCCGCCATTGTAAGAAGTAGGATGGGACCTGATATCTCATTGTTTAGGAAAGTGTAGGGAAAACCAAACGTAACCTACCATTTTCTTCGATGATTGAAGGTCCGTCACCTGTTCTCTACCCATTAGATTGAATACTTGACTCGGCCGAAAACACTTACTATGAGTATATACAATAATGGTTTCATTACCTCCCGCAGTGCCCGCCAAGTGCCCAATAACCGTTTGAGTCGACGCGTTATAACTTGGCGCGTCTAAGACGACAGTCGCCGTGTCCACTTCGTCATCTTTGATTAGCTGGCGTATTGTCTCGCCGGTGGAATTTCCAACGTATAGAGCAGGAACCTCGTTTGGAACGTATTGATCGTCGGAGCCGTCGTTTGGTAGGAACTGCAAGGCCGCATTGTCGTCTGAAGTATGGACCCAAGATGCCACAACAGCAGATACACCGCGAGCCTTCATCTCCGTCCAGTTCAAGGTTTTGGCTGATTGCCAATGTGGATTGGTCAGATTTCCAAGCTGTTAGACGTCTATTAGTTGAGAAAAGTGTGATAAAGTTGAATGCACCTCTGGAATGTCGTCGGGGTCAACACTAGAACTAAGTTTACGGAAGGAAAAGCTTCAGAAAACATCTAATTAATATTTTTAGACATCTTACCCAAGTAATCTATAGCCTGGTAACGAATAGTTCCTTGTCGGACTTGGGTTGTCGAAAAACAGGACAGTTCCAGGAGCCTCTGACCGAACCTGAGTCAGGTTGAGCGTGCTTTCATCGGCGGTCTCGTCGGAATGAAGACCAAATGTTCCTCCGTCAGCCATTGGTGCTGTAACTCCCTCCAATCCACTGTTGCCACTGTACGGCCAGAATCCCGTAGTCGGTAGCACGGTGGATGTACCATTACGAAGGTTCAGTGTGAGAGACCACCATCGTGCATCCCATCTGCATAACGAGGCGACAGTGAGAACAGTGTGAGTGCAGAATAATTCTATTCACCTATTGATAGTATAATTCAGCATGTCGACTGTCAGACCCGCAATTCGCATCGATGTCGCAACAGACTCCGTTAAGGTGTTCTGGTTGTCGTTACCCGCTTCATGATAGGTCCACGTCAGAAAGGCAAGTAAGAGAATGAGTTCAACATACTCCATCGTGGCCCTCTGAGATTGGTTTGATACAACCTATCGCTGAGTAACTGTCGAAGTCGCTGATCGAGCTCTGGAGTACAGACCCCAGTCCAGGATGATGAAAGCAGCAGGAGAGCGGTCCAGAGGAGCATTTTTGCAGTGAAGGGACACACGCATCGGATCCCATATGGTTTCTACTTATACTGTAGAGGATCAGCGGCGTAAAGAGATAAGAATAGAAGGCGCAAGCGCACATCAGGGTCAGAAGCAAAAAGGTCTTGTCGCTATTTGGCGGAAATCATTATGACAGTCCACTCCAAGGTGGCAATAACGTTACCCAGTTTGGTGACACCTCATGTGCGAGGTCAACCTAATGCCTGTGACGATGTGAGAGAAAGCGAAGGCATCTTATCCCTAAATAATATTTGAGGGATGCGTAGCGTCATCGAGAAGAAAAGCCAAAAGTAGCACGTCTTCGAGTGGATCAAAGCTTCTAGCATGCATGCTCTTCCGATCTACGACGCTCGGGGGTAGCAGCCATGAAAGCGAAGATGCATATTGGTTCTTTGTATCTCTTGCGGTTCATTGACACCTTTAACGTTCTCTTGGGGAGGGGGGAGATAAGTAGGTTAAAGAATTCATTTAGGGTGAAAAGATGAAGTTTCGACAGTCTAAATGGATCATTAAGTCATAGGAAATAAGAGTGAGCGCTTACGTTGGTGGCAGACCTTGAAAGGATGGCCGGAGGTTCAAACAAGTCAAGTTATCGTAGGTAGTCTCACCAATCTACGTGATCCACGATCAACGAAGCATGAGGCGAGCACTGATTAATTCCGTCTCTAGAACATCAGTTGTCGCAAAACTACTACACGTGGACAAGCCCGAACCCATACATGTATAGGTACTCTACAGGATATATTGAGAATTTTTGCTGGTCATAGATTTCCCGGGCTTATTACATACATCATCATCCCCAGGAGCATGGAGCATGTGTGAGCCTAAGCTGCACCAGCCTCGGCTTCTGCAGCTCTTTGCAGTCTCCTGGCCTTCTTGGCAGCGTTGGCAGCAGCAGCCTTTTGCTTCTTTGCTTCAGCCCTAGCGACCTGGTGGGCAGATTAATACGGTAAGGACGGAACATAGCAAAGGCATACCTTCTCCTCCTCCTCCTTCTTTTTCTTTTCCGCCTCTTGTTCGGCCTTACTCTTCCCTCCTTTAGGTGTGTTCACTCCTGAGGCGGGGGCGGATTTTGCGGCTTTCTTCAACTCCTTTGCTTCTTTCTCTTCTTGCTTGATGCGCTTGATACGGGGATCCAAGCTGCGACCAGAGAAACATTTAGAAAGTTGTGTACTGTTATGGTTGAAGCCGCCTACCTCAGAGTATGATCAACTATTTTTCTCACACGCGCAATGTCCTCTTTCTTGCGCCTGGCACGCTCGCTCTTGTTCTTCTTTTCGGTATAGCGTTTATCATCACGGCTACAGAAAAAGAAACGATCGTCAATCAAAGTCCTGAGGATGAAAAGGGTATTATGAACCTGTCACTTCCTTCATTGACCTCCTTGTCATACCACTCGAAACTCCGCCAGCTATCAAAGTTGTACCAGAAATCGTAGAAGCCTTCAACATGTTGCTTGCTGGCATCGATGCTGCCAAGCATTGGTACAGGTTGTTTCTTCGAAAACCTGGCCTCCCGCTCGAAAATGGGCGTGAAAGCTTGTATGAAATCTAGCTTGTCCGACTTGATGGACTGTGCCGTAGGAAGATCATCTTCCAATTCCTCCAGCAGCTGTGGATCTGCGGAATCGAATTGTCTACGTTTCTCAGGGTTAGTGAGTACCTCGTGGGCTTTTTGGATGCATTTGAAAAAGGCGTCATCGTTGGTGTTGAGATTGATTCCGGAGAGGAGAGGGGTGGCACTCGGCGGAGTCGACGTCGTAACTTTCTTGTCAGGATGATGTTTCAAGACCTTCTTTCGGTCTGTTTGCAAAACTGTCATTGCAGAAGACAAAAAATAAAATAGAAGGGAAACATACGGGCAACCTTGATTTGCTCGGGCGTAGATTTGTACCTAAGATGAGACAGACCCAGCACGGCATAGTGGTCTTGTTTCTGTCAACGTGATTAGAGATGAGGAAGATGTGCAGGGCGACCATATACCTTCCACTCCTTGGGATCTAGCGCCAAGAGCACCTCGGTTTCCTGTTCATCACCGACACCCAGATCGTCTTCACTATTTGAAGACGCGCCCTTGAGCTCCTCGAGTCGTTGGCGTTCCTTCTCATTGTGGAAGTCGTGCTTCAAGAAGGAACCCTGATGATGGATGGTTAATCGAAGATGTTCGATAAATGCGGGGCCTGCGGGCAAAAGCCGTCGTTTTTTGAAGGACGAGAGTTGCGACACTGCAGCGTCGGGAGCTTTGTAAGCCTTCGGTAACGGATTCGTCTGTACCGTTGCCATCGTTGAACTCGATGCGCAAAAGAAAAAAAAAGAATATAGGGTGGAGTACGTAATCAGAACATGGTTGAGTCGGAGATTGAAAGACCATCGGGATTCCCGCCGTACTTGTTGCGGGCGGGAGCTAGTTGGATGGATTTGAAACGCGATGACTGCAGCTCATTAGTTAACTCTGACAAACCGCCCCTCAAGTCCCTGAGGCGTGAACGCTCGTTGCCAGCGGCGTTCACTTTGAATTTCATCCATTCCATCTATGTATAATCTATGTTCAGTATGTAACTTGACGCAATCTCCATGGAATAAATGCTGTGAATAGTTTGATGGAAGACTGTCCGAGGCCTCTCCGATACTGGGATTCGGAATCCCTGGATCAAACCGACCCTAGACCTCAGTGAGGGTTGAGCATCAGCATTCACTTGACCGGTGATTATGGAATGTGGCTGAAACGGAGGGCTAGATTCTGGAGGCACTTGCTATTCCTTTTGAATAGTCTTGGTCCATAGAGAAAGCTCAAGTAGTAGATACTACATAGTAGTTAAACCCCCAGTCATATTATATAGCGTTATTCATCATGCCTTGTCCACAGGCGTCATCAACGCCACACAACCTGTACAGAGCGACCATCGGATCGAAAGTGATGGTTCCGGTGAATGACCAAAGTCCGCGCATATGCGCCAATATAAAACAGGGCGAGTGAGATAGACGAACAGATGACCCTACATCCTGATTTTGAGAAGATGAAAAGTCAAAACCCTCGGTGTTCCAACGCCACGGAAAATAAAGATTTGTATGTGTCTAATGATACAACGATGCTTTGATATGAAACAAAATCCTGAAAAAGGAGCATAGGCAAGATATAAACAAAAAAGTGCATGGATGGTGGGTATACGATGCGCAAGAAAAAAAGAAAAAAAGAAAATTTGGGATCACAGCTTGGACATGTTTGGCTGCATTTTATTCAGGAAAGCTGAAGCGATAATCCTTCCGGTGTCTTTGTTGATAATCTGAAGATGATTTAATTACCAAGGAAAAGGGACAGACGTCAACGTACCTCACACCGGGACGTCATAACCCTTCCACCTAATGATACCGAAGTACTTATGATGCGAATGCGAGCGCCCCTGACGACGCGGTCAGAACGAGTTGAAAAACCTTGAAACACGGACTCACAAGGATGCGGGGGAATGGAAGAGGACGTTCATGCCTTGTGTCACGCCAACGCCATTGACACCTTGCACTAAGCCGAGGACGACTAGCGGAGTGCTGCAGCAACTAAACGGTACGGTCGCGTCAGAACTAGGGCCATCCTCCCAGAGATAGAGAGGCCCTTACTTGTCTATGAGATACGTTATGCAGCCACCATGTAGCATGCCAGCACCGTTCAGCATATCTGTGAACAAATAGCAGACATTTAGATAAAAGCTTTATAAGAATGTGCTGAGAGGAAACGAACGCACGTTTACTGACGACGACTTCTGCGATTGTGGTGGCTTCAAGCCGACCGTGGTGTTCCAACCGTCTGTCGACGTTGATATCGACAAATTTGACATCTTTGCCGGCCTGATAACCGAAACAATCTTCATCTCCAACACCATATGAAAAGTATGTGTTGTAGTTGAGCCGTTTGATATCGTCACCGACGTTTCCTGTCGTTGCAGAGACATCGCCGTGATCAGGCAACGAGGCGGGATCCACCCAAGCGGAGGTCTCTGGGGTTATCCTCGACGACCGAGAAGAGGGAACGGAAACTGGTGTTTCGGTTGCTGTCGAAGCGGAGGTGTGCAGTCTAGCAGCAGACATAGCGAAGAAAGTCAAAGAAAACAGAGGGGCTCGACAGGAAATATGATGGAATGTGGGACCAGGCTTTATATCGAGACAGAAGTATGGAAGCCACACGTGCCTGGACCGTTTTGGTGAAGGTCTGCACAAGATTCAGAGGTTATCCACGGTTCTCCGCGCGACTAAACAAGTAACTTGCCGGGAATGGATACCTTCCCTATAGCCGATGGTTTTTCTGCGGATCCCTACAAGAGATAACAACGGAGGAAAGCCGAACAGCAGGCACGATGCCATTCTTCCCCCTCCCCCCCAAGAGCGGATGTCTGGGCCCCAGAGTACAGATACCAGAGTAACCTATCAGCCGGACACGGATGATCTCTTTGGGATACAGGGCTGAATGTGTTGTGAAGGGTCATCAAGCAGTTTCGGTGTCGAGCTCCCTCAGCGAATCAGTGCTCATCCAGGTGAACATAGTTGATGCTGATTGGCTATATAGTATGTAATGGTCCACTATTACGTCCAGGCCGTCCGAAATTTTGCTGAGGCGCTTGCGATGATGGCAGCATTGATAGACTGTTACAATTCAAAGTGTAGTGTGGCGACCTCCGCTCTTCCGACGACGAGGACGGAACAGCTTATTTTCCTCAATTTTCTCGCATGGCGGCCTCTGTATCATGCTGTATGCTCCGTGTGTATGTTGGTATGTTCATCAATCATCTGTTCTGATTCCTGGTGACTTGAGAACGCAGCCCGGTCGTATTTTCGGATTGAATACCAATGAGCCCTGTTCTTCGCATCAGAAGACCGTGCGACTGCATCCTCCGGTGTAGCATGGAAAAGACGTACCTTCATTATCTCCAACGTCATCTGCCTTGATGCTTCAATTAAGATGTACTCTTCCATCTTCGAAGCTACGTTTTACCATATGTCTCATACGACCGTGACACTTGAAACGGCATCTTCGGGAATTCCCAAGGAGACCCCCTCCAATCTCGATGCTCTCCTGCTCGAAGACAGTCAGCATATCTTACAGTTCATTACATGAGATGCTAAGAAGCAGTTTAGCCATCGCTACCACTGAGCTTGTTATGCCCAGTAACTCATTGACGGACGGGCTCACTATCCGTCAGCGGAAAGGAAGTCTAGACTCTAGAGCCAGTAAGCGATTTCCCGCAGCACTACCTGATCACCGATGCGCTATCCGACTACCGTGAATATGGTGACCATGCATAAGCTTCACGCTGGGTGGATGCCCTATATTCGTTGCCGAACAGGTTTTGTCGCACTGTTCGGGGGATAATCGTTGCATTAGAATTTGTCAGAGAATGCTGGCTTAGGCATCGAAACCAACGTCCTATGTTGTCGGATAGTGGTATGACTCAATTTATATACACGTCTGCACTCTGACTGTACAACCAGGGGGATGCTCGGCATTCCTGACGCGTAGCCTGAAACCACCTGTTTGCGCTGAAAAATCTGACTCGACCGTCGCTTCCGGGACCCAAATGACGTCACTAATCCAATGCAGATGAGTCCACCTTTCTTGACGCGTCTTCTACCGAACGACTACGCAAGCTACTCCGTCGGTCTCGAGTAGTATAAAGGGTAGAAACTCAGGATATCATCTTCAATCACTATTCAACATTTACTCTCTAACTTCAAATGTCTACTTCTCGCGAAACGGCCTCATCCACCTGTGGCAGCTCCTCGTCGTCGCGGTCCTCCACCCATTTACATAAAGGCAGCGCATGCTTGAACTGCAGGTAGGGAACACATCATCGCCACATGCAGATTCTGTAAATTGATTCTACGTTTTCAAGGCGTCGCAAAATAGTGAAATAATACTGTGCTCTCATCTTGTCATACATGTGCTGACCATTCTTTTCCCCTTGTCGCTCAGAAATGCGACGGTCAGAGGCCTATTTGTGGGCCCTGCCTTGCATCATCAGGATTTAGTGACTGTGAATACTCAGATAGGGGAGCAACCAGAGCTCAAGCTCTTGAAGAACAGATATCTGTCCTTCAAAGTCGAATTCAAGATTTGGAACATCCAGGTCACTCAGAGCCTTCACTCCCTCTTAGCGACCCTTACCATCGACATCGTCCAGCAGAGTTTGCGTCGACCACGGTAATATCACAGCCTCTCCAAGATATCGTAAGTGCAGGATCCTCATTTTATTGCCTTGAAGCCTGGCTGACCTGGACACGCTCTGTTGTTTCAGGACTTCCCCATCGAGTATCGTGAAAGAATGTAAGCATAGCCATTCCGTGTTTCCGCAGGCCTCTGGCTGATATACATCTCTAGTTTGCAACGTTTCGTACAGCAAAGCAGCGAGGTCGGGTTCTTCCTGGACATTTCCCGTTTTGTAGAGTCTCTTTCCGGTGTCAGTAGAGCACAGCCGTCCCCAGCACTTCTCAGCGCAGTGTATCTTTGGGGTGTTCACCTCTCCCCAATTAGCGAGCTTTCTGCATACGAACCCATTACTCTCCAGCGTGCCATAGAAGCCGCCGCCCAAGGCCTCTCTGTCCGCCATCCGCAAATCATTGTACATTGCATCCAAGCCGAAGTTCTTATTGCAAATTACTTTTTCCGCAATGGCAGAGTACTAGAAGGGAAATACCATACAACCACCGCTGTGTCTCTCGTTCTTAGTGCACGACTCCATAGAATTCGGTCAGCTGAGCCAACATCGGCTGATAGCTTATACATAGGCGCTGAAGCTATGCTTCTGCCGCCCGTGGATCTGGTCGAGGAAGGCGAAAGAATAAACGCGTTTTGGACTGTACTCATTCTCAACAACTGCTGGTCTGCAGCTGATGGCTCCCCTTCCAATATATCGTACTCGAACCCAGATGCGAATGTTGACCTTCCATGGCCGTTAGACATGGTTAGTTATCATCAGGTTCGTCTGGTTGTTATCAATACTTGTAGCCGTGTGTATTCATGAGCTTCCTTCTGTCAGGTCAATCGTCCGCCACAATATCGAACTAGTCATACCATTCAAAGGTTTCTCGCTCACGATACTGATGATTGTCATTCTCTTATAGCTCTCCACGCGAAAGCGTCCATTCTTTATGAGCAGGCTTCCCGTGTGGGAGTCAGATTCAGGCCTGGCAAGTCATTCTATATTCTACTATGTTTCAATTTCTCATTGATTTCCGGCGCTAGGCATGCAGCAGCAAGAGGCCGCGCGTTTCTTCGCAACTTTCTCGACTCTTGAAAGAGTCATTCAAAGATTTTTGGAAGAACTGCCGTCGCCAATGACCATGGCAGCCCAGTCAAGTCCGGGGGCTACAATTGTTATTCATACCCTCGCACAGATGTCTATGATACAGCTTCATGCACCCTTTCTTGCCAGGAATCCTTCCTCTCATGGACGCACCGTGGAAGGATTCCGTGCCATCGTTAAAATCATTCAGAGCGTCGACATATCCAGGAGCTTGTTTCTGGATCCTATAGTTGGAGTACGTCCATTCTGCTGTGACGTTCAATATTCTTTAATGATTGCTTAGGTCTTGTGGGCAACCATTTGCAAACTATTGATGCAAGAAATTTCCAGCGGTCAAGGCGCTTCCGTAGCTGGAAATGAACCTTTGCAGTTGCTTAATAACGTCATGGGTGCGATATCCACAGGGGCTAGTCACTGGCCTCTCTTAGGTTCGTCTTTGCTTCCTGTCATTTCCTTCGTGTTATAAACGATGTCTATAGAAGCTCAGCTGACTGATGTTCGTCGCATGTATACCGCTACAAGGCGGACATCTGGGCACTAGTGATCACGGACTCATGGACTCATCTCGGAGGGAGTCATACGTTTATCATTCTGCTTCTTGAATGTTGATTAATTGTTGAAGATAATAGAGAGCATGGGTTTCGTACCTTTATATATCCACCGCACTTAGTCAGTCAATAGTCCGTTCCTCGACATTTCCCGATTTTCTCCAACTACTGTATGCAACTTCTGCCGTGGGCCTGTGCAAAGGAGCGTTTGCCGGTTTGTTCCAAAACGAGGAGAAATTTTTGCCTTGCCGATCCAGATCCCACGATTACCTTTGATCCGATCTATTCCGCACAATCCGAATGGCTTCCCAACGGACCCTTGAGCGGACCATCTTACTACCACCCTACGCGCCTCACCATCTTATGCGCCTCACCGTTTGAAGGTAACCTGTTGCTAACTGTCGACAAAGCTCTGTATCTAACCGAGCCTTGGAACTTGAGTATTCGATGGAATGCTCTGTGGGAAAAGAACTACCACTGACGTGTTCTAACTGTATTGAACTTTCCTCGTCAATATGGCAGTTTTTGCAAGGAACTGGAGTCAGTACGTCGTCGTCAAATTACTTCCGGTACGGCGTTTTCCCGAAACTTCCATACGCCATTTTCCGTGGTCGCGTTCAAGTACTCGCGCTACCGTGGCTGTCGGATTGAGAAAAGACATGTAACTCGCCTGACAAACTCCTCGAGTCATTGCTATACGCATATATATATGCCTCACTCTCAAGAACTGCCCTCAACTTGTTCCCCGTTCCCAACCAATCTCTAGTGGATATGTCCTCTTCGCTTCACCATAGAAGCACCTCGTCTGTTTCCTCTGGGACCTCGCATCCCCTGCATAGAGGTAGCGCATGCCTAAACTGCCGGTACGACGTTCAGTTGCGAGAAATCCTAAGCTTTAGGTCTGACAAAGCAACTTATTAGGCGCAGAAAAGTGGTAGGTGTCCTAAAACGCCGACATGCCAGTCGGAAAACCCTCGGAACTGAACTTTTGCGTATGCTTTAGAAATGCGACGGTGCAAGACCCATATGTGGGACGTGCGCGTCTGTTCCTTCGTTACAGGACTGCGAGTATAGCGACTCTGGAACCACTCGGACACAACTACTCGAAGAACAGATCGCTATTTTTGAATCTCGAATTCGCGAGCTCGAAGCGTCCCCTGCGAATTCGAATGCGGCGATCAGACTTTCTCAGCCATATTCAATAGCTGAGAGCTCGATAGCGGGTTCCCAACCTCAAGCTTCAAGCTCTGGTACGTCGCCGTTCCATTCATGCAGGCGTATTCTCATGTCCCGCTCTAGTATCGAGTTTTCCGCCCAATCCTGCACCTCATGACTTACAGGCTATACCGGAGGTATGTCAAACAATAAGAGTGTCTAGATCTCAAGAAACGTGATATCACTATTAAATCGTAGAGGCTTCCAGTTCAACTCCATCAAACAATGTGAGTTTCTATCTCCTTCCTCATACATAATCATTTCACGCTTTTGACAGTGTTGGGTCTTTTTTGCGATGCTGCACGGAGATTGGATTTTTTCTCAACGTGGGCCGCTTCACCAACACGATTATGAATGCTGATGAATTTGGATGGGAACGGCCGTCTCTTGCTCTGCTCCAGGCAGTGTATCTGTGGGGGGTTCATCTATCCGCCTCCCCGGAAATATCAGCGTTCGAGCCGTATTTCTTGTCTACGGCAGTGCGACATACTTCAGAAGCTCTGTCGACCACCCATACGCATAAGATCATCCATCGTATTCAGGCAGAAGCTCTTCTCGCACAATATTTCTTCCTGAATGCAAGGATGCTCGAAGGGAAGTACCATACCAGTGCCGCAGTTTCTCTCCTTTTTGGTGCAGGATTCCACAAAATTCGCTCTACTGAAGGAGGCAGTACCTCAAACCTCCCTCCTCTTACTGATCTTGTCGAGGAAGGAGAGAGAATTAACGGATTCTGGACTGTGTTGATACTAAATAACTGCTGGACTACTTTAGAGTCGAATATTGTATATGAATCGATTGATACACCTTGGCCTCTGGAAATGCAGTCCTATTCGCAGGTGTGTCCCTGGTCGTTCTTAGTAACAGACTACTTACTCTTACTTTTCTTAAGATATACTGGTCCCCGGAATTTAGAACGAGCCAAACCGTCTGGAAGTTTTTGTCCCGTGCGGTTCTTGACGGCGATGAAGGGACCTCTATGATTGCATCATACGCCAAAGCCAGTATTCTGTACGAAAGGTCGTCGACAATCAGTCGCCATTTCGAGCCTAGTTTGTCTTTCTTACATGCTCCTTCAAGGTACATTTACAATTGATCTACTAACAGACATGCCTCAATCATCGGCACGACAATTCTTTGGTTCTTTTTCTGCTCAGGACGCTTTAGTCCAGAGGTTTTTGCAAGAGTTGCCATCAATACCAGAAATGATAGCAGCTACCTCGCATGAGACGACACTCCTCATCTACACTCTCGCACATTCCTCCGTGATTCAGCTGCATCGACCGTTCATTGCGATTAACCCAGCATCCAGGGGACGTACCATTTCTGCTGTTCGTTCCATCGTTCACATTCTTGATACTATCAATGTTACAGAAGTTGTATCACTTAATGCATTCTTGGCGGTGAGTCCAAGGGGGTTTCTTGCATGTGCCATTGCTGATATTCTTCTTAGGTTCTCTGGACTCAAGTATGTCAGTTTCTTATCCAAGAAATATCGGATGGTCACGACGATAGCATTGATTCGTCGGGAGCACCAAGTGAGCCCGTCCAGCTGCTTAAATCACTGATGACTACGATGTCTAGTGCCGTACAACGAGGGAAAATATTCGGTGAGACGTTCGTGATGCAAATATTAATGTCCTAGGTGTCCTAATATCCTTATCAATCACAGAATCACAGATGGCCGTGATTAGAGAACGTTATGCCCAAGCGTTTACCTAGACGAATACCTTCGGTATTAGACCATGCCATACAGCTTGTTTAATTTTACATATTTTATATACAATACTGTACTAGCTTGAATAATCTTAGACTTGTCCTAATAATTCGTTTTTGCTTGAGAGGGTTGTGGAAGCATTCAAACCGTAATTAGAGCTTTATTCCTAGATTTTGTCGCGACTCTTCAAGTTGACGACAAGCTGTATGAAATTCCTCATACTAAATACTAGCTGATAAGACACAGTACCGTGTCATGTTGCAGGCAATAACAACTATGATTTCCTCATGACCGTTGGGAAAGTATCGAAAATTGCCCTTTGAATTTGCTTTGAATTGCCTTTGAACACTACAAATTTAGCTAGCGCAGCCGCCGTTCCGGCCACCTGTGGCGACGCTGACATAATTATGACGGAGTAGTGCCGGTAACTTAAGGTTGCTCGTCGCCTACCCTGCTTCACGTTGCTTTCCGCCACGATTAACTCGAATATATGAGCACACGGCCGCTCTCCCTACACGTCTCTGCTCTTAGTGATGGAGAGTACGCTGCATATACCTCAATTCTCGATGGCATCGCCCCCGCAGACGACGAGGACTTGAATGTGCGAGAGACTAGAGCATGGTTAAGGGGACGGTATCCTGATGCCCCAGTGGATGACGTGCTCAAACTTTTCTCACCAAAGCTGGCGTTAAGAGATACGCTGACGAGAGGACAATTCTATGTCGCGATGCGACTTCTCGCGCATGCACAGGTGGAACCGGGGCGAGAGCTGGATCGAGGACTAGCATTTATTCAGCGTACGTACAAGTATCGGTCAACTCTTACTTTATTTATTTTACTGACTAGTCACGTTTTGCAGCCCAACTGCTCTCACCACCGTTATCAACCTCACCGCCGCCGCGAACTAATCCATTCACGCCTGGGCATCGCCCCAACAATCCTTTTACGGCGCCTCCGTCGCGAAGACCATCGACGACGTCCTTGCCACCGCCACGAGCATCTTCTAACTCTCCCACACGGCCACCACCTCCGCTAAAACCGGCATCGACGTCTCTTCCTGCGACACCAGCACGTCCAACGGCCAGATCTACTTCACCTAACAAACCGTCTACATCTGCTCCAGCGCCAGATCTGCCTCCGCGTAAGCCCAGTAAGCCCCTCCTTCCCCCTCCAAAGAGATTGCCCGTCGTACCACCGAAGCCATCCATAAATGGCCCAGTTATACCCCCGAAACCTCTGTTGCAGGGCAACGGGAAAGTGCCGGTTCATACGACAGTATTAATGAAACAAAGTCTGCAAGCGAGTAAACAAGGGAGTGCGATGAAAAAGGCCGAGGAGATGCTGGAACGAGAAAGGGTTATCGGAGTGCTCAAAAGCTCTTCCAACCCTGTGCCCTTGCACAAGTCAAATAATCCCTTCCCAGTAAGAAAGGCAGGCAGTTCTAGTTCCGACAGCGGTAGTGCGAGTGGAAATCCTCTTCCCAGTCCACCAATGTCTGTTAGCTCGCTGGAGCAAGTCGCACTAGCCACGGCCAAATCGGGTCCGCCTCCACGACACCCAGCGCTAAGTGAAGATGGAGGTCGACCACCACCTCGTCATCCAGCGCTCAGCGACGACGGAATCATTGGACGTGGACCCTCGAGCGCCTCAATTGGTACGTTAAGTCGGAGCAAGACACTTCATCATCACTCGTCCTCAACTTCCTCCATGGGTCTCAATACATCCACCATTGGACTTGGTGGCCGGAGGAAAAGACCGGAAAGTGTGCAGGTACTGATGGCACAGGAAGCCGAAGAAGGAGCAGCTTTCCTGTCGCGCCATGCTAGCATAGGCCCTGGGATTCAGAAAAAGCTTCAAGGACTTATGGAAACCCATGAACGGAGGGAGCGGGGAAAGCGTGGCATACAGGAAGAGAGAGAGGGTCTGATGGAAGAGGAAAGACTTCCGAGGGGAAGATGGGATAATAGCGCTGATAGTGCTGAAAGTGGGGCGGAGACGCCGACCGTTGAACCCGACAGAGACAACCTGAAGTGGCCAGTCCAGGAGGCAGAGGGATGGAAACGGCTATGATATTATGTCGCTAGCTTTGGAGAGGTGTTCGTATTTGTTTTGTGCCTCATCATGCCTTGTGTCTAACACAATATTACTTATCAAGAGAGCCTGCGGGCCTCATGTATATTATTAAATAATACTCATACTGGAAGTGCCGCGCAATCTAATTGAAAGTTACAAGGATAACGGATACAATGGTCATGTCAAGAGAAGTGCCTCCTGTAAATGGTTCATAGCGATGCAATCATCATCAATCAGTAAGTAATTCATTGATAAAGAGATGCTGGCAGACATACCCAGGCCCCAGATCTCCACGAAAACCAAAACCATATTCTGACAGCATCGACCTGAATGTCGTACGTACAGCAAATATAACCTGGGAATAGCGAAAAGTTGTATTCATACCGATTGCTTGCCTTCTATATCGTAGATATCTTTATCCTTGATTGATATTTCCACAGCCACGACCTGTCAAACATCGAAACGATCACCAAGAGGGGGAAAGGGAATGGTGGTGGCGCATAGCGTGTCGCGCCTTGATCCCGACTGTGGCAGTGATTATTCAATTGCTTCGCAGTTACCGTCAAAAGGCAGAATAACAGAGAGATTCATGTGTAGATAATCATTTAGATCGCAGAGTGGAGGATACTCAATGATACCGCTTTCGAGGACCACATCTGTTCATATATTATGCGCATGCGTCTGGGAATGCTTTCGAATGGTTTCACGCAGCGTGAACACCATGATTGATTAACCTCAAAGAACCAAGGAATGCAAAAGAACATCGAGCGGACAACCGCTTTGGAAGCGTAATTCCTGTAAAAGAGTTAATGAGACGCGAACAATGCCTGTCAATGGTAGATATGAACACTGGGAGTAGATACCAAACTTAGAAACGGCTCAAGCAGGAGGGTCAAGGAACCGTTGAGTAACCGGTGTCGCTACAGCCACTTAAAGGAAACTGCACTCTTACCTTGCTATTACTACGTTGACACTTTGTCAAGCAAGGGATAATGTACACTGCTGCCACTCCGTCCGAGTCCTTTTCTACCACGTTCTTATCGCTCAATCGAGCTCCTGAATTTTGAAAAGGACGTAAGAGATGTTAAACCAGATTCGTATTATGGGTATTACAGCACTACGGGTGGACTGCCGCTCCAACATTTGTTCTAGGAATATTACTGGGGAAAATATATCGTCACATTCGACATCAGTATGACGCTCTTGCCACCGCGTTCCTGTGGGGTTTGCTGGTGCTGCCAATTTAGGGCCAGAAGATCGAAGGATGCATTACTAGAGCCCCGCAACCCAGCCATGTTCCAACCCGAACCTCGATTTGTGCCCTTTGCTTTTACTGGTATTGAATATGTTTCCTTCTCCTGAACGAGAAGATACACCCCGTTGCCGGCATCCCGGCGTCAAAGGCAGCTGTGCCGTCGTCAGAAAACAAAAAATGACAGCCCATCTTCCGACCTGCGGAAGGATACGCTGAAGCTGAGGCAGGATTGAAACCTGACTGTGGATATCTCTATCAAGGCCAGGGTACATGGAGATGGTACCTTGTCTCTGTTGTAAGTATCTCCGCTTCCTGAATGTGGCGTGGTGACTGGACAGATGTTTTGAAGGTAACAGAACCGGATAACGCGCTGCACCTCATTGTAGTAGTTGGCTGTCTATGGGATGAGGGTAGGAGTATAACGGATCACTGGAAAATGAGACGATGCATTGAACCTGTATGACAATAATAGCAACCTTTGTCGTGTACTTCGGCATAAGGAACTAGTTGAATACGTCTCAAAACACTTGGATCAAAATAGTTTGTGAGAAGCTAGTATTTTTTCATCAACGCACTAACCAGTTAAACATCCTGTACGGCCTTTCCATCTAGCTTGTACACCTTCCCTCCCCTCATCACAAAGCTCACTCTATCCAAAGTTCCTTCAAAATCATCCTCCAAATTCCCTTCCAATGCGACTAGATCAGCTGCCCAGCCAGCTTTGACGTTGCCAAACCATATGTCATTATCTCCTGATGTTCCGTTCTGACCCCCCTTCCAGTTTATCGGTCTGATACACTTCCAACCGCCTAAGGTACTCCACCTCAGCACCCTTTCCACGGTGCACCAAGTCTGACCATCAGCTTCATCTCCAGAGCATTATCTCCGTGAGGAAATGGACCTGTATCTCCTCCACACGAGATATTATCCATTCCCATCTTCAACGCTCGCTGGAAAGACGTCCGTGCGTCTTCCCATCCCTGGGGACTATTGTGTCGCATTTCATAATAAACGGCAAGGGTAGGAATCCAAATTGTTGACGGCGAATTACAGAACGCGTCCATTAAGGAAGCGTCTTTGTACATTTGGGAGCCATGCTCGATGGTGTTAGCACCAGCCTTTAATAGATTTGATACCGCTTCTACAGTTTTCGCGTGTCCCGCAACTTTGACACCAAGGGCATGTGCGATATCGACCATGACTTTAATCTCACTGTACATGAAAGTAGGCATGGCACGAGCTCCGATGGCAGGAGAGACAGACGCGACTCTAGAGCGCACGGAATAGTCTAGGAACGTGTCATTAGGATGTTCTTTGTAGGAAAAATCACAGCGCGCCTGCATAAATCTAACAACAAGTCAACAGAGGTAACGAAACTGGGTGATTGGGGGAAATACCTTGATCCAATCTACGCCAGCGCCGACCTGCCTTCTGACGGCTTTGACACATTCGTCTATGCCATCAGTGACCTCTGCCCCGGTAATGCCTTCTACGCCTTCACTGTGAGGGTGTATCGAACTTTTCGGTCCTACAGCATCTTAGCTCTTCAGTGCCCATTTCGAGGCGCCACGCACCATAGCTTCCGGTGGTGACAAGGGCACGATTGGCGCAGAAGTATCTCGGGCCAGGAATGATAGGATCCGGGCCAGCTAGACATCGACGCAGCGCGAGATCAGCATCGCCTGCTCCCTCTGTTCCCAGGTCGCTAAACCAGGACTCAGGCTCAAGTGAACTTAATAACTGGACATACGTACCGAACTGTCGTGAATCCTGCCATCAAGGTCTTTCTGGCGTGAACAGTGGCCCTGATGGTGCGTTCAGCGAGACTCTCCTTCGTTAACTGATCCGTCCATGATGTCTCTGAATACGAATGAAGGAACACTAGCGGAGCTCGTCACTTGGAGATGAATTCCGGACATGAAGCATCGCATACTGTAAACATGAGCGTCCACGAATCCAGGCAGAACGGTGAGATGGCGAAGATCAATATCAACGGATCCAGTCGTATAGTCATGCACATCAACAATCAACCCAGCTGTTTTCGATACGACGATGACTTGACTTGCAACGAAATCTTCAATGCTAGGGTCGAAAAGGCGACCAGCAAGGATAGTGAAAGTATTCCTGTTGGCATCCATCGACAACGAACTTGCTCGTGGTGCAGAATATACATGGTTGATGACAAATGTCGATGGCTTGCGTACGGAAAAATCGCTTGACGAAATGCAGAGACTCAGCAACGTGATGCGTTATTGCAATGGGAATTATTACGACTAAAATACTTATGGCCTTGAACAAAATGCTCCATATAAACCCAAGTGGAGCACGCCTACCTCCCCCAGCCAAACCACCCACTTGACTTCCCATCCTCTGTACTCTTGCTGCTCTGCTCTCCCAGTAGCGGTTCCCTTTCCCCTGACCTGGGCCTGACAGTGATTTCTAGCACGGGCCTTACCCCTGCTGATCTGACGTCGGTTTCGACCGCACTCTCCAGTTCGCTTGCCAGAGCGACCCTCACGGCGACCTCATCTTCGCCTTCACCAATGACAAGCCCGGGCATCCCTTCAGGCAGAGGAGAGTATTGCTGTAGCGGGGTTAACGGCTCACCAAAGTCGTCTATGTGGAGCCTGCGTTGCCTAATCTTAAACACGATGCAAAGCGTCAGGAGAGTCCCTTGCATCATTCCAGCAACAGCAAAGGTTATCCATGAAGTCCAGTTTGTGCCGGGTCTGATGGAAAAGTCACATTAGCGAGAATATATAGAAGGCTAATGGGAGGAATAAAGAGACAGAGAGATGGGGTTTTAATTCACCTCAGCGCGATACTTAATACCATTAACACGGCACCAGGGCTTTGAATCAGCATCATCGGAATACTAAGTGCACCGACCAGCCGCGCGCGCCAAGTGTGTATTATTTGAGGCGCATATTGGATAGCCGCGAGGAGTGCTGAGGAAATACCTACGACGATAAATAACATTAATATGGTGCATCGTATTAACAGGCAGCGTACCAAGAAAAGTAGCCCAATTAGCCAACGTTTTGTCCATGTGCTCCGGTGGCGTGAAGGGGTCGATGGGAGGAGATGCTGACGGGGCAGGTGACGTGAGAAGGAGGAAAAAGGTCGTGAACGTTATTATTACACTAGATAATTTATATTCAGATGATCTGAAGCACTGTCCACGCGCGGGTTACTCACAAGTGAGCCGCCGTGATCCAACTGAGCACTATTGATTGGCTCCACTCAGAAGTAAGTGTTGGCGTCTTCACTCTCCTATGTATCGGGCGGGAATTGTGCGCGTCGATATCTATCTCCAAGTATTTGAGATGGGGGGGATAGTATATCATGTATAGAACCATTCTGGACATGGCAGAAGTTCCCAGTCAGTTGTAACCAGGTGCACCAGAACGCGTAACTCACATAAACGTAAACATGGCCCATTGCAGACCGACCTGAATGACGCCAGCTGTCATTTCGAGGCAGGTTCCAAAAGTCTGTATACAGCATCGAGCAACGAGAAATAGGAGGAGAATGGAGACATACAAAGAATGGACAACATCGGACGATGCCCCATTGCATCGTCACCCTAAATCGAGCGAGGCATTATTAGCTCTCAATTGAAGAGAACGTAATGCAGAGGGTGGAATAAATGGAGAATGACCGGAATGGACCAATGAACTGTTGGACTGAAGGAAACGCACATGTTCAGCAACCCCGAGGCAGACGATGTACTGCCCAACAATAGAAACCAAGGACTGAAACCTTCTGAAGAGCGTTTCTGTATGATTCTCAAGTGCTGAATTCGCTTTCCGTGAGTCCGACCAGCAGGATCTGAAAAAAAGGGAGACTGACTTGGGGCACATAGGAAATGACGAGGCCAGTACAAAGACCAAACGTCAGTGTTGCCGTGAACCAGTCATGTTTCTAAATAGATAATAGATTTCCTCGTAAGAAGAAAATGCACATGGAAATGTCGACGTACTCACAGGCGTACAGCTCTCCGACATGACTTGTAGGACAGCGAGAGTACCGAGACACGTGTGCCGCGGCCCGAGTTCCGCCACAGATAACCACGTGCCCCGCTGTGAAATACAAACCCTAACCTCACCACCAACAATTGATGCCGCCTCGTTCTACTCCTCCACTACGCCATTCTTTGTCGCCGTCGCCGTTCCCCCCAAATGATTCCGCGACTTACAGAGACTTGCTACTCTTTGAAGAACGTCTCAAGTCGAATGCAGCCTCTCTGCAAGCTCGAAAGTCGCGGTACCAGCGTGCGTACACGTCACATCAGCCGCAACACTGACCCATTGATTCTCCTGTCCATAGTATTCTTGCTGCAGTTACTGCTCTCTACACTTTTCCTGCTCATTGAGATTGTCCTTCCTCCTGAATCATCTCTTCTGCTAAATCCGTACAGAGCAATTCATGCGTCTCTGTTCAGTTCACGTCCAGACTTCCGGCCCCCAGTAGAAATTCCGTTCTATCCCTACCTTCCCACCACTCTACTGCTTATTTCTCTGACTACGCTCGTTCTATTCTTTGCTTCGGGAATGTATTCGGAGAAGATTGCCTACGCCAATAAGTATGTCCCACATGCCAATCGAGCATTGCGCTCCTTCAACATGTATCTCAATGTACGGAAACCCGGATGGAGTTTGTTCTTCTGGCGGAAACCGCGTGCCCATTCCCCACCACCTCGATCGTCCAGCCGTGGATCCAGCGTGCCCATTGCCCCCATTCCCCCTTCCTCTAACCCTCGTGGCGAGCTCATCTTTTCCTCGCGCATATCTCAGTCATTCCAGGACTCTTATGGTCGCCATCGCGCAACATTTGAACGCAAAAGAGCGGAACGAGCCAGACAGCAGAATTCTCAGACTTGGCTGGGAAAGTTTACCGCTTTAAAGTTTTGGGACCGCAGCCCACTGCCTGTGTTGGAGGCCACGCCGACACATGTGCGGACAGGGGGCACGCGGGGAAGGATTAGTAGGAGTGGGACACCTCCCATAGGTCGGCAGGTGGAGCGGGAACGGGAGAGGTCAGGTTCTCCGCCACTCATGTTGAGGGAGAGGGAGAGGGGTCTGAGGCCGTCATCGCTTGGTGCCGGGGGTAGTGTATCGAGCGATTCTGAGTAATGTGTTCCCTGTAAAGTGGACTTTTTTGCTGATATTCTTTCAAGGCAACTATCCCCCGTTTAACTGCCATCCTCGAAAACAATGTGAGCATTTATGAAGAGCTGTATTCATTGAATTGAATTGCCATGTCTCAAGGCTAACATTTGGGTGGGCTTGTTCGACTGTTGCTGGTGCCGCAGATTTTCTCCATTGATCTTCACAAGGTGTCTGTAGGAGGTTATCCCCTTGGAGCTGCGATCCTCCTGGTCAGTAGTCTGTTCGCACATTTATCAACTGGGGTGTCTGGCGCGGAACCGGGCTAGAACTTGACGGTTACCGTCTGTCATGTACATATATATGACAACATTCCAAACATTTATTGCATTTCGGAGACGGCCTTTCCATTGGGGCGTACAAACGACGATTATCGAGGATCCGCAGCTTGAAACCACAAGTCAGTTTTGGTTAACCAGTCGGTGCTAGCCAGCTACGGCATCAAATCAGGATGAGAATTCCGTGTCATCCGCTGGCATTGTACATGTCTGTCATTCATGACTTACCGCAGTTGGTAGAGTTTCAGAAACTAACTTTCTCTTGGAGGTTTATCGTGAAATAATGGGGTTTTAACGACCCGTGCTTGCAGGTCTCTTGTGGCGACTCAACAAGATATTCCTAACTGTGGTCGCGCTCATATTAGGAATAATCTATCTCTACACGCATGTTCCAGAAGGTGTACGCGTCTTTATGCCCACATTTCTGATTCCAACGGTGATTAAACTGCTCAAGTTTTTATTCGGTTTTGTAATTCTTTGTAATTCTAGAAAGCTCGTGCTGTCTCCAGACCTCCGTTCAACAGACTATCGAATGGGAAACCGTCGATCTCAATGCCCTTGATCGACAATGCTTTTATTACATTACTATTGATCGCAGCGCCTTTTCCGCAATTATTGCCGATGCCTACCTTAACTCCATTCTCCGTTATGGAAAGCTGTTCTGGCTGGGAGCACGGAAGTTGGTGGACACGACGTAACCACTAAAGAAGGCGAATCATAGGAACTAAAGTTCAGAACCGAGACCTCCATGAGGGTATGGGTGGTGCTATTATCAGCAAACTGTCAATCCTTCAGCCTACGTACGAAGATTGACGTCAACATTTAGAGAAAAGGGCGACAACGTTGTGGAGTTAAGCATAAGTGAATCAAACGAGCGAGAATTATGCGGCACAGGTCCTTATCGTAGTACTTACTACGTAGTGGCCTGGGGTTGTTTGGACTAGCATTGCCATATCGGGGCCGCGATGTGGCTGTGTAAGGCAAAGCCGTTCACTCTTAGTGGTGGAAGAGGCATTACTACGATACACATGGTCAGTGAACAAAAATGGAATGGTGTGCTGCAGCCATGCGCTTTGTGGATCTATTTTTGGGTTCCAGCATGCCTGTCTGAACAAGTAAAGTGAAATATTGAGTAAAAATATCGTGCCTACCTCGTTGGATCATCGCGAGAGCAACGGAGAGAAACAATCACCAACTTACAGTATAGAATAGAAGCTGATGGTCGTGAAGAATCATTCACGGAGAACTTCCTGGATTCGCTAGGAACCCTACGGTATTTGAACCTTGCCACCCCACGAGGTATGCTAGAGGGACCCACAAGCACATATAAGGCGCATCTTACGACCACAGAAAGTAATGAATTATGGAAGCTTTGTACGGTCTGAGTTATCCAACAAAAATAATATGTTTCTAAGCTAGCGCCTCCGCACATAGCTAAACAACTTACAATCAGAAATAATGTTACAATTTTGTTGATTCGAGGTATTAGCTTTAGCTCCAAAGGGAGATAACATAGGTATAAGAAATAAAGTAATGCAAAGCAGCAAGCCTTACAATAATCCCAAATAAATAGAAAAGGTATATATCAGAAGAAGAAACGGTATCATCAAGAGTGTATGTAGTGTGATCCGCACCCAAGACGGTATACAAAGAGCAATTAAAGTTTTAGTCCTGATGTGATGAAACTCAGAGTGAGATGGTAGATTCTGGTAGATTGCCAAACTATACGCCGAAGCCAGAGCTAGTCTTTCTCAAAGTCAGGGCGCGCCATAATCGCTTTACACCACTGCTACTTGTTGGGCTTGAGATGTTGGTATTCGATTTTGATCGGATTGGCGGCATCGAAATCGGAGGAGGCGCATTATGCCCACCTTGCATTGGTGGGTGGTCTCCAATACCGAGGAGTAAGAGCGCCTTTGTCCTCGACTTGCGACCTTGTGTGGACGGGGACCGAGTAGGCGAAGTAGGTGGCGAGCTAGACATGAAGGAGGAAGATGAACGTAAAGATGGACGTGTGGCGATATCAGAAGATACGACCCATGAGGATGGACGATGATTGACCGGAGAACTTGGAGCAGAGAGGGAATGTCCAAGGGTGGTCTCATCCGCATCTATGGCAAGGAAGCTGTGGGACTTGCTCTTTACGACTGGACGAGCCGCAAGGAAGGACGGAGGACAAGCTATTGGACTGAGATTAGCCGGCATTGCAAGGGGAGTACTTATATAACTGCCTTCTGTGAAGGTGGGCGAAGGGGTCAAAGCACGTAAGCGCGCACCAGTTGAGGACGCAGGGGAAATCGAGGATCGAGATTGCGAAGTCGGTATTGAAGGAATAGGAATGACAGGGGGAGGCACTGGTTGCTTTCTGATGGTAGGCTTTGGCGTCGTTGGAGTGGGTGGCGTAGGCGTCTGGCGAACCAACTCAGTGGTCAAACTGGTGCCACTCTCAGGGACAGGGTATTCATGCTGATCCTCGGATGACGTGAACGACAGGAATGAGAGTCCTTTCATATGTTTTGATCGTGGCACCGGGGCGACAACATGTTCTAAGACTTGGGATGACGACGCTACAAGACGCTCCACAGGCACCGATTCAAGAAGGAAGCCGAGAGGAAGAGGAGGCCCGGCATGAGGCGAATGAGCTGCGGCATCTGCAGCCACCCTTCCGTCTTCGAGAGAGGTGCGAGGCCTATTCTTCGGCGAACCCCCGGATTGTGACCTGGCTCTCTTCATGATAGTCGACAATCGAGGGAGTGAAGATGTGCGTCGAGGGACTACAGGTGTAAGCGGTTTCTGAAACGGCATTAGAGATGTGTCAGAAGTGAGAAAAAAATGTAAATACCCACTTCAATGATAGGATCAGTGTGATCTACGTCCGACTTGGTCGAAGAAGCTGGTGTTGGTAGTGAAGGGCTAGATGAGACGGAATCTGACTCCGATACCGAGACTACGTCTGCCTCCTTGATTGTACCAAATTCATCTTGGATTTCAGCGATAACGTCACACTCGGAGGTAGAGGTAGAAGTGGACCGTCTACTGCGAAAGCTCCGCAATGAGCGTAAGCTTCGGGATGAACGGATGCTAGGTGCGGAACGCGTAGAAGTCGGCGGTACCGGAGGGGGTGAAGGAACGGAGACATTCGGGGACTTGGAAAACATAGAAACAATGGACCTGCGTCTTGACACCGTTGCCTTCCTGTCTGTGTCTATACCTTGGTTAGCTGAATGAAAGCTGCCGAAAATAAATCGCACCAAAGGTTGCTGATGAAACTTTGGTGTGCCCATCTACCGATGCCGAAGCCATGCTTCTTCTTCTCTCTTTCGCCGATACTGGCATTACGACATCAGGTGAAGCCAAACTCAGCCTAGAAAACTTAGGAGTCGTGAGGTAAGGATTAGCGGTAAGCCACGACTGGTCCGGAAGGGATGTATATGATGTAGACGGCGAGGATGGAGTTGATTGGGATGTATAAACCCTGGGAAAGTGCAGGACTTGGGCATGAGGTGACAAAGAAATAAAGCTATCGCGAGACTTTGAACGATGTGAAGCATTGTGAGGCGACAGAGGAGGCGAGGGTAACGAGGATCTGATGGGTATCACAGGGGGGTTCGATATTCGCTTGGGTAACTGCAAAGGAGCGACAGTGAGCGAGGGCAAGTCTGGGGTGGAGGATATTCTATTTGGCTTGGCCTTTACCGCGTCCAAGGGCGACAATTCGAGCCTACCATCGGGTGAAAGGTTGAACGACGGCCCTGCCAACGGAGAGGAACGTAGAGGACGACTAGAAGGAGGCGTCAGACTGTGCCGCCGTGAAGGAGGTGCAAGACAGCCCAGGGAGGTCGCCGCCATCGTGGACAGGGAGAGGAAGGAATCTCCTAAGCGCTGCCTCGCTTCAGTGCGTCCAAATATAATGGCAGACAGGGGAGATTCGGCATCACGTACATCACGATCGCCCCGCCAAACACGTTAACAGCTCGGATAATGTCGTAAAAGCAAATTGGAACGTTAACGGGTACAAGAAGGCCTTGAACTTGAAACATTCTTTGGCGGACTCGTTCCGTTTCTGATAACAGATCGCATCCACTGCATGTCCAGGGGATTTCTAAACCCATGTCATGCAGGGCAGCGGTGTCGCTGGTTCACCAACTGCGAATAGCCCTATGCTTATAGCACAAATTCGTTTGTTGCAATTGGGAACACTAATTAAACCAACAGTTGGTTAGTTCGTTCCCCCAAAAAAATTACCTGGCCAATGGAATGCCTGGACAATCAATGGGCGCTGATAGGCATCTATCGCTGGTCAAATAAAGTATGTGTCATCACATACTAGCAGCGCGACTTGTGTTGCGATCTTTATGCGGTGTTGAAAAATTCAAATCAACCAGCGGCACCTTCCGGGACGATGTTGTCTCAACGCTTTCGATTCAAACAAAAGGCACAGCCACAGCCACCACTCAATTCCGCCGACCATTCCTGAGTGTCGACCTTCTTGGCAGACATCTTTCTTCGAACGCGATGATGCGCTCATCGGATGCAGCTGGTGCAGGAATTTCGTATTCCAAGTGCCGAACATTCTCGCGGTTTCGAGATGCTCTCCCATGACCACGACGTGTGGGAGGAATGTTGCATCATGCTCATGTTTTTGTTTCCTGGCGCTCCGGTGCCGAAAAAAATTCAAGTTGCGATGCGATACTATCCTCCACGAACATCGCATATTCTTACAGACTTAATACCACGACTAATCCGGCTTTGTCTTGCGTGGGTTTACAGGAGAGGCAATGTCATGCTAAGCATAGAGAACCACTAGGCTGACTGCATCGCTTGCTGCGTCGAAGATCACGAATTTGCCTCAAAGTCTTGGCTTGTGAAGTCAATGTCTCTGTCTCCGCGTCCTATTGGTTTTGCCATGCTTAACTCTTTCCGTCGCTTTGCACTGGGAAGATGGTATATCTCCTTGAGAATTCAGGTCCGCAAAATCTCACAATTCAATATCCTGCAGTATAAAGGACTTGCCAACCATCCTACATAAACTATCATTGAATTCACTTCGAATATGCTGAAATATCTAGCCATTCTCATCTTCCTGCGTCTTGCGCCCCTGGTTCGCGCGAGCCAAGTTCATTATAACTTAATCATAGGGAATGCCATTGCTGCTCCTGACGGCTTCGAGCGCAAGCGAGTCCAGCTATTACAATTCCTTCCTTCGTTTCCTGACGTAGAGTTAGCTCCGTTTTGGCCGGGTTCACATCAGACACATTGCAATTTCCCGGACCCCTTATCACGGCACAAAAAGGCAATATTATAACGGTCAGTCGACGCTTTTGCCATGCTTAAGCCTAGTCCTCATCTATCACGTTAGGTCAATGTCAAAAATGAACTTACTAATACAAACATGCGTGCAAGTACGAGCATTGTTTGTATCTCTCCCTTGATCATTACCGCAACGCCATTTGACGCGTGGTTGCTTCAGAACTGGAGTGGGCTTCTTCAACTTGGCCATCCCGAGTTTGATGGTACAAGTTTCGTGACACAGTGCCCAATCGCACCTAATACGTCTTTCACCTATAATGTCGACACCGGAAACCAGGCGGGAACCTTTTTATATCGCTCAGGCCTTGGTGTTCAATACGTCGACGGTTTGAGGTGTGCCCTTTTTCTTAGAAATATGGTTGCTGAGACTCAGAGTCCCCTCAGGGGTCCTTTAATTATATATGGTACGGTCATGCCTATTTTCACCCTGCGGCGGGCTACACTCGCAATATAGATCCCGAAGATCCTCACCTGAATTTGTATGATGTCGACGACGACTCTACTATCTTCCAGCTCGGCGAATGGTACCACGGATTCTCCACCGACGATTTCAACATTTTTCAGGAAACAGGAAGCATTCCGTGAGTGGCTCCTGCGGCTTGCTTTAGCTTCCGGCCGATCCTCTTTTTTCTAGGATCTATGACGCAGGACTCATCAATGGAGTTGGTAGAACGCAGGGTACATTCGTATCATTTTCATCATATGAGATACTATCTAATGTTACATAGGTGGACCTGAGGTCCCATTTGGGGTGTTCAATGTTGTTTCTGGCACTCGGTACCGCCTTAGGCTCATCAGCAACGCTCCTCGTGCCGTGTTTGGATTCATCATTGACCAGCATAACCTTACAGTCATTGAAGAAGACGGTATTTCTACTGAGCCCGTAGAAGTTGAAGGGCTGGAACTCTACCGTAAGTGATTCAGATTGCATCTATAGGACATCTGTAACTGACTGTTGTACGTAGCCGGTGCGCCAACCCTTCTTCCTCGTGTAATGCTAGTCAGCGCTTTGATTTTGTTCTTATCAAACGTCCGTAGGTCAACGATACTCGGTCGTATTCACTGCCGATCAGGTACGGATTCTTGCCTGGACATTAAATCTCATCATTATGCCAACGTAAAACAGGCCGTTGGAAACTACTGGCTTAGGTCTATTCCCCGCGGTGGAACTCAAACGAAAAACCCCAACTGTGGGTGAGCTCTATCGAGTGAAAAATTTTTGTACTGACGGGACATAGTGAATGCTACTCTTTCCATAGCTATCGTTCGTTATGCTGGCGCTCCCTTTGAAGACCCGACAACATCCCAGGCAAACATCACTTTGCTGAAAGAAACACAACTCCACGTGTGTACCATGCTCTTTCAAATTGCGTTAGGCGATGCTGATGGTTTCATTTCATAGCCTCTGATCCATCCTGGAAGCGTAAGCGACGTGCCTTAGAGCAATGAAAGGTACAGAATCTAATTTCATTGCAGCCAGGTGGTCCTGACGCGGAGCCGGATGTCAACATTACGTTGAACTTCACCACGGTGCGTAAATCAATTTTGTCTCATGTTTTCCTGGATCACAGAAGGCATTGTAATAGGGTGCTACAGCGGTATGTGGAAGAGGGTTTGTTTAGCCTTGTCTCATGCAGCATTTAGACGAATCCACTGGATACATGGCATATCAACGATATCTCCTACAAGGATCCTCCCATCCCCACGCTTGTCCAGATCATGAATAACAATGACACTTTCCCAGAAGACAGCCATATCATAGTCCTTCCACCAAACGCTTTAGTGCAATTGGTGATGCCCTTGGGCGAGGATGGTGGCGGTCATCCGATGCACCTTCACGGGGTAGACTTCTTATCTGGCATCGGCCCTAGAGAATCTAACCCGCTCACTTCACAGAGCACGTTTGATGTCATTCAGCCCGGTGACTCCGGTGGGGTAATGAACTTTATCAACCCATCTAGGAGAGACGTTATCCCTGTTATTGGAGATGTAACAATCATTAGGTTCCGGACTCCTGCTGTTGGTGCGTGTGATCTTTATCAGATATACGATTTTGACCAAATCTTGTTCTGCCGGTGCGGGTGAAGGCATTTTCCACTTACACTGGTGAGCTGGCCCTCTTCAACTTGGCTTTAATATGCCTCGAAATTTATGACTGGTGTGTGCCTTCGATTTCTTAGCCATATTATCTGGCATGCCGAGGCTGGTCTCCAAATGACACTTATCTCTGGTCCCAATGCTATTCGAGAAAGCGTCAGGCCAAGTCCTGAATGGAATGACTTGTGCCTCAAGTACAACAGTCTAGCAGCGGAATTCCAGTGACACGTATTGGCAATTTGCATAGTCTGAGTCTGTGACAAGTTCATTTTGTAGTGTGCCGGATGTAAAATATATGAAATATCATTTCTGACGTGCTTCCATTTACCAAGACACTGTGATATGAACTCAGAAAAGCATTCCTGGTAAATAACTGTTTTGGGTCAGACAAAAAAAGGAAAATGGTTGGAATAACATTGATTCAGGTAAAATGAGTCGGGATTCCCTTTAATGATAAACTAACTAAAAGCCGAATTTTGTTCTGGTCAAAAGCCTGTGTGAACATTTAATCTGTATTCCATGTTTCCCTTAGATTTTGAAGGACGCGAGTTAACCTACTGTCAGGAGTGTTAAAGGTAGAGTGACGTGTTCATCACGTGTGTGATTTGATTATGTAAGTCTGCCACGTCCGCCTTTGGCAGGAAATTTAGTTGAGGACTACCACTCTTCGTTTTCTCTATCATGAGCGGTTGTGGGTAGAGTCTATATTTTCAGTATTCGGTTTCTAACTATATCTCTTCGACAGTTCGGTTTTTGAATCTTGTCCGTCCTTTCCTGCCCATCCTTCCAGAGGTCTCCTCGCCCGATCGCAAAGTATGTAGCCGGACGTGTTGTGGAAGTATGCAACTCATACTGTTTCCAGGTTCCATTCAACCAAAAAGTATTATGGACGGCTGTTAGTCTTTTAATTTTCTTGGTGTGCTCCCAAGTACCCCTCTATGGAATCATGTCGTCGGACTCATCGGACCCTCTGTACTGGTTGCGAACCATCCTTGCCTCGAACCGTGGAACCTTAATGGAATTGGGCATCAGTCCTATCGTCACATCTGGAATGATCATGCAACTACTTGCCGGTGCGAACTTGATTGAGGTCGATTTCAGCTTGAAGGAGGATCGTGCTTTGTTTTCGGGCGCGCAGAAACGTGAGCGATCTAGTCCTTCTTCATCACTCCTGGCTGGAAGCGTGTTCATTTCTTTACTTAAATTTCTGTAGTTTTCGCTCTCATCATCTCGTTCGGCCAAGCGACCGTGCATGTTCTCACAGGTCTATACGGTCAACCAAAGGACCTCGGCGCAGGCGTCTGTCTTCTCCTCATGATCCAATTAGTTGTCGCTGCCCTCATTGTCATTCTCCTCGATGAGCTCTTACAAAAAGGCTACGGTCTTGGATCCGGTATCTCGCTCTTCATTGCCACCAACATCTGTGAATCTATCGTTTGGAAAGCCTTCTCGCCTACTACTGTCAACACGGGACGTGGCCCAGAATTTGAAGGTGCTATTGTCGCGCTGTTTCACCTTTTGTTCACCTGGAATGATAAGGGTCGTGCGCTGCGTGAGGCTTTCTGGAGAGATCGCCTCCCCAATGTTATGAACCTCATCGCCACCATTATTGTCTTCGCCGCTGTCATTTATCTTCAAGGTTTCAGGATTGAAATTCCTGTCAAGAGCAACCGATTCCGCGGTCAACGTGGCTCCTATCCCGTTAAATTATTTTACACTTCAAACATGCCTATCATGTTGGAGTCCGCGTTGACGTCAAATGTCTTCATCATCTCGCAGATGCTCGCCTCTAGGTTCCCTAGTAACTTCTTCGTAAAGCTTTTGGGTGTTTGGGAGGTTTGTAGTTCATAATATACCATGACCTCATTTTCAATACTGATTGGCGCGTCTTAGCCCCTGGAAAACTCACCTCAACTTGCAGCCACCTCCGGCATCGCGTATTACATGTCCCCGCCTCATGACTTGAAAGAGGCTATCCTCGATCCTATCCATACCGCCGTCTACATCACCTTCATGCTTTCTGCCTGTGCGCTGTTCTCCAAGACATGGATAGAAGTATCCGGCTCCGGGCCCCGAGATGTCGCCAAACAGCTCAAGGATCAACAAATGGTTAGATAGTCTTTCTCTAAATTCCCATTTCTCATAACTCATGCCGTATCTTCTTAGGTTATGGCTGGTCACCGAGAGGGCTCTATGTACAAGGAGCTGAAACGTGTCATCCCCACCGCCGCTGCATTCGGTGGCGCTATTCTTGGTCTTCTATCTGTTGCTGCCGATTTAATGGGTGCGATTGGAAGTGGAACTGGTATTCTGATGGCCGTCACCATTATCTATAGCTGTGAGCCGTTGTTTTCGCAATCGTAGCTATTCATTTGCTAATAATGCACATGCTTTTTTAGACTGGGAGACAGGTATGAGGGTAAGCAGTTGGTTGTTTCGGGTTTGTTCGAAATCTAACTTACTTTTAGGAATCCGGAGGCCCGGAAATGGCTGCTCTCGGAGATCTGCTGTAATTTTATCGTAGTAGTGAATGGAGTAAAAATGAGAATGGGCGCTCCTACAGAAAGTTCGTTATTACCCGGGCGTGGAACTTGGTCTTTTACGGGCGTTTCCTTTGTAAAATTGCGTGATTTCTGACCACAGACTGATGACCTAATACTTTGTCATGTCATTGAGATCATCAGTTGCTCGCATGAGTTTCTCGTGTTTCCACTGAAAAGACGGGTGTCGAATAACATGAGGAACCTTGGCATTCAATTGTAGACAGCGGAGACTTGGAGAGCAGTTATTGGCTGCCCCAAGTCATTAGTGTTGTAAGATCACTTGGTGTCACTGTACGGATTCAATAGACAATCAACATAGGTCTTTCGGCCTTGCTTTTGTGGCGGAGCTAATTTCAGAGCTGTTTTTGCCGCGACGCTTTAGATAACGCGTTCTAGTGCCCTGACTTCAACTTCAAGAGAGCGTAATGGATAAGAAAAAGACTTCCATTGCACATCAGCATGTCAGCTGTAGCATTTCAAGTAGCATCATATTAGGAGAACTCGACTGCAGGCTCGCTTACAGCTTCTCCATATTGGTTTTTGAAGAATAAAATATCACCATCATCCTCAACGAATGTGCATTGAGTAAATGATCTCCATAAAGCGAACAGTACACCCTGCTCATCGTCAGATCGATAATTCAGTAGGCTCAACTATGCCACTGACCGTAGAGTCGTAGTTGTAATACTCGCCGAGTACGGGCTTGATTGCTTCCGTCACTTCAGGAAGGTTATCTAGATTAAGGATTCTAAGTTGAAGAAGGAAACGTCGGAATACAGATAAACTCACAGAAGGGTACACTAACAAAGAAGTGGTGGGCCAAGTGGTTGGTGCTAATCTATATCGGGCTGTGAGCGCGAGTAGACCATAGCCTCATACAAGACCGCACATTATGAAGGAGAATTCTGCCAACCCATCCGAACAAGGGGCGATCTACCGTTGCCAAGGCACCGCGAGCGAACGTCCATTGATCCTGAGACGAATTAGCGAGGGAAATGAAAAAGGCTGATTGGCACTCACGCCTCGATAATATGGAATCGTGGGATCGCTATGCTGCAGATATGTGAACATGACCATCCTGGTGAGACGAGTAATTAGGAAACCGAGCAGCCTAATTTCGATGATAATATACCAGTTATGTTGGAACTGCTCAACCATCGGAATCAGCGCATGCAAATATGTCGAGATGATTGCTTACAAGCCAAGGCACAAAATAAAATTTAACGACAGATGTCCAACCAAATGTGTAGGTCAACCATGTTAAAATAGACAACATGGTACCAATGGCGATGTTTGACACGATGATCGATCGGCCTTCTCGTCATCAGTGGGAGACAGGACAGAGGCGGAATCCAACTTACGTTGTTCGGGTTTGAATAACAGGGACGAAGGTTTATAATGCTACAAGCCGCATTTTAGTTTTGCCACAGAGGAAGACAATATAGACTTGCACTTGTCCACGCCGGATATTTCGCGTTGCCTTTCCGATTATGTCTACAAAGTTTATGTTTTGATGGGAGGATGTAAAATGTCACAATTCCTCACAAAAGATATAGTTGAAATCCACTAAAGACTGGTTCAGCGCGACGCCGGTCGGATAGGACAGATGACAGCTCACAAGAATTGGCGCACAAATAGCTTGAAGAGTGTGAAAGCCGGTGTCTCTTCCAGTATCTCGGTGTAGTCCATTCGGACGGCCACTTTTCCATCCAGAAGTTTAAAATCTTTGCGCGTAGGTGGCATGTAAGTCTCGTCACGGTCCATATGGTTAGTCCCTTTCTAAAGGCAGTGTGAGATCATACGAGCGGGAAACAAGCGATGAGTAATGCCTACATGGTGCGAACGGTGCGTTGCACGCCACGCGTAGTAGGGAGTCAATACAACCGTATGGAGCACTATACCGACAATGGAATTCACGATACGATATGAGGAAATGGCATCATGGCCAGCCTGATGATTAAGCCTATAAGAGATAGAGCAAGGCAGGTTGTGATGCGCCACGTACTTCATGCCCTACAAGATAGTATGAGAGCACAATTCAGTGACGAACGAGTGGTATGAGATTACCAAGACACCAAATACCCGCGAAAGCAAAGCCTTGCCATGCCCAAAACGTGAGCCAGAGGAAGGCAGATACGAGACTATGAAGGGGTCTGTCATCAGATCCGCCAACTAGGAATTGGGAGATGACATCGATTCTAGTGGCAAAGAGATGAAAGGAGTAGGTTATGGCCAGATGCTTGAACACATAGAACAGTCCCCAGAATGTAGAACGTTCGAAAAGATGTTTTGGTACCGCGTCGCGGACATCCTTGAGAGTCACATTCGGGGGGGTGAAGATGGACCTCTTCCTGCGAGCCTCGTATTCAGGACCGTCCTGGAAGATCTGATACCAAGGCATGGTAGCTGGAAAGACGGAGCGGTGAATGGGTAAAGATGAAGCCTGCTTGTCATATATATATAGGCCTGGGCAATAATTGATTAAACTTGGATTGGGAATCATTAAAGACTCGGATCGTCCGTCGAGCGTTAGGTAAAGAACAGAGCATGGTCCGGCCATGAAGGACATGTCGTCGGAATTATCCATTATGATATGATCGGCGAAGGACCACTCCCATTCCGCCTATCAATTCGACCAACGACGAACATTAATTTCGGATTAGACTGCATGGTCAGCATGGCCTTCAGGCCCCAGGGAGCTGGAATGATACCATCGATAAAGGTTGCATTTTCCCCAACAATGTGATATAAGTCGGCATCATAAGGAATGGTAAGCAGGCGACAAGTTGGTCTAAGATTCAGTGGATCTCGGATGACAGAATGTCAACGCCACATAGACTTTTCCTAGCGTTCGGCCATGCGGCCCGGTCATCATTCAGGCGGAGACCGAAAAACGTTTACCAATGCGGCGACACCCGACGTCGGGAACACCACCATCACCAGAGAGTTATGTTCCTACCATGGTGACCCTGATAGGTATTGAAGGCAAGGTTGCAGTGCTTTTCTGCCTTTTTCTGTCCCTTTACATGTTTCATGGATTCTTCATAACCCCCGTTTTTGACGCGCAGCGATGCTATGATTGGTAAGGGCCGGTCGGCAATTTGGCCGCTGCACTCAAGCTGAACCCATTTGGTCTCGACTCAGATACTAGCCCATAGCTCACTAGACAAGGTACACTATTGTCAGACTTATTCAATTGAAACCGTAGGGTGTATATGTTAGCTAAACGATTTGTTTTGGCCAAATTGCGGAACTGAATACCAAGTTACTATTCGTTTCTTGGGTTCTCCATTTCATCTTGCATGGCCGATGTACATCCCTTTCTCGCGACATCAAATCTCCGGCTAACACTTTCTCATAGAACCAACCATCGGTAACATACCGTAACTCCTCGAATTTTAGTGTTCCTAGACCGGCTCGTTACAGAATTCCAGCCTGCCAGGGAATCAAATCCCGGTGTTCCATACCCTTGATTGCCGCCCACGGTTACATGATACAGCTACAACGGTGATTCAGCATCTCTTCTTAGTATCTGGCCTCATGCTGACGCTTACCGCAGGATTGATGAATGAAACGCTCACTTTACCCTCCGCAATACGCGCATCGTTGATTAGTGTCAAGATAGCTCCAACAATTGGTGTCGAGGCCGATGTCCCGTAGACCAGAGCGGCCCTACTGTCAATTATGACGATACATTTCACTCTAGTGCTCATGAGCTAAAGAAAAAGGAGTTTAAAGAGGCGGCGACCCTACCAATTCACAGAGATGTCCGGGATCCCTTTCCGATGAAAAGAATGAATACATTAAAGGTTCATGGGTAGCACTAGAACTTGTCTTGGCCGTGTTACATCTACATCTGCTTCCATCATATCTCACAGATGTGGTATATTCAGCCTTGTGAAGCTTAACAACATCTTATGCTGGCACCTTCATTCGAGAGCGGTCTCCGCTGAAAATGACTTCTTCGCAGGCAGATTCTTCCTAATGCTTGAATTATAGATGGCTTCACTTCCCGTAGGAAACGGAACGACGGAATAGATCCTTCCCTGGGGTAGTCTTGTTCCGTACCAATCTTTCAATATCGTTGCTACTTGTACCTGAGGCACTGAAGCTTACCTTTGTCATTCAAGCATAGCCAAGTGTCCGCTATTTTCCAAGCCAAGAAGAACGGCGAATATACTTGCGAGTCCCCTACCGGCAACAGCAGTCTCCCCCACAGTCCCGACGAAGAGGACCGATACTCTCATCAGCCCTATTTTGCACTACCACCGTTCTCACTGTCTGGAGGGCCTAGCTGTTATTTCATTCTGACTGTCGTATCCTCCGGGACGCTAATGGGGTCATCACTACCACAGCAGATGCATTGGGCACGTCGAGCAGATTTGAATGATTCGCCTACCTTGCAACGTCAAATGCAACACCGCAAAGTAGGGGTGGATTCACTTTGACGAGATCACCGACCTGGAATAATTCCACATGCTACTTGCTTGTCATAAGCTCTATCGCATCCTGGGGGACCAGGTTTGATTCCCACTTTGCATCGAACCCGCGTTGGTCCGTTTGAATAAAGTCTATCTTGCATTAGTCCGGGGAAAGGTGGAGAACTTTGAATGCAAACATCGGGTACTCGTTAGTTCTGATGCCTTTCCTGGTTAGAAGCCTCTGTCGACGGGAAAAAATTGCAAAAAAAAAGTGTCGAGGTCGCTCTGGATGTAGGTTGAGAGATGTATTCCACTTCGCACCGACTTTAGTCCTAATTCAGAATTTGTGAAGCTGTTCTTTTCGGGGACAGCGGGAATATCAACAATCCCCTAGAGCGACCGAAGACATGCCGGTGTAGTGTGCGCTGCACAATCTCCGAGCTGTGACAGGACTGTCTACACTGGCCTTGCCAACATATTTCATTGTTAGCATCGGGACGGCGTTGGTGTTCGCTTTGCAGAGGCGTCATCAAGACAACCGACATAGGGTGCGACGTACAAAGGGAGGGAATAGTCCGGTTTGCTTCACAATTTTAACTCGACATCACTGGCAGAAGGGGAAATTTGGCCTACCAACGTGATCGCCTCGGCTATCACTCAGGTTTCTATACCCAGAACTTGCATATCTCGTCAAGAGTGTCCCGTACGCCGACCTAGGGCCCTCCCCGCACGGCTGCAACGTGAGAACTTGAATCGTCTATTCCCACTCGAGTTGAGACCCTTGGCGATTTCCTGAATATCGGCGCTATAAAATGTCTGCCGAACGCTGCCTATCGGGAGTCGGGGTCTGAAATGTTCAAGAGTCCAGATGGAAGCCGGCGCGACATCTGGTGGCTGATATGCAAAGGAAAGAGCTTATCTGGTGAAGTTTGGTGCGATTTAGCGTAACCTACTGGCGGTGGTAAAGTTTTTTGTGGACATTATGGACCATCGTGCTGGCGAAGACTGATGAGATCTCACCCAAGAGTGCGACCAAACTAGCTGGAAAACGCGTCGCGAATGTCTTCGGTGCCAGCATAGAGCTCTGCCTCTTTTTTTCTCTGCTTCGACTTCATTGTCATGGATCCAGGAGTGAAGTAGCTGGAGTCGCTGCTGCCTTTACCTAAAAACAAGGATCAGTACATACCTCGTGGGTACTGGAGTAGTCGGAAGACCTTATTTGCCCGCCTTCTTTTCACTTTCCTGTTCTCTGGCTTTCGGTTAATATGCATGATCCTATCTCGTTTCCGCTCGCATATTTTTTTGGTAAGGGATGTAGCACGCATATCGAACACAACCAAGAAGTTGACTTCCTTATATTAGGCGCATTTCCAGGACCTCTTTCCTGTAATCGCGCCGAGACAAGTTGTTAGCTACAAGTCCAAAAAATGTGCATATGCTTATCTTCTGATTAGATCGTTCGAACGCTATCAAGCGTTGACTTATTCTTATTTTCCGCATTATTCCCGATGGCTAAGGTCTTCAATCAATAAATGAGTAAAACTTCTTTTTTCGACTGAAGAAATGCTTGCAGATCTGTCAAAAGCCGTTACGCGTGTGATCTCTTCCGCCCAAAATCCGACGCAACGTTCAAGAACTCGTATAAGACCCATTCACTGTAAATTGCTAAGCTGAGGTCGCGCTGAATCTCGTTCACTCTTTGCCCATCACACTTTTTCACCAAAATGCTGGCTCTTTCTAAGACATTCGTGCTCCTCCTTCTCGCTGCATCTGCACTTGCAATCACGAACATGGTCTACATAATTACCAATGCGGAAACACCATCTCTTCATCGTCCGGGTTTGACGCCTATTGGACATCACAGAGCTGGTCACTGCATCCCAGAGGTTGGCATTTCACATCGTGGTTATTTCGAGAAACTAAGATGATGCAGGTTTTTGGAAACCTCAGCTTAGGCCTCATTGCATCATGCACCCCAAACAGTGATACGGGTACCTGCGTTCCCGCCGTGGCAACTGCAGCACCCCTCGCAAATAGTCTTGGAATGGAGATTGATACTTCCTGGTAGGCTCCACCTATAACTCAACCTCACATCCGAGTCGCCATTTTTAATGTCATTCTTAGTGGAACTGGAGAAGAATCAGACGATGACTGTGTGCACAACCTTTTGCATGCGTACGCGAAAACTAGTTCAGCGCCTATTCTCATAGTTTGGGTCCGTACATCGTATGGTTTCCTGGCCCAGGATGTCTGCTTACTGCTAACAGGATGCCGCTGCTATGGATGATCTCCTCGAAAATCTCGGCATGGAACTTCCTGATGCTGACAACGAGGACGATGAGGAAGGCCAGGAGGAAGAGGTAGTCGGAACACAGTAAGATTAGAGGACTTCTCCTTGGTTTCTGGTTCCTAATTCTATGCTCTAGTCCGGATACAATTTTGACGAAAATGAAGGGATCCAAGCTGGTAGAATCTTCCATGAATTGTACCGGAATTGACGGCATTGCTGACGGCTCTGACACAATTGTGTATACACCATCTCATTCACGACGCCGTCCTTCACTTCACCGTCGGCGTTTCTCTTTGAGAGCCTCTGAGACTGTCAGGACACATTGGGACTTGGGACGCTCTATTTGAATAGCATAATAGGTATTTAATAGATTATTTAAATGAATCGGCACCATTTGATATATCGTAACTGTTGGGATTTTGCCGGAAAGTTCTAGAAAGGGAAATCCGGCATCATGCCGAGAGTTGATGAGTAAGCTCGAGAGAAAGAGAAAGTTGTAGTAAATTCTAGATATAAGCCTGGAGAGTATAAATACAAGCTCTGTAGGAGCTGTAGAATAAGAAGTTCATTCTATCTGGCCTTACCAGCCTGGAGCTATCCTGCGCAACACCCAGGATTTCCAACAGTAACTTTATTGGACTGTCCTCTACTATCGTGCAAAGGACCTGAGCTGACTCGGCCTATATGTCCGACACGGAAGTGGCGTGGCCTGACAACAAACATCAACAACGCGGTCGCGTCTTTTAAAGGGGCCGCTTGACATGTTTACACTTACTACCGTGATATTTCACTGATTTTTTTTTCTTACTTCGTCGCTCAATCTGCACTGCCGAAATGTTTCCCGGAGGCTTTGGCTACTTGTATGATGACATTTTTGGCCCTTCAAGAGGCTATAGATACTTTGGCAGTGGATTAGGGGACTCTGTAGACCGTCACAGTTTCGCGGCCGGCTCGCAGCGAGCCCTTCGTGACTACGAGAATGTAATGAACTTCTGCCATCTGTAAAATTGATTATCTGTCGACAACAGCAAGGGTGCGGTCACGGAAGAGATCGTTAAATTCTAAGAGTGTACTCAGTTCTTCGCTTTAGCACTACCCATCGGAAGCTGACCAGAGAAGGACTGGACTGGATTAATAAGAATCGGCGTTCCGTATATCTTGTGCAATCCCCATAGTTCTTTCTTCTGTTCAACGGATATTAGTTGATGCAATTTTCGTCCATCGAAGTCACTCAAGGTGCGCAACAGGTGTATTTGCAAAAACTCCCCGAACTTGGGATTGATTTCGTTTACTGCCGCCGCCACCTCTTCTACTCAGACTTCTGTTCCCTTACAGAACATGGTCAACAAGAAAAGAGGCTCTGACGAGGTGGCCCTGACTACTTCTGTTTCCACCAAGAAGGTCAAAGTTAAATAATTCCACGATCGCCACGGTTTTCCTTAAGTTACTTAGTGTTAGTTCCTACTTTCTTCGCATCATATTCTTTATGGGTCTATAGTCTTTTTAGTTTATAATCTTTTGTATTCTCGTATGTGCACTTTACAGTGGATCAAAGTGACCGTTTATATACTCACTACCCCAGTCGGTACTCATATCATTCACCCTGCGAATCTAAACTCCGGGGAGGAAGGGATGCGAAATAGTGGGTCACTGAATTTGTCATGATAATGTCGTTAAATCTGTGAGTTATCAAAGTTCCCCACATGATGTGCTAGTAAGGAGTTAACTATATACTGTTCCTTGTGTTTGCCCCTATCATATCAATTGACCACGGCCCATTGCTTTGTGTCTTCCGCTGTGAACGAATAGTACACGAGAAAGAACCATAGTGGCCGCACCGCAAAGCACCATTGCCTAGGAAACCAACCCGTCAACACTGTGAAATGGAAAGAGACATCAATAACTTACGCCGCAAAATGCGATGCATCGACTCCAAGCATACGAATCGGGGTTATCGGTACGCAAAAGCGCTCCATCGATAGGTGTCCCGAAGAGCATGAACAAACCAACACACGAGAAAGCCACGCCCATCCGTGTCCTGTAGAGTGTTAAGCGGAGGGCTTCTCGTCAGAGTAGGAAATACTGACCCAAGTTCGCTGATATTCTTGGTCGCCAAAGATATCAGAGAGGGAATAAGCGAATAGTCTGAGATGGAAGTAGATTATTTCATTCCGCAGAATTCATAACTGATAGCAGCACGCACATGAGCCGGAAAAGAATCCGTAGGCCAGTGCGAATACCACGATACCCGCTACATCCCTGATGTCGCTGCCAAGGAGTGCGAAGAGTAGGAAAGATGTGAAGGCAATGCAAGGAATAATCATATTATATGGCCCAATATGGTCCGCGAAGAAATTAGGAAGGAGGCGACCAAGGATGCTCCCTGCATTTAGTATCGCAAGCTGTTTGGTGACCGGTGAGAAATGAATAGTGTACGCGTGTAAAACGCACTACGCACAGTATAAAAAGCCCAGTTCGGATTGATTCCTTTGTCAATGGAGTAAAGCTGCAGATAGAAATCTGAACGAGAGGAATGTCAGTTTAAAAATAAGCAGGTAGAAGGTTCATGATGCACAAGGAAAGAAAAACCCCAAACAGACGAAGCACGCTCTAAATATGTGCAGTTTGAAAATTAGAAACATTTAAGTAAAACCAGACGCGAGACTAACGCAATCACAGAAACCATGAAGGCGCCATCCATAAGAATGTCTCTCACAACGTCAACGTCACCACCGACGTGCGCACTACGTACTCGATGTGTCGTGCGCATCATCAAATTGGCACAGAAGAGCAACGCCGCCACGACGCCACCCGTGGCCCGGATCGCGTTTGCGAATGACGTACGCTGCCCCAATTGATTCAGCATAACAGGCCACACTATACCACCGCACGATGCACCCTACGCAAATGATCATCAACCACAATAATGACTAACAAGGAAGGCGTTTTACTAACTGTTACGGCAACACCAGTGGCAAACGCTCGACGTCTTTTAAAATGGTGTCCGATGATGCTGAGAGATGGGAGGAATAGAAGAGATTGACCAAATCCGATGCCTATAGCTTGGGAAAGGAATACCTGATTGAAGGTTTTTAGTGGTGATCCATTCAGTATGACAAAAAATCGTACTTGATAATATTGGCCTTGATGCGTCAAGGACAACATGAATGTGCATACCACTTGGATGAAAGATCCTGCGGCAATCATGTAATGACTGGGAACAAAATGAACCCAGGGAATGTAGAAGGAGAGATGATCATACAAATAACCGGAGTCGAAGGCTCGGCCAACGAGTATTCCAGGAGCATATTGCATAAAGAGCTGAAAGCTACCTATCCAGCTGACACGTACCATGAGAAAGAAAAAAAAACGGAGAGAGAAAAAGTTGAAAACCTGATTTCAGATGGTGACTTGTGGGAAAGGAAGTCGCGAGTGTAATAGTCTTGATAAACACCAAAGGCGCTGATATATCTGAAAGAAAAGTCGGCATTTGTAGCAGTCATCATGAATTCTGTTTACCCCAATGTGCAGAACTGAATCATCCAGCTGTATCGCAACCGAGTGGAATTGATTCAAGACAGAGGTAAGCCCCACTTACGACCCAGCAACAGTCATCCAGGCCTGCACTCCCCCGTCCAGCGGTTCGATATTTTCGTGGCCATTTTTCTCTGCATCTGCGGTCGTCGTACGCGTTGTATAAGAGGTATCGTCGAACATATTGAAGCTGAGGACTAAGAAAAGGTGGAATGTTGTTGCCAGCAGTAATTTTAAAGCAAGAATTGCAGACGGAAGAATGAGGCTGAGGGATGGATTCCTGTATTCTTAAACTGGCGCCGCCATTGGGTCCATATGAAAAGCGGATAAGAAAGGACCCCCAAAAGTACACAAGTTGGAGAAAAACGACTAGGCCGAGATGCCGATGTTGTTCTGGCGTTCGGTTGAGACGAAAGAAGGCCGGAGGTCGACGACGGATGGACGGAGGAAGACTATCAAAAAGGATTCTGGTCGTGATTGGAAACGAACTGCGGGTATAGAGGCCACGATATGAAAGTTGACGTTGAACAAGGACAGCTATGAGACGAACATCGCAGACGGACAAGTTCACAGCTGAGGGGGAATATCTTGGATATTTGAAAGCGTCGTACTTCGGATACCGCGTCGACGCACATAATTGAACAACTGAACGTTACGGCTTGAAAGCAGGTGACCGTGAGCACAAGATTCTTTATATATACTCATTACGTAAATGACACATCCAAGACGTTGACGTCGACCTCGACGTTCCACTACACTGGCGTGGTCGCTATGACCGGTGGCAGCTTCACCACATTTGACAGAAATGAAGCCAGTGCTGGTAGACTGACCGGACACGCCTACATTCGCGGTCCTAAGCACCTTCACTTACCCATCCTTACCATCGGCTTCCTAGGCATTCAGCTTTTCTGGTCTGTAGAACAATCCTACGGGTCTCCGTATCTGCTTTCGCTTGGTCTCTCAAAGTCCGCCATGGCTATGGTCTTCGTAGCGGGACCTCTGTCCGGCTTGGTCGTGCAGCCACTGATTGGTGTGCTCGCCGACGGGTGCACATCGAGGTGGGGACGACGACGACCATATATGATGGGAGGTGTGCTCATATGCATTTCTGCGATGCTTTTGTTGGGATGGACGAGACAGGTTGGGGCCTGGTTCACGTCAAAGGTGAGTTCGCCGCGTCTTCGGGACACGCCATGCTCATTTATCGCGGTCAGCAATCTTTGGTAGTGTGGCTAGGCATCCTTTCCATATATTTTATCGATTTCAGTATCAATGCAGGTATTATTCTATTTGCCTTGTATGACTTGGTTTTATCATCATAGTGTCACACAGTCATGGCCGTGGATCGCGCCCTTCTCGTTGATACCTTGCCAGCCTCGCAGCAACCAGCCGCAAACGCATGGGCCGCGGCGATGTTTAGTCTAGGAAGCGTCATCGGCTTTTTCTTGTGAGCCTATCTTACCTATACCTGTCGGCAAATTAATATATTCCTCATTTAGCGGTAACCTAGACCTCCCCTCTCTTCTGCCGTTTCTTGGACATGCAGAACTCGAGGTTTTCAGTATCATTGTCAGCTTCCTTCTACTTGCCGGGCACGTTTCAATGGCCATTTTCGTCAAGGAAAAAGTCCTTCTCACAATAGCACCGGGTCCTAGAGGGTAACTACATCCACCGTATGCAATTGTCTTATAATATTGATGTCCATTTCAGCCCGCTCATCCGAACATTCATCCAACAATTCAAGACGATATTTACCAGTATTCGGACGCTGCCTAGAGTAATTAAACAGATCGTTAGTCAAAATATTTCTTCCCTACCATTCACACTAATGGAGCATCGCCGTTACATAGTGCATAATACAATTCTTGTGATTGTTTATGGTCTTTTTATTGCCGTCGCGCTGACGTTTCCGTCCCTAGTACCTGGATTTCTTGGTTCCCGTTGCTCTTCTACACCACGCTCTACATCGGAGACCTTCACAAACGGGAATATTATACGTCTCTTCTCCTTACGGAATCCGTCGGCCCTTCAACTTTGGAGTTAATCAATTCTACAGGTATTTCGAGGCAGGACGACATAGATGCGTTGGAGGCGGAATCTACGCGTCTAGGGTCTCGGGCCCTTTTCTTCTCATCAATATTGGCTCTCTTGTCGAATGTTCTTCTCCCTTTTTTTATCGTCAAACCACGTCATAAACCAGCGCGTCATGTTAATGCCCGATACTATAATACTCGGGCGCAGAATGAAACGGATGGGTATACACAAAGTCCTACTGCGGCAGGGAGGTTGTGGGCGTCATGGAGAATTCCCGACGTGATCAGGGTGCATCTGGCGAGCCTGTGGGCCGTGAGTCATGTGGTGTTTGCTGGATGCATGTTGGGCACTTTGTGAGCTTCTACATTCATGTTTCAGACGTGGTTGATAACCATGGCGTCCAGCTTCACAACCTCAGTCAAAGGGGCAACCTTTCTGATAACCGTAACCGGATTCTCGTGGGCCATCGTTCAGTGGGCTCCATTTGCATTGGTTCGTTATGTGGAGCCAGACAGCTATGTCATGTTCTCCCACTTACATCGTGTAGTTAGGTGAAGCCATATTGACGGAGCCAACGTCTGGTGCCGGTGACGCGGGTGCTATAATGCTCACGGACACGAGGTCTTCCAATGCAGGGGTGGAAGAGGTCGTGTTCGAGGATCCAGAACATGATTCCGACTCTGATATCGGATCGGACCAGAAAGAGACATCAAGATCAAGGCTGATGGGCAATCCTGATGCTAGTGTCAGTAGGGTCAACATCTCTGGGAATCGCGTTGAATTGTATGAAGAGGAGGAAGAGGAGGAAGAGGAGGGTGAAGATGCTGTGTTAGTCGGTAGGCGGAGATCGGATCTTGAAATTAGCGAAACAGGAGATGGGGTAACTACCGAAGACTTGAGCGCAAAAGCGGGCATCATCCTGGTAAGTCCTGTATGGTTTGTCTGCCCGGGAATCTGATGTAAAATTTCAGGGAATACATAACATATTTGTTGTGGTACCGCAGTTCCTTGTAACGGGCATCTCATCCATTATTTTCGCTGTCTTCGACAAAGATACCAGGGTAGCCCATGACGGAGACGCCAGCTCCGCAAAAAACGGAGCCAAGGCCGCAAGCATCATGAATGCAGCTGCAGGGTCAAATTCGGTGGTGTATGTGTTCCGGTGAGTATCCTCTGGAAATCATAGTGCCGTATCAGTAAGCGAACTATCTATCAGGATCGGCGGCATAGCAGCATTGATCGCCTTTGTGTTGAGTTGGCGACTCGCAAAGGAACTCAGACACCGATGACACCGTTTAAAAGAGCTCCTCCATGTTTCAAGAGAGCTATTCTTGGAGATATCGTGTAACTTATTTTATTTCTGGGTGCTACGAGTAGATGACACACTGTGATGGTAATCTTTGATACTTAGGTCTTCCAGGCCGTCTCAAAAGACTGTGCCGTCACTTTCGATGTCAAGTGGTGGACCTCCGGTTTCAGGACGTTTTTGTTTCGCAATCTCTCGCCCACCCTTCCAAGTCGCACCCTCTAGAACCTGGGCCAGATTAAGTTCATCAGGCTTGAGGCCCAACTTCGCACGAATGTTATCAGCGATTCTATCCCTAGCGAGGAATGAGACAACGGCGAAGCTGGAATTCCAGATGACTTACAACATGATCACAGTGAGGGCGCGCCATTCCACTACTGCCGGATGCGAAGCCGCGGCCTTGGGCAATAGAGAGACGGGGTCTGTGGGCAAGACGCCTGGTTTAAGCGTAAGGACGCCCAGGTCGATCAAGAGTCCACCTGCACATCCGTGAGAGTCCGAAAACGAGGCACAGAGTGTATTTTACCATTACGATACTCTGGCAGCCCCGTCATATCTTCTTTGCCGACGATGTCCCATCTCATCACGGTTTCAATTGCCTCAATGACGGAATACGTCATCCATTGTGTGAGTTTGTGGAAGGGAACTAGATCATCTGTTTCTGCAGATGCGGTAGGTCTAAGGGCGGGGCAAGGCCATACGTCACCTAAAGAAACACCGGCAAGGGTGGTACGCGACGCAGGCCAGACAGGATTGAGACCGTCGATCAAGACTTGCCAGAGCGCGGCGAGCGGCACTTTTCGAATCGATCCTTCGACAATTGACTCAGATTCCAGGAAATCTGTAAAACAAAACAAGCTCGGAAAAAGATTATGGTTTCAAGGTTGTAGGGTTTACCGAGCATATTTCCCGGCCGTCCGTCGGGCCCGAAAAATTTGGGACTGGCGGTAAGGGCCTTGGATAAATTGATAAGCAGGGATGTACGGCCGTCGAGACCGACGAGGGGATTGGTCGCATCGACTTGCATATGCTTCGCCATTGAATCGACGGTGACCTTGGACAAAGCCTCCGCTGTGTATTAGTTTCAGCACTGAATATGATGGTCTAGATGCGACGGACTACTGTACCATCGACTTGGTGCGGTTGCTCTGGATTGCTTGAAAAATACCCTTCCGTGAACATGTGTAAGCAGCAGACGGCCAAACCTTCAGACCGTGAATAGCGTTCTCCCGATGGTTGCTCGGTGTAGGCCCAGTCTTTGCCTGCGCCGGCATCCAAGAGAGTAGAGGTGACCAAGAGATCGACAAGACGCTTGCATGCTTCTTTAATACCCGCTGAAGCAGTCCATTGTTGAAGCAAAGGTGTGACTCGATCTTGTCCGATATTGCAATGGCTAATTCGTCCATGGGGGGGCACCTGCAGGGTATTAGCCGTTTAACATCGTCAATAAAAGGTGCGAACCTGATCGTAATTTGTTCCGAAGTCACGCTGGAAACAACCGTTTAAATGAATGGGAATAATTTCCTGTGTTCTCGACTCACCGCAATTATCCCGCTGCAAAACTCCGTGATAACACCCTCCTTGTCGGCATGATAATCAAAGTACTGAAGCTTCCCTCGTCTTGCGAGATTGAATACGCGCGCACAACGTTCGCGAACAGCGGGGAGAGTTCGCAAATATTGGGCTTTTTGAGGCAACGATAGATCTGCACTGATGTTCATGGCTGCTAAAAGAGAGTTGACAGGATAAATTGCGAATTATTGCCCCCTTTATACAAGGTACCGGCCATTAGATAACCACGTGCGTAGATTAGATACGAATCTATTAATAATTTCTCTCCAATAGCAAGAACGAAAACAAAGTCGCCCAGCGTGTTCTTCAGAATACGATGCATCGGTCAGCTCGGCGTTACTATGCCGCAGGCAGTGAGCAATGGTAGCAAAGCGAAGGAGCCGTCTTCGTGACCACATTCTGTGAGGGCCGCAGCCTGTCCAGACAGTCATTAGCGAGCCTGAAGGTGGGATAAATAAATGGATGAACCATTGCTTGCAAGTACTCTTGCAATCATGATCATTGGCTAGATGGGCCGAGCTGTATCTGCATCTCGTGGAGTTGCAATCGATCTGTGGACGTCATGGGCTAGACTCAGATATTAAGAGCGGTGATGGTCGAAGTTCAACATACCCGTTGCTCGCCATGAGGGGTGTCGTGTCCACAAGAGTATCTCGTCGTATCGATTTTGCGATAACACATGGTGAAGTAGGGGTGCTGCAGGGTATTTCTGTTTATGATGTACTGGTCCTTATAAGCTCGGTAGGGTCACGTACATTTGTAGAAGTCTGAGACGGTGAACTCTTTGGGAGTGGGGGTGAGATCAGAAGGATTTGATGCTACTTTCGCTGTAAAACCTCCTCTATTTAATAACCGCTGCTTCATGCGTCCTGTCGAAGTGAATTAAAATGCAAAAAGGAAAGAGGGGCAACGCGTAATGGCCGGGATAGAAGGAAACATTATTTGGACCACAAGGGATTAGGCAGAGCTCTAACCACTCAGCTCTGTTCGGGAAGAAGTATAATTAAAGCACGATCTGGATCAGTAGTAAATCCTGTGCAGCATTGATATTAGGAAAGCCGGAATGAGATTGAACTATGCTTACGCGGAAAACAACACAGCGACAATAGAGATTTAAGTGGCCCGAATATAATTGCTGCCAGGAATAGACCAAGAATGCTTGGTTCCGTGATGCGATTTGGAATTAGGGCGGACGTCAAAACGAATACTTGTGTTACGAAAGTAGGGATCTCGTAGAGGGGGCCGAGAGTACCTTTCAAGCCAGGGACAAGGGTCGGAAGCTAATAAGCCGTTGTTAAGGATCCGGAAGTGTTGACATATGGCGGACTACATCGTATTCCAAACACTACGCGTAACGCGCGTATCCCAAGAAGGTCCCGATCGTTCTTGCGAGTTTGCCGCCGCCGCGTATTCCAATACCGGTAACCTAGCGAGGTGCCCGATTTTATGTGAAGCATGGAGAATTGATTAATTTCGTGATCACTGTCAGGAATAGTCCAAGTAGATGATAATGGCAAAATAGATAGATAGGATTAAAAGTATGAAAGCACAAGGCCCACAAATTACCTCGGGTGCAAACGATACGCCACATCATTGGTCGAAATCTCTTGAATGCAATCGTCCATGCCAGAATGCATGGTTCCACCAGTCACCCTCGAGCCTGACGGGCTGAATCTTGCGTCCAGCGGCGTTGACATTTATTGACTTCTGTAAGTACCACAGCTCCGCGATGTTGACGCTTCGAAGATACTTGGCCACTCTGTCATAATTCAACCCAACAGCGTGGGGTCCGTGACTATCGTCTGACAATGTGAACCGACCGCCATGTTTGACGATGATCTAGGTAGAGAACCGGACCAAAACCGATATGGAAGCAATTAAAACATACCCCTCGACGCGCTAAAATAGACATGTGTGTACACACCTCAACGACATCTTCCGCGGGGTAAGCCGTATCCCATTTTTTCCTGAGAGCGGCCGCGTTAACCTCAAACAAGGCGCCATATCCGACGGCATACGCAATATTCCTTTCCGCGAGCTTCCGGGCCGCGGGATAATTGTCCAGACGCAACGAAGGGGTATAGAGACGGCATAGATCAAAATGTCCCACAATCTCGGGCTTCACCTGCTGAAGAATGTCGTACTGGGCCTCGAAATAACAACAAAGGAAATTCTCCTGTGTGTCTTTCTCGGTTTCACTTGCTAAACTGTGTAAAGCCTTTTGGAAGGTGTCGAAATCGAAATCTATGGGCAGGCCGTTGACATGATGTATGGAGCCGACGATGTATTCGACACGCTCCCCATGTGTTCGAAGACACCGTTGGAGGTTGTCAATATCCAGCGAAGTGATGTATTCCGTCTCTAATCCGACTAGCAGATTGATCTTGTGAGTATATTTCAACTTCAATCTGTGCGCTTCATCAAGAAACGCGTTAAATTGGATTTCAAGATCAGGCAAAGACATTCCTTCCTAAAATAAGTAGTGAGATATTTGATCGAAGCCTGTACCTGCCACTTAGTACTTGCCTCTTCAGGATAGAGATCTTGGATTCGGTATCTGGGAACATGCTCAGTAAGGCCGTACACGTCGAAGCCTTGATGTATAGCTTCAAGAACGACATCCTCAAGGTTCCCGGACGCATGCCTGCAGAATTGGCCTGAATGGGAGTGGTGACTGTGCATGGTGGTCAGGTCCAGGAGAAGCGGGGATCAGTGATCGGTGCAAATCGAGTGGACGTTTATGTAACTTTCTTTGGCTTTGTTACCTTTCGAAGCCGATGTCCTGAGCCAGGAATTTATCACGTGGACGAATTATTTCCCTCGTGGCGCCAACGAGGTGGACCAGTAATGTGCAGCGTGGTGCGTATTCATTTACTTCTTTCCTTTCACCTTCATACTCACCATTACAAGCTGGTGGGATGATTGTGTCGCTCCTCTTTTTTTCTGCCTTTTGCCTCTCCCTTTTGGTAGAATTTACTACCACGAGACCTGTTCGGTATCAGGCTGGGTATGTGCTAGCTCGCCCTTCCAAAAATTCCTACCAATCATCTCCGGGTTAAGATCCTTAGGTCCGATAAAGGTCAACGCCGCCCTCGAGTCGCACAGGTCCGCTTTTTGGCCATACTCATTGCATTCTCGTACGCTAACAGTCACGTAAGGAATGGGGTTTGTACTCCCGGCATGAGCCAACGACTCGGATATCCCTGTGAAGATTTGTACGTTCTCCATTCAGTCTTAGAAGCTTTCGAGCTCAAGCGCTCGTCGCCAATTAGACTAAAAAGTCAGGATCTTGTTGTCTTCGCATCCGAACGGTACGTGTCGCGAACGTGTCCTGATTACTTCTTTCTTTAATTGTTGAATAAGGTCACATGCTCTGATGCCCAGCATGGTTTCCCCCGCATCCGAGACGCCAAGGTGTGTTATTTGCTGGTAGATCATTGTGCATCACGTTTGATGCCCGTCACGTAAGCTATGTGGAAGGTCCTTTGGGCCTGTATGACTCTTCGCGGCTTCATTCTGGAGATCTGTACGTTGTCTATCACCCCTTCTAACCTTCAGATCTTACCAGCAATTAGACCAAAACCTCAAAAACCGCCGGTCGTCGCGTCCGAACGGTATGTTCAAGAGCTGTGCCCTGATATTTTTCATTCAGAATTGGTTTTAGATCTGATCGTTTGATGCAGAACGTAGCCTTCTGTACGTCTGAAATGCCGAGGTTGGTCAGTCATCGTAGTCGTCGCGGTCCCGTTATCTGACCTTCACGTGCAAGTTGCGAAGACGTTAATTCGGCTGTGGACGAATCTTCACAGGTTCATGCTGAGCATTCGTACGTTCTTCATTCATTTTAATAGGTGCGAGGACTCACCCGTCATAATTAGAATCAAAGCCCGCGTTCTCGCATCCGAAGGGTATGTCTAGCTATGTCGCATTTCTTTTTCATGATTCAAACTGGACGATCAGAAACGAAGATACACCTCATCAGCCTCATCTCTCAACGCCATTATTCATATTCCCACGAACAGTTATTCAGACCTCGTCAAATGATGTCACAACGCCCGTCTCACCCGCGCACCAGCTTCCCATGTTTGCCTCCTTCGCGCCACTGCTCTCCTATAGCAGTATAGTTCTATTCATCGCCTTTGTCGTATCGCGATTACAGCGATGGTTCTCCCGAAGACGAAGGCGCCAGGGCTCATTAGGACTTGATGGGGTCGAATTGCTTCCTACAACCACAGCATCAGTACTCCCAGAGTTCAGGGATTATATTGTACAACCCCCAAATGTTCCCCCAACAGTTTCGTCTCCAGGCAGGTTGGGGAGGCGTATCGAAGCGCACAAGTCAATAGACGCTCTCGGGGCTGTCGGAACGCGGTTGAAAAAGCCCTTTCGGAGTCAAAGCCTTAGTCTGCCAAAGGCAGAAACAAGTGGTCTTCATGCACCAGTACAGTTTCGCTCGTTTGCCTCAGAACCACGCTCAAAATCCACTCCAAACACTCCGAATGGACTTCTAGTGGACTTGTCGCCAACACATGATTGGAATGCTAGGAACGGTATCCACGCTCGCCGACCTTTCGTGAATGATGTCTTGCTTGGAAACACCAGCCTTTGGGCAGCAGACGTCAACGTGTCGTCGGACACCCTCTTTGGCCTTCGACAGACATTATCGAATCAGAGTGTTGACATTGCTGATGTACCGTTAAAGCCTATAGTAATGAAGTCAAGAGTTTCAGCGGCTCCTGTAGAGGTCATTACGGTAGCAGTTCCAGTGGCAGCTTTTGGCGCTAAAGCGACTTCCCCGTCACTATCTGACTCCTACTCTGAGCAAGACATAACCGTCGTTCAGAGCAACTCTGATCACCCTCTTATTGAATTCTCACCAAAGGGCGGCAGCGCCTTGGATTTGACTGCAGCAGCGCCGGTGGTTGATGATACCCATGAGATTGGAGCGCGGGACGAAGTCACATCCCTTCCGCATTCTTCTCTTCAGGAAAAGCCCTTAATGGAGTTTAGTCAGTGGGACGAGGAGGGATGGGGATTCGAGGTCGTTTCCTTGCCCTCTGTTGATGACGAATGCATGGGAATTACGAAAATGTCCACCGTAACTCGAGAAGAGGAATCCGTTTACGAGGTTGCCGAGCACAGCGTGCAAAAACCACTCCTTCCTAGTCCGGTTCAAAATTCCACAGATGTTCATGCTGAATATTCGGTTCAGGACATCACAGTAATTTCTTCGCCTCTTCACGCTGATGAAAAAATTATATCAGCCGATGAGGACGCGAAACCGGACACTGCGGAGGGGACTGTTGTAGTATTGCTACGGGAGTCAGTGGAAGATACGCTCGTCTCTTCGGCTGCCGAGAATTTATGGACAGCCGCTGTTCTTGATGAAGGGGCGCCTGTCGTGCAGCGCTCTTTGGATGCGAAATCTTCTGAAGCATCAGAAGCCGTAGAACTGCAGGACACTTCTGATAACTCTGACCCATACAGCGATTTTGATGATGCATTGACTTGGAATCAGCCTACACCCCCGGTCTTGGTAGAACCACCGACGACGATTGATATCGACGAACAACACGACAATTATGACATCTATGATAACTCCGACGACAACAAGGATCCATTCCATCATTCTTACGATGCCTTAGCAGAACCGCAACGATCAGAATCATTAGCGGTTGACACGATTATTCTTTCTTTACCTCTCGAGGTAGAATGTCCCTCTCCTGACGCGCAGCTAATGCCAGATATACCACCTTCAGAATCCCCGGAGATGGATACATCTATTGACGATGCCCTCGTTTCCCAGCCGGAGATGAATGCTCCTGCGCTTTCGCCTGTTGCCGTATTAGATTCTTCTTCAGCCTCGCCTCAGACGTGTATTGCTGTTGACTCAGTTAGTATTGTTCAGCGAAGTCCGGAGCTTTTGGATTTGGAAGATACAACCACTGATGTATCCATTCCGGAGTTGGTTATAGACCAGCATGATCTCTCTACGGCGACAAAGGAATTCCCCGATCCGGAGCTCATTCCGCTACCCATCTCGCCCAAAGAACGAGATTCTTCGCTCCTGGTATATCGAACACCCACATCTCTCACCCCGCTGCCTCTGTCTCCAGTACGCAAATCCCCTGCACGACCAGCTTGGTCACTACGCGCGGCCGATGCCCCCCCACTAGGCCTCAGTGCCAGCGCATCAGCAGTTGGTCTACCCTCGCTCATCGAGGAAGAAGAGAAGGTCAAGAGCGAAGTCGAGAATGCAAAGGATTCTTCCCCGGTTCCGCCTTCATCTTCTGCATCTTCTATGACCTTGTCATCGAGTCTTCCAGGTGCATTCCCGGAGCCAGAGGCCAAAGAGACGGCCATAGCTGTTTCCCCATCGAAGGAAGTAGAAGTAAGGTCTACTCCTTCCCGACCTCGTGTGACACGTTCACCCATCGATATCGCGTTGGCGATGCAACTCCGTCCCGGTTTGGGCGTTGGGGCAGACCCAGCGTGGATGGTGAGGTTCTTAATGTCGATGTTTGGATGGTTTGTTGTGATGCTTTCTGGAAGTGGGGGTTCCGATGGGTATTATTACCCTATACGACGTTGAGGTGGTAATGCATTTTTCCATTTGTTTTGTTTATTTTTTCTCTTGCTCTTTGTCACTCGCACTTGCAATTATGGAACGCAACGGAATTCGGACAGCATCATTCATTCATACCCATCAGCAATCTTTGTCGCATGTATTCCTTCATCCTCGGCAACTCTGTTATCTACGCATTCTATTACCTTACATACCGTTTTGACTCTTATTTTGCATTTTACATGCTATCTTTAATCAGTATTGCAAAGTCCTTCGGGTTTCATATCGGACCCTTGTTTCTAAAGTTGAAAACCTGAGACTCATGGCCGTTCATGCCGGAGAAGATATGTCACAGCTGTGACGCGACGCGACTTGAAGAGCTTGATCCTTAACCACCACTATGCCCTCCTCAAATGGCAAAGATACCCCCGAACATGACGAATACCAGTATCTAAATCTGATCCGACGCGTCCTTGACACTGGGGATGCGCGGACAGATCGGACAGGTACTGGCACAATATCCATCTTCGCGCCACCTTCTTTGCGCTTTTCTCTTGCCGACTCTACCCTGCCTTTATTGACGACCAAACGCACATTTCTACGTGGGATTGTTGAAGAGCTACTCTGGTTTATCCACGGTTTCACGGACTCGATACTGCTATCAAAAAAGGGCATCAAAATTTGGGATGGGAACGGGTCGAAAACATTCTTAGAGGGCCGAGGGTTAGGTCATCGTAGGGAAGGAGATCTTGGCCCTGTGTATGGCTTTCAATGGAGGCATTTTGGTGCGGAATACGTTGACTGCGATAAAGACTACGCGTCAGAGGGTGTGGATCAGCTCAAGGAGTGTATTCGCAAAATCATCGAGAACCCCACCGACAGGCGCATCATTCTAAGTGCATGGAATCCTAAAGGTACGTGACTCATGTATCGATCCGGGACGCACTAAAATGCCTTATCCTTAGATATTCCTTTAATGGCTCTACCGCCCTGTCATCTTCTTTGCCAGTTCTACGTTCATCTCCCACCTGCAGACGCTCCGCATCAGAAGCCAAAATTGTCTTGTCTGATGTACCAGCGCTCTGCAGACCTTGGATTAGGGATACCTTTCAACATTGCCTCGTATGCGCTGCTTACACATATGATTGCGCATGTAACCGGGACCGATGCCCACGAGTTGATTATTCAACTCGGAGATGCACATGTTTACCGCGACCATGTGGATGCGCTGGAAGAGCAGTTAAAGAGGGAACCGAGGGTGTTTCCGAAGCTGAAATGGGCCAGGGATGATATAGCCGATATTGAACAGTTCGTTTATGGCGATTTTGTGGTCGAGGGATACAATCCGCATCCAGCCATTTCCATGAAGATGAGTGTATGAGTATGTATAGACTTCCTCGTGTTGTATGCCGTACAAGTTTGTTTCATTTATGTTAATGGATCTTTCCCGTCTGCATTCCTTTCTGACCATAACACGAGATTTGTCCGTGGCTGATATTGTCCAAGTTCAAGAATACTCGTTTATGTAACAGCTTGGAGATGAGCGTCAGTCTAACCCAGTCGTGCAATTAATTCAGGTGACTCACTGTATTTCGGACCTCCTCCGCCCTCGGGGACTGTCCACGTGATGTCCTGAGAGGGCACCTTCACGTCGCAAAGCTTACAATGAATGCAGTTCTACTCAGGTATATGAGGTATAGCACTGCATCGGAGCTTGTCACCACCTACCTGAGCATTGATTACCAACTTTTTGCCTTGAGCACCCTCCCCGTCATCCGAAGTTTTAGACGCCTAAGCATGGCAACAATCAGGTCTCGCTCGCCACCGATAAAATCTTTCAAACCTACCTCATCATCGACATATTCATAAACCCCGGCGGGACAGGCACGACCGAGTAGCCCAGCGTATTCACCGACATTGACTTCCACATGCTTCCTTCGCCTGGCTTTGACGTCCAGTTCCCCTTCCTCTCCCTCGCCATACCATTCCTTGATATAATCCTTCATAGTAGTGACCCTCAGATGCGGTACCTGGTCCTCAACGTGGTTCGTTGCAGTCAACATTACACTTGTCATCAAATCGGTCGACAACGGCGGTTCAAAGGGAGGATATTTGATCGAGTTATGTTTGGATGCAGGTTCCGTATGCGCAGAGTCGAATGACGGCGTGGCGTTCTAGGAACGTAATACCCATCAGGCCCCGATCCGTTCGTTGATCAAGAACATTAATATTGCTTACAATGTATTTCTTTCGTGTTTCCTCCTTGGTGTGCCGGAAAGTCCAGGGGGTACGGCCCTTCAATAGTAGCGTATCTATACCCGAATAAGCCACACCACCCCACATTCCCAAGCTTGTCGCAAACGACGGTCGTATATTTCTAACCTCATTTAAGTCATCATACACCCACGATTTGGTAAAGGCGCGTGAATAAGATGAAAGGTCCGCAGGTTTATCTTCGTTCGCCGTTTCTGAAACAACGGTCACACCTCCGGAATGAAGATATGGAACAAGACGTACCAAGCGCATCGAATGCACCCTCGCCTCCAAGCATCCCTGTCTTCATAGCATTGTGGACACCCTTGATTTTGGCAATGTTGACAAACCCGGCGGAGCAACCAATGAATGCACCACCAGGGAAATGAAGAAGGGGAATAGATTGTAGACCTCCTTCTGTCAACACGCGAGCACCATAAGCGACACGGGTTGGCGTGAACGACGAGTCGGTCCCCGTCAAAAGCTTCCTAAAGTAAGGGTGGTGTTTCATCATCTGGAAATCCCGATACGGTTCTCTATATGGATTCTTCCAATCCGCCCCGACAACCAGCCCCAAACTTACTAGTCCACCATCCATGTGATACACCCAACCACCGCCATAGGTCTGCGGCTCAATGGGCCAACCAAGTGTGTGGACTACTTCGCCTGGTTTGTATCGCCCGTCGTTTTGACTTCCGTCTTCTGCAGCAACACGCCATACTTCCTTGACACCAAAGCCATAAGTTTGTGGCTCACTCTCCTTCCGCAAATTGTACTTTCCCAATACTTGTTTACTCAGACTCCCATGAGCTCCCTCAGCGACTAGTGTCACCTTTGAACGGAAGACCATTCCAGGTTCAAAATTCGACTTGAGGTAACCAGTGCGTGAAATACCGACGTCATTGGTAATGACGCCCTGCACGCTTTTAACTTTTCCCGACGATGCGGGGCTGGCTACATGCACTTTAATGGGCTACATCTGGCAACAAAGGGGGGTTCCACTTACATTCGGGCGATATACGAGTGACCTCTTTACCCCATTTCCCGTCCCACTCATTCCACGGATCGTCTGCCCTGGCATCCTCGCTGAATAACAAACCCGCACCCGAGAATCCGGGGTAAATTTCAACGCCATAATGTTGCTCCGCAACAGTCGCCAACCAGCGCGTAAAGGCAGATAGAGATATTATATAATTTCCTAAGCAAATTTCAGCAACTTCAACTGCGCAATTGAAAAGCACGGCACCATTGTTTCCCATCTGAGGGGGGTGCGGTATCGGAAGAGCTGACTTGTCCGTCAGATACAGCATTTTGGACGAGGTAGCTGCCTGTCCTAGAGGCGCGTCTGATCCGTAGGTCGCCGCGTAGGTAGAAGGATCACCAAGTAGCTCGTAGAGTGCCCGTGGTTCGAGTACACATCCAGAGAGGATATGCGAACCTAGTCATGGTTCATTTTAAAGAAATATCAGATATCGAGAAGAGACTCGCCTACTTCCCCTCCTTTTTCCAATACGACAACACGGACGTCCTTCCCCTTCTCGCGTTCCAATTGCTTGATCCGAATGGCAGCACTGAGGCCAGCGGGTCCTGCGCCAACTATGCAAACGTCCGTCTCGTCTTCAATCCGTTCCACGGCTTTCGGATCGTAAAGCTCTACCTGAGAAGTTTCATTCCGGCGCGCCAGTGTCGCATGTATTCCTCGACGTTGTAGTGAACGGCTAACTGGGAAGGAATGTTTGAGGATTCCTCTATAGTGGAGCATCTTGGATGATTCTGGGTAAGGTATGGGCCAGCACGAACAGTCATCTAAAAAGACGTACCCTTGCTGTTGGCAGGTGAACCCGATTTACCGGTCGCGATCATGACGAAATCCGGGTTATAATATGTCCATTGGACGTCATTTCATTGGTGAATTTGGTGTTTGGCATCGGCCTTGAAGCATAACTGTAAGCGCCGACGGCTACGAAGTACGCTATTACTATTAGTATTTAGGATCAGCGATGAGCACTTTCCGATTCTCGCTCTGTTGGAATTTCCTTTAATTCCGGGCCGCGAGCATTGGCGCAATATCAGTACAATATCACCCGCTCGTATTGCAATTACTTATCAAGGATCCCTTATCTTCGTTTGTTGAATCTCCCTCATTGAGATTCAACTGCACCATCATGCAGACGAAGCTGCCAGAGTATTCTCTGCCATCAGCCAACGGTCTGAGGCCCACTGGCAAGCGATCCCAGTTTATCAGACTTCTAGGGGTTGCGTTTCTGTTCATCACATGGGCCTCTCTCTCCCTCTTCCGACATTACAGTAGTCGGAGTGATGTCTCATTGCTGGCTTCACCTAGATGCTCACAAGTTGATGTCCTGGTCCCCGAGAAGAATGCAGATGTCTGGAAATCAGCGGGGAAGACCATTTCTACCGAGGAATTCAAGTTGAAGGCGGCATCGTTGCTTGGTGGTGCTATTCAGATTCCGTGAGTACATTGCTTTTATCCAACAACTTTGTTTTGATCCGTGTCCAAGTGGGGAGTCATACGACGACATGGGTCCTGTCGGCGAAGATTCCCGTTGGGAGGTACATGATAAATTCCACCGGTACCTTGCCGAGGCCTTCCCGCTAGTGTGAGTTCATATCAACGCCACTGCCTTTCTTGCACTCATATCAGTTATCACACAGACACGCGACGTTTGTCCTCGAGAAAGTCAATACGTATGGTTTGTTATACACTTGGAAAGGAAGCGAGGCATCATTGAAGCCTCTTCTTCTATTGGCCCATCAGGGTGCGCATGTTTATATACTACTTCATCATGTCTCCTCTGAAAGCACCCAGATGTCGTTCCTGTTGATCCCAACACCATTGATAAATGGGCACATCCACCCTTCTCTGGATACTTTGATGGTGATCGCATATGGGGACGCGGCTCTTCCGATGATAAAAGTGGTTTGATCGGCATCTTGTCTGCATATGTCGTTCTTTGATGACCACGCCTAACGTTTCACTTTAGATCGTCACTACAAGTACTGTTAGAAAATGACTTCAGGTCAACGAGAACCATAATTCTAGCTTTTGGTTTTGATGAGGAGATTGGCGGATTTCAGGTGACAAAGCACATTCCTAGCCTATGACGGTTTACTTATTTGTTGCATTCTTAGGGAGCAGGACACCTTGCGCCTAAGATTCTGGAGACTTATGGCGAAGATTCGGTAGCTTTGTTAGTCGACGAGGGTGGTGGGTTCGGCCAAGAGTATGGAACCGTCTTTGCCACTCCGGGAATCGCTGAGAAAGGTAGCATGAATGTCCGGCTCGACGTCGCCACACCTGGTGGACACAGCAGTGTTCCGGTGAGCTTCTCCTGTTCTGATGCATTCCTGGTATGTGTCGTGCTTATATGATGGTCGAAGCCTGACCACACGAGCATCGGTATCCTTTCAAGACTGCTTGTCGAATTTGAAGATAATCCTTACGAGATTCACCTTGTGCGTTCCTTAAACGTTCTTTTGTTGTCTTATAGTCAATGCTGCTTATATAGCGAAGAGGAACGCCAACGTATGAGCTTTTCCAATGCTTTGCGGAGTACAGCAAAAACATTCCCGATAAGCTACGGAACGAAATCAAGCGATCCGCCAAGTCTGACAAGGCCCTGCTCAACGTTGAAGATGTATTGTTCCAAGATCCTTTGTATAAGAGTCTCGTGGGAACTACCCAAGCAATTGACATTATTCACGGCGGAGTTAAGTCTAACGCGCTTCCTGAGCAGGCTTGGGCCATTATCAACCATCGTATATCCACTCAAAGGCGAGGTTCCTCTCTGTCCTTCCATTCATAAAGTATCTCATCTTCGGCTTAGCTCTACCTCTGAAACCGTTGAACACGATACCAATCTCTTGGTATCGCTGGCAGCAAGGTTCAACTTGACCTATACTGCTTTCGGGAAAGACATTAGCCCGAGTGGGGTACCGACTAAAGGGAGCTTGACCCTTAGCTCGCCCAACTACCTCGACATTGCTCCAGTAACCCCTACTACAGGAAACAAAGCTGCTCCATACAAACTCCTGTCTGGAACGATCAAGGCCACCTACAATGCATATCGGTCTTTGGAAGGCGACAACATTGTCGTCGGGCCTGGTATGCCAACGGGAAACACAGACACGAAGTATTATTGGGGTCTAACGCCGCACATCTTCCGGTACAAGCACCAGAATTCCGGCAATGGAACAAACACTCTAGGCAGTGGAGCCCATACAGTCAACGAATGTAGGCATCTTTTATGCGTGTTTAACAGATAGGTAACTGACGTATCTTTACTATAGCGATTAGCGCAGATAGCTTTGTGGAGATGATTCTTTTCTACGCAACCTTGATATTGAATGTGGATGAGAGTACGGACCTGTAGTGGGGTCTATTCCCCGGGCATCCGTTAGTGGAAGATGGTGACCTGCTGCCTACCTCCGTCACGGTCAACACGTGTTAACTGGTAACCATCTATGAGTTCAGAGGCCGTGTTTCCAAGGTCCATCGACTATTAATATTTGATCTCACGACTTCCAATATTGTTCTCTGTTGACCGTACGCTCTTCATATTCCTGAGCATAGTGGAGGATATTTATCCTGGTGGGATCACCATGGAAAGGGTTCAACGTTCAAGCAGCGCTGAACTTTGCAATTTTAAGCTATACGGGCATTCTGCCCCGCAGTGATATTTCTCAATTCAATTCGGCACCGAAAATAGTAAATAGTCGACAATGCCGTACGTTTCATGTCTTGCGGTGCCTAGTTCCTGCTTAATACTTCCTCACCAAATGCCACTATGGAAAGGAAAGCAGAGGCAAGAATCGCGCGATGATGAAGGCGCCCTCCTGCTTCTGAACTACGTCGGCTCCAGTGCCTTTGACGCGTCTGTTTTCTGTCTGTCACCGCATGTTTTTGACTCAAAACATATTCTGTACAGGTCTTATACATTGCCCCTCCTAGTAGGATCATCGAAACAGAACCTGAGTGTGCAAGTAGACACAGGCTCAGCCGATCTGGTACATCCGTTGATTTTATCCAAAATCTATCATTTAAGCTCATCGCTTTGGTTTCACACAGTGGTTAGCATCGACCGATTGCGCCTCATGCTCAAATTCATGTCCTCTCTACGACACAAGCCAAAGTAGTTCCGTCATCAAGACCGGTGCACTGTTTGATATCGATTATCTGGTCGGAAACGTTACCGGTACTGTTGTATGGGATGAGATTGATATCAACGACCAGTTAACTATAGACTCGCAGGCTTTAGGTGAGTTGTTGTCGTCGACGGTCCTCGGATTTCTCAACCAGATTCCACATAGCCGCTGCCACCGACGTGGTCGATGAACCTCTTGGATCTCGTTTTTCAGGAGTGCTTGGTCTCTCCCCGCCCTCCAACTCGCGTATCACAAGCCTCATACCAGCTACGGATTCCAACGCGCCGGATGGAGCTACATTTTCTTCCAACATCTTTTCGTCATCATCTATCTCCACTGTAAATCAATTCATAGGTCTCCTTATGACTCGTCCGGATGGTGGCGTGCTCGGAGGACGGCGTCCGCTTCTAGGTATCGCGAAACACCCTGAAGAGAGCGATTTGCCGGAGTGGTTGGGAGGGAGCATTGACAGCATCCAATACACTCGACCGGTGACAAGTACGAATGACTTGGGTGTCAATATCGGCACCATATTGTGGAAGGTGACGGTGCAGGGCGTGAGTGTGTGGGTAGATGGCCAGGAGCGGGTGGTAACACTACCATCGACGACTCGCGGTACGACAGCAGTGTTAGATTCAGGCGTACCGATAATCCTGACGACCAAGGCGATTGCGGATGGAATATATGGTGCAGTCGGTATAGGGCCCGGGTCTGATGGGCAGTATTACATTCCATGCAAGACGCCTCTAAATATGACGCTAACGCTGAAGATGAGCTCAAAATCAGTTGTGTATTCGGTGCATCCCCTCGATCTGACGACGCTACAATCAAAGAATGCCGGCGACAGCACCACATGTGTGGGCCTGATTCAGGCCAGTGACTCGTCCATTAACACCGCAAACGCGGGCGACATGATTTTGGGTGTGGCTTTTCTGCGGAATGTATACATGGTGCTTGGGTTTGACGGAGCAGTGGGAACGAATGGCGAGGGGGATAATAGTGGATACCATCTCGGTCTAATGGGTTTGACAGAGCCAGGAGTTGCGATGTCTGAGTTCCATACGGTGAGAGTTGATGGAATGGCACTAGATGGGGCCAGTGGTTCGAGCGGGACATCAAGCAGCAGCGACGGAGGAGGTCTAAAGATTGGATATGCAGCACTGATCGGAGTGGGCGGCTTCTTCGGCTTGGCCTTTTTGATGTTTGGTCTATGGAGGTGGACGACATGGAGGCGAGAGAAAAACGAGATAAATGAGGGAACAGGTACCAATTCTGCTATTGAAATGGCAATGGCCATGACCCTGGGGAGAGGGGAGGACAAACCCAAGAAACAATCATGGTGGGCTAGCCTGCGGAACGGTAAGCATAGTCCCGGTGCCTACCAGCTGGCAGACCTGGAGATCAGCGAGGACGAGAAGAGGAGAAGGAAATTTGAGGCATATATGAGAAGGACAGAGCGTGAAAGGATACTGTCCGAATATACTGTCAACAGCGAAACCACGAAGGTGGGAGACTATGATGGTTGGAAGGGAGAATTTGGAGAGTCGAGTGATCCTTGGGATCCTGCGACACAGCTTAACTGGGGACAAGGTCGAAGAGGAAGCCACGGGAAAGGCAAGGAGCCAGAGATAGACTCAGATCCAGAGAAGGAACAGCTTTTATCATCGGAGGGTGGGCGGGTCCATGCCACAACGGGAGCACCTTGACGATTTAAGTCAGCTTGATATTTATCGATTTATATCGCATTTACATACCTGTATCATACTGCATCCATCTGTTATTTCTGCGTAATTTGGACTTGAATATTAGCGAGAGTGTTGCCACGGTGCTGGGTCAAGAAAGAGAGGGAAACGTGTGCAAAGGCTCACTATGTCGACATTCGGGTTATACTGGTCCTACGGACAAAATGCGGTATTAGTTTACGTTGTCGCTGTCAGAACAAACATAATATGGACCACCTAGGCCGCTTTATCAGACAGAGTTTTCTGGCTCACAAAGTGCTGCGAATAGCGTTAGTGTCTTCATAGACAGAGAGCAAAGATGGTGTCATCCCAGAAATACTGAGAGTCAGACCAAACAGCTTGAGGGTAAAAACTTGAAGGGATCCGGAATGACTGCGCTTGACGGCGTACGTACTGCGGAGGGGCAAGTCCGACTGCTCCCTAAGTGGGTAGTCCAAAATGGTATACAGCAGTCGGGAAAACGGTGGCCGAGATTTTGGAAAAGGGCTCAGAATAAGGGCGTTGGCCTAAGAGAGAACGACAGGGACGTTCACGAAGCAATAATCAGAAGAGAAGAGGATGTAATGCAGTCGAACGAAGTAACAGGCGTTGCTATGCTCTTAGGAAGATGAGAGATGCTCGGTACGCCAAGTTGAAGTTGATCTTGCCAAAGGTTTGCTACTGACACTGCCAGCAAAGCTGAGTCCCTGAGCGGGAACGTACGACAAGGGAAAGGCAGGGAATTCCAAAGAGATCGTGATGTACCAGCGGTGTTATAAGAGACTGCTTATCTGTGCCGTACATCGCGTTGCGAGTGCGGCTGGCCCAACTTGGAATTCAAGAACGAGGGGCAAAAAGTAAGAAAATCTGGTGACATATGTATCTCTGCAAACCAGATTGAAGATGAAGCGTGCATCAAGGGGCAACGCTAAGAGTGAACGCAAGAAGAAGCCGGTATTAGGAGGTTGCACCCCCGGTCCGATAGTTCCTTCTCATCCTTTCCCAGTATCACAATTCAGGACGGGCTCCATAATGGCCCTGGCTGCTTTGAAGACGGAGCTCAAGACATGGAATGCAGCACTGGAGGCAAATGATGCCGGAAACTTCACCGAGGCTCTGGTGCTGTTCCAAGTCAGTAGAGACGACCTTTTTGAGCATTTCTGGGACTTACATCGGTGGTAGGAGATTGCTGATACGTCGAAGATTTGGGTAAACATGGGTCTAATACAGAGAAGAATCGAGCGGTACAATGAAGCGGTCAGGTCCTTGACTAGCGCAATTGCGTTAGATCCGTCCTTGGTGCTTGCGTGCGTTCTGTCACCTGTATCATTGCCAGTAGCTAACTGGTATCTCTACGAGTCAGGTACTATGAACGTGGCGTATGCTATCATGCGCTGAACAAGTGCTCTCAGGCGCTGGATGACTTTATCAAAGCAGAATCACGAATGAAGGGAAGCAGCGCGGTGTTCGTCTGTCATCTGCTCTGCTAGCATCCGTCTTATTAGTTAATTGCAGACACTACGATGAAACCGGCCTTGCTTTCACTCTCCATCTTGCAGAAGTCCAATTCAATAAGGGCTGTGTGCTGATACAATTAGGGCGTCAACCAGAGGGTATTGCTACTCTGCGCAAGACCATATTTCTCAAAGCCTTGCATGCTGATCGCGTCATACAAGGGGTACACGTCGACCCCAGTAGACTTCTTAGGCTGCTGAGAGTCGTGAGTCTTCTATATCGTGTTGCCCTGGCCACTTGGCCGCCTTACTCCCATATCGTTATTTAATACCCTCTTTCTTTTCTGACCCTCATCTACAGCCCCCTGGGAGACTCTATCGACCCACCGACAGCAAAATCAAGTTCCTGGAACAATACGACATGGATATTTACACCTATGCCGACGACAAATTTGCCACATCGTCTCGCAAAGCCTCCGGCTCGTTCTATAGCCACAGATCCGACGCCTCGAGCACCTGCGCCCCGAGCTTTGATAGTTTTCCCTCCTCTCCTAAGAAGTGGGGTTATCATCGTCGACACACATCGGAATCGTTGCCGCCCACGCCACAGATCAGTCGAACGGAACTCAACAAAGCGATGGGGCCCGACATGACGACGCCAACAACAGATATCACTACGATACCATGTGCAGGTTTACGGATCTCACACGGTAAACTAGCAGGTCTCATGGGCTGGCGCTTCGCCGTAGAGCTTGACACCTCACCGAGCTCAAAATACAGCGGCACCCCGCGGAAGTCTGTCGTTACCAACTTCATTCTCGATACGGGTATCGGAAAGTCGCATGTCCCTGCCGAAACCCTTATGGTGCTGGGATATTCTGGGAGTTTGAAACGTGAGTGGTTCAATCACCTTTGTAGCGTCTCTCATGATCATGATACAGCCGGAGCCGAAGTGGCATTGAGAATACAGGGAATCCGCACAAAGTGTCTGATTGCACATGAGGGAGAAGCTGGGAGGTTGTGCGGCCAGTTTTTGACCTCGGGATCTCTCACCTTGTACTTCGACACCAAGCTGGATGCCCCCGTGCTTTACGGTAAGCAGCTCCAATTGGGTAAATGTATTCGACACTCATCTCTTCAAGTCGCCGATGACAATCCAGATGCTGCCAGCATTCCTCGGACAATACAGCCTCTCTCATCACCAAGATTATCATTGAAAGCTGCTGTAGCCGCTCTGCTTGCATTCCGTGGCCCGCGGTCAGCGATATGAACGCCATCTTCTCTGGGAATCCCGGATATATAATAATACCCAATGGATGGACGTCTTAACTATTTATTTTACAACAATCCCATACGGATAAAATTGTAGACGGTGGCAGTTGTGCTTGTGTAACGGATAAAATTAATGTATGTGAATGAACGATCATGACCTCACCAATTTGTACCTTTACCAATCCATCATGCGCTGGATCCCACACCCACCTCAAAAGCAGCGTTTTTTTCTCATGGCTTCCCTTTCTGCGTCTTCAGTATTCACTTGTCTGCCATTTAATAGAGGCCCCGTGCTGTACATGTTTGCCTTTCTGCACCCGTGGCCTTCTTTTCGATTCACTTAACGAGCGGGACAGTCTGTAGACGGTTCTCTGTTACCGTTTCTGTTCAGGAGCACCGACGAATAATAAAATCATCTTCCGACCGACCGACTCTGGACGGCACTCTTATCATTCCACATGGTGCTGGGAAGGGATATTGCGATAAAAGTCTCAAAACCCATGAACAAATGAAATTCCGGCTCTCAACTGTCCCTCGCAAGCACAAGATGAAGGTCGCTTTCGCATCGCTACTCTCATTCTCGTTCCTGATAACGCGGAGCTTGGGTAGAGATGTTTTCCCAGATCTCTACGAGGCATCTGTGTCGGAGCTGCAGGAGGGTTTGGATGAAGGACTTTTCACTAGCGTTGATCTTATCAAGGTGTGATTACAGTTTCTTTCTTTCTTCACAAGAAATTGCAACGGATTATAGGCATATTTTGCGCGAATCGATGAAGTCAACCTCCAAGGGCCTGAGCTTCGTGCTGTGATTGAAACGAACCCGTCGGCATTGGTGCAGGCAGCGGAAATGGACGCTGAAAGAGAACTATACGGGAAAAGAGGCGTATTACATGGCATTCCTATTCTACTGAAGGTGCGTTGTTGTTCGTGTGTGGTTAAATGCTTCATGACTGCCATTAATTGTGTCCCGTAGGACAATATTGCCACCGTTGCTTCCGAAGGTAGCTCTATTGTTTCTCCACAAGTGATCAGACTCATGTTTGTCACGTAGGAATGAATACTACAGCGGGTTCGTTCAGTCTTCTGGATTCCATCGTCCCCGACGATGCTGGCATAGTCAAAAGACTTCGCAAAGCAGGTGCCATAATCCTTGGCAAAGCCAACCTCTCTGAGTTTGCCCATTTCCGCGGAAATCTCGCGTCAGGCTGGTCCGGTCGCGGCGGACAAGCCAAGGGTGCATACTTTCCTGGTGCAGATCCGTGTGGATCGTCGTCAGGATCCGGAATAGCAGCGTCGATTGGCCTGGCGGCAGTGACGCTTGGCACCGAGACGGACGGGAGCATTACCTGCCCATCGAGCCAGAACAACGTTGTGGGCATTAAGCCGACAGTGGGCTTGACATCGAGGGCTGAAGGTAGGTAGATGAACCTGCGGTTTTGCGAGCAATCATGCTAAACCTGTGATTTCATAGTAATACCTATTTCATCCCACCAGGACACCGTTGGACCCATAACGCGTTCAGTAGCAGACGCAGCCGTCGTGCTATCTATCATTGCAGGCAAGGATCCTAACGATAATTTTACCTTGGCGCAGCCATCTGTCGTCCCAGACTATACCCAAGCACTAAGAAAAGACGCCCTCGTTGGCAAGCGGATTGGTATTCCCAGAAAGGTCTTCCTCGACGGACTGGATCAACCGGTCTTGGACACATTTGAAGCTGCTCTCGAAACAATCAAGCTGCTGGGGGCAACTGTGGTGGATCCTGCTGATATTCCTTCAGCAGAGGAGATTGTGACATCTAACAATGAGACCATTGTATTAGACGTAGATTTCAAGGTACGTTGCTTCATTGCGACTAAACGAACTTCATTCGATTGACTTATTGAGCAAAGATCGAGCTGAATAGGTATTTTTCCGGCCTTATCAAGAATCCTTCTGGAGTGCGCAGTCTTGCGGACCTGATCAAATTCAACAATGATCATCCTGACCTAGAGGAACCAGTGAATTATACCGATCAGTCTACGCAAGTGTCCAATTGTTTTACATATAGCAAAGCCCGCTTCTGATGAGGGATTTATTAGTTTGATTGAATCCGAGGCCACTACCGGGTTTGACAACGCATATTTCGACGCTCTATCTATCGACCGAGAGCTTGGCGGAAGTATGGGCATTGATGCTGCGGTGAAAGCATTTGACCTGGACGCGCTGGCTCTTCCCTCTCAAGGATTCACGTCGAGCATTGCAGGTGGGTCAGTAATTGTCTCAGCACTCCTGGAGACCGATGACCTATCATAGCTATCGTTGGATACCCGATTGTGACTGGTAAGGCGGCTGAAACCTCTCGTAAAAATTCGTACCTGACTTTCTTCTAGTCCCCTTGGGGTTTTATCCTGACAACTTCGCCATCGGAATTGCTGGTCCTGAGACCGTGTATCCGGCACCTGGAGTCCCATTTGGATTGTCTTTCTTTGCTTCAGCATTTTCCGAGTTCGATCTCATTGGTTACGCTTTTGCGTACGAGCAGCAGAGTCAAACGAGGCTTATGAGAAAAGCATTCCCGGAAGCGATTCCGTCTACACAGCTCCAGGACATTGTAGAGAACCGTGTTCCGACCCATGTCTTCAAGGGTCTAGCCTAAGTTGTGTAGACGGCAGTTTTGCTCCAACGAGACGGTTTCCAAACATTCAGGTTTTGACAATGTCACTTCTCCAGAATATTTGTCTATAACATGTGGACAGACCGCACTTTGAAACGGAGATATATATGGCTTGACTATCGCGCGCCTACCTAACGGTGTCTGTAAATTGCGTTCTATGCTCTTGATTACATGCCGAAGCTCCAAGGACGTCGTATCTGTTCAATTGAACACATGCTCGTTTTGACATTATTATCCTTTGGCTTCCCATTTCTTTCATCATGAAGCCGCCTTTTCTGGCTAATGAGCTAAATCTCTGACCCAGCATTACTGTCATCAATGTACCGAATGTTGCCTATTCCTACAGCGCCTTTACTATGTGGTGCGTCCAAACAAGCAGCTGTCGCATGAATGCATGCATCATCTACATACTTGGTTTATATTATCCTGAAATAAGGACGCAGCCCTCTCTTGACGTTCAAAGTTTGAACGCCACTTTGTATCGCCTCGCCTGCGCTCCTTGATTGACGTACTCCGTGAAAGGATGCTGCGTCGATACCATCTGTTGTGAGCCAATTTAACTTGCTTATCTTTGGCTCAATACATTCTGCGAGCTGTTGATGTAGATGTAGATGTCGACCCTGACCCCTCATCAACACGCTTATAAGACAGGCTGAACAAAGGTCTTCGGAGAACAAGGTCCCCTTTCGTCACCTTTATCTCTGCGTTTTTCTGCACACCCCAACAAAGCTTTCTTGTATGTTTTCTATACAGCGTTGTGAGTAACTATCTCTTCGTGGCCATGCATACACTGTTGATTGACATGGCATATCCATAGATCTTGGTGTCTGGATGCTACTGCTCGTATCCTCAGCACTCAGCGTCAATTTCAGTCAATGTCTAGTTGATATTCAGTCGGGGAAGTATGGAATAAATGGTTTGCTGGATAACCAAGGAAACCCTGTTTCGACCTACGGTAACGCGACTGCTGCAACGCTTAAGTTGTGCTATCATGCATGTGGTCGAGGGTCGGAGCCCTTCTCATTTCCAGCTTTCGCTCAGGAATCAAGTGCCTGGTTTGTTCCATGGCTAGCCTTACTCTCCCAGCTTCCTTTTGGAGCAAACGACCTATTCGAAAACGCCAGTTACATCATTCTGGCCGTCGGTTCTCCCACTCTTATCATTTATTCCCTTTCTCTTTCCGCCATCAATACTCGTTGGATCGGCCGCCTCTTTGATAACGCAAAACGGTATCCCAATCGCAATTACACTGCCAGAGCTTTCAATGCTCTTCAACATTGCTGCTTCTATCTGGAACCGTCTGACGACGTCCTAGCATCTGTCATTGTCCTCCCACAAAATGATGCGTGGTGGGAAGGACTTGTTCAGGAATTGGAGTCACGAAGACTCGGGTGGACCATTTCCGCCTTCTTCAATCTCATCTGGGTTTTGATCTCTTTCATTCTCACCATCATCGACGCACTCAATACTCCGAATCAGGACACCAATGCCAGCGGGCAGAGCATTGGTCTTCTCTGGCTCTGGTTATATCCGGTCGTTGTAGGGTGGATAGTTTTGTCTCCCGAGTGCGACAGGCGGTGGCTCGAAAGTCAGCTACTACATGCAGGCAGTAAGGCAGTTATTGCCTCAGAGACGCCCGGACAATTCTACAAGTGTCCTCCGAATAAGCATCCTATAACCCTGTGCAGGCCTGGCACGTCTCGATGGAAATTCCCCAATGATGACATTTACCGTACATTGCCGATATTTGACTATGCGCGAGCGTATTGGCTGAATCAGGTGGTACTAGACTACTTCCAGTCGTATCATTCCATTGCCGAGAAGGCGCATGCTCGTGGACTCGTCCAAGTTAACGGTACCATCGAAGATAAGCACAGAACTGGGAGCAAGGACGTTATCGTTTCGCGTTGCTATCACGAAACCCCTCTGGAATATCAAGGAGATAGCGTGTGTTTCCGGGTGTTAAAAGCATCAATCGCAGCTTTGGTGGTTCAATGGGGTACTACAGCGTCAGGCATAGTTGTCATCTATTTTACGCCCACGAAAGGTACAGGCACATCATCTTTAGTCCCGAAATTTATGTCTGAAATCTCCTGTAGGTCTGGGATGCCGGTCTTTATCTTTCCTCCTGTATGGGCTGGTTTCGACGGTCGCGTGGTGGTGCATGATTGTATCAGCGTGGCTAGCTCACCGCTCTTCTACATGGCCGGGACCTCGTCCTGCTATGGAAATCACAACGGACGAATCATCACATCTCCCGTTAACCGCGATCTCGATGCCAATGCTAGCACCGTCGGGCGAGCCTCCGTCGACTGACCGGTCGTCACGGACTACGCTTTCATCAGAATCCTGCAGGTCGACGAAAAACACTAGAGCTAGCGTTGACACCGCACCGCCAGACGACGGCTTGGCTGTATTTTCCAGATTTTTTTCGTATGCAGGAAAGACCTTGGCGTTCCTCAACGCGCTGCTCCTATTTGGATTATGCCTAGCGCAGTTGGGCAATGGGTTTTCAAACTGCTGGTGCAATAGCAGCTATATTGGATTGCGGAGCAAAGCATACACGGCTTTTTTAATTCCCAGCAGTGACTTTGCTTCACTTAGGGCGGCATGGGGTGGCGCAATTTTCTTAGGTACTGTAATCTCGTCACTGTTTGCAGTTCTTATTATTTTTGCAAAGAAAACGTGCTACCCCGACTGAGTTACGATACAATTTCTTTATCCTTGTACACATATCCGATTCTATAATTTACTATTCTTTATCGAGGAATACGCGTAGTTACCGTCAGGCGCCTCAAAATGATGTGCATGTACTGGATGAATAGCTGGGTACCTTGGTCCGGGTCCTAATTTTTTGAACAGAAACAAAGAATATCCTTTGATATAATGAGCTACGAGAAAGCCGGGACGCCTGTACTTTCCTCCCAAAGATTCTTCAAAACCATGAAACCCACACCAAACAGAGCTCCCTTGGTCACTGTCTGAGACCAAGACTCTTGAGCCTCTGAAAGGGTATCATCAGCAATATGAGCAGATATAGAAGCTATATCCGCGACACCGTCGTCCATTATCAAATAATGTGAAGTGAACGTCCATCGAAGGCGATGGCCTGCAGCCTCCACCTGCTCTTGCAATTCCGGCGACAGCGTATTTGCGTCATACTGTACATGCAATATCCTCCGTCGAACATTGAGAATGAACGATTCGATCTCGCCTACGATCTCCAGCACATCATATATCGCCCCGCATATGTCCTCCACTTTCTCGGCAACAAGTCCCCAAGCTTGGAGGGGGGGGAAGATGATGTCTGATTTGAGACGTGCAGTCCAGGAAAATAGCCGGGGGAGGGGGTTATAGGGTGAGAATAGACGATCCCGGAGGGAAGCAGTGAACTCGTCGACGAGGTAAGCACGGGTCTGGTGCCATTGTTCTTCGGCTGCACGAGCGGATCGGCGGAACTCCGCAATATAGCGCCAAGTTTCCTCCCAGGTATGGCTGGGGTCACTGAGAGCTCTGTCAAGAGCACGCAGGGCACCGTCTACGGCACTCATGGAATTCAGTATACAACGCATGGTGTTCGCGATATCATCCCGTCCTTGATAGAAGATGTCACAGAGTTCTTTGGAAAGTGAGGAGGTACAGTTGTGTGAAGCATCGTAGAGGGTGAATAGCAGCTCTTGTAATGTGTCGTTTATACAATATATCTTTTTTACAATTGTTGTAGCCTTCTCAAAGAAAGCGCGCTGTTGACTAAAGGTGGCATCGTAGGTATCATCGCTTGGCTGTGAATTTAAATTGAATTAAAAATCCCGAAACAGTTGAATGGAGAGACGTGCCTTCAATACAGAGAGCAGCGAGAGCAAATCATCGCTCCTGCCTCCCTCTAGATCTATCTCAGCCATGGGATTCCGGCGAGGAATATTCAAGGATTGCCTAAGTAGAAGGCGCTACGTATCGTCAAGTCTTGCCAGGGAAGCAGGTAAGAGAGCAGACATGAACAGTGGCAGTTGCACTTGGCACATCAAAGCCGCTGCAAGCATGTGAATGCTACGGGGCGGACTGGGGTAAGAACTACGTACGTAGCCTGTAGGTCCATGTAGATCCCATCTTCGGACTGCGGCGCCCCGGACGATTCCATCTGGGCTAATCGCTTCACGCCAAGATGGAAGGCTGCAAGACGTGAAAAAAAAGAGTTGTCATTTAGTACAAACGATTCTGTCATCCCGGTAATATTGTGAAGTAAGTAAAAGTCCATATAAATCTCTACGTCGTCTTCATTGCTTCGCATCCAGACTGACCTTGGCAAGTAAACTTGCCAAGGTCTCCTCGCTCTTTCCATCTACCGAAATATCATCCGTCTTCTTCAAACTCTCCCTGATGTTTAAAGACGACTCAGAAGGATGATTCATATTATGATGGTGCATGATGGAAGCATTCTGATACGTACTGTCAATTGAATTATAGCTGCGGTAGAAACGAAAAGAATTACCTCCATGACTTCCTTTGCACTCTCCTCCTTATACAATCGCACGTTATCTGACAGCTCCTGCTTCTGCTGGTCCAAGTGGCTGCTCCCAGCGAGAGCAGTCATCCGGTTAAGTGCAGTAATGCTGAATGCCGCCTTACGCCATAGCTGTTTCGCATTGAGAGCCTTCTTGACGTGTGGTAGTAGATCAGTTGGACCACCACTTGGGCTCTCAGGGTCAGGAACGAAGTGAGCTGATGTGTCCGCAAGCCACTTGTGCTGCAAGCATTGGGTGGCAGTGGGACGGTTAGAAGGGTCGATTGTCAAGCAATCTCGAATGAAGTCCCGAGCGGTATCGCTAACGTTGGCCCAGTATTCATGAGGCTCAAATTTGTAGTCACCGGCGATGATGGCCTCCATCTCCTGCTGCTGTGAGTCACGGTCAAAGGGTGTGTATCCGGCGAGTAGGAAGTAAGTGATTACACCCATCGCCCAGACATCGACAGGCTTGCCGTGGCCAGCTATGCTGGCAATCAGTAGTGGGCGGGGTGACGAGAGATATAGGACATACTCTTTTTGAAGATCTCGGGGGCCATGTAGCCTGGCGTTCCGCAAATTTCGGTCAACATATTCAGTTTTTCCTCCTCCATTACGCGACTGAGGCCAAAGTCTGCAATCATAATGTCGGCATCCTCGGCCTTGGTGCGAAAGAGAAGATTTTCTGGTTTGAGGTCACGATGCACGATACCGGAGGAATGGATGTACTTGACGGCTTGGAAAATGGTGCGAACGAGGCCAGCAGCGTCCGCTTCGTAGTAGTTGCCTTTAGCACATATCCGGTCGAAGAGCTCTCCGCCTGTACAGAGATCGAAGCAGAGATAGAGATTGTGAGAGGTCTGGAAGAGTGTGTAAGCTAAGAGTCGAGTGGATAAAGATGCAGACCTGCTTCAAAGTAGTCACGAAGGGCTACGATGTTTTTATGTCCGCTGGAAACCCTTTTCAAGACGGCAATCTCGTTCCGAACCTGTAGCAACGGTCAGTAGAATGACGCGAAGATACGATGAAAGAGGTGTGCCATATGTTCTCTGCCCTCCATAAGCTTCTTGTTAATGACCTTGCAAGCAAAGTACTCTCCCGTCTGGATATGAATGGCCTCCTTAACGATGGCATATGTCCCACTTCCAAGGGTCTTGCCGGTGCGATACTGATGGAAAGTAGATATCGTCAGGGAATTGAGGATAGACAGGCGGATATACCTGGCAAGGGACGGTAACATTGGATGGAGCCATTATCATTGGAGCGGTCTCTGGTTGCACTGAAGATGATGAGGGGGTATCAGGGCGAGTCTGTACGTGATGGTGAGCGCTCCTGTTTTCGAAATGAGACCTTTGAAGAAGGATACTGGACAGAGTCAAAAGAGGGCGAAAAGAGGGCGATGGAGGTAGAAAGCAAAGATGATATCTCTGATCAAGTCTCGTTTCACTTCAAGCATCGCACAGCCACATCTAAATCGGTCACGGTAGACTTACCTTGTGTGCAACGTCCGCCTGCCTCGTGCTGTCGTCGTTGTGCTTTTTTGCTAATGCCGCTGTGATCTGGCTCCTCAGTGCAACAGCCGTTGGTATGATTACGAGGGGTCCTGTGCGAGAAGAAGACGGGGGGGTGGAATGCTGGGTTTTTGAACTTTGACGGCGACTTTGCTGGGCGCCCATTTCTTGGATGCTGCAAGTATAGGTGCAGAAGAGTTGTCGATGAAATGACACATTCAAGTCTTATACCATTCACTGCCATGCCGACACAACGCCGGCTACGCGTGTCTCCACTTATTCCTCAGGGTCATACCGCGCTCTTGGGTCTCAGGACGACGGTCAGGCTCCGTCGCTCCTCCGTTGAACAGGTCAATTCAATGCCGTCGCTACAGGACCCTTCGTTCGGCATATCTAATTTTACGTTTTCCAAAAATACTTTCGCGCCCACCTTCAAGTTGTTTACGATGAGAATGGACGTCCTTCTGCCACCCCGCTTCAGGATATCGTTTCCGTCTAATCGGCGCTTTGGATTTGCTTCTATCGGCGGTACACTTTGTCTCTCCAATTGTATCTACGCGTTCCATGTTTTCCTCTTGAATCCAACTTCATTTTGGTACTCAGCTCCCTAATATCTTCATTATTACATGTTAGCGACACCCTTCATCTGCGGCACAATAGGCGACAGATTAGAAATCTGCCAAGGTTCGAATCCTGCAGGTGTCTATCACGTTTCAACGCCTTTTTTCCTGACAGGTCATCCCGGCGCCGGTCTGATTTCAATCACCACCGATCAGGAATTTCCATATTCAACAGTCCATCATGGTACAAAAGTTCAAACATAGTTGAGAATGCAGTAATCTTACCATCTGTCTCTGCATTAATACGGGACAGCCCCAAGCTTGGATCTGTCATTTCAGCTATGACCGGTGCTGTAAAGCCCACCAGTACCCCCCCCCCCCACTTGACTCGGTCTACGAGGACCCTCCCAGTCAGTCCTCTCATTCTTTCCTATGGTCGCTACTTGCGCGGTACGCGTCACAGATGTTAGTATCACGCACACAAAGCGAGCAGGTGTAATCTGGCGTAATTGGCTGTTATACCACACCCTACTTAATGTCGTCACTCTTGTATAACCATCACGTCCCCAATGCCTTCCTTTCAAGGGCTCTGTACCGCTCTTGACTCCCATAAGAAACCCTGCAACGCCAGTACCCAAACAGGATTCCTTTGGTGTACTCGCCATAATCAAGTACGAATTCTCTCATCTTTCTCCAGTGACCTCTGCTGAAGCACTGTCGTAGGAGCGCATCAAGTTATACGTCAATTACAAGACCCACCATGCTGCTCTCAATGCCTTCGACCAACACACCATCTGCACTAATTCGAACAAGATCAGGTCATGCACCTCATTAGAGAGGTTACGATCTTGGAACAAGATTCTTGTATACAAGTACCACCTGGTTACCAGGTATGCCTTTTCGTTCAACATTCGTGCGATCTATCTCAATGCCAGTGAAATAGATGCATCGATGCTAGAGCATACTTTACTGAACGCTTCTTTGGGCAAGCATTTCCTTCCACAACGTACAGAGAAGTCAGTCTGACATTTCCGTCTTAGAAACGATATGGCACGTATCGTTGCGTACCACTCATTCTTTGTCCGTTCTGATGTTTCGGCAGGATTTCGGACACAAACAATTCTGGCGAGTGCTCGTGAAGCAGCAATCACAAGTGGAGAGGATTCTAGAACAAGTAGAACATCGGGCCTACGAACTCATTCTGGCATCTCAGAACGCCCTGTGGGTCCTCAAGCAGCCGATAGACATGTCGAAGCCTGATCTGGATTGTTCGGGATACGATGACGCTCCCTTACAAGCCACGAAGACCGAGGAATGCGCCAGTCACTCCGTCGAAAATAGTGGTGACGACCGTCATGATGTCGTGGCCGAAGTAGAAGATCCACTCGAGGTGGCCCTCCGAGGAAAGGCTAACGTTCTAAGGGAAAAAATCTACACTCGAATCTCGAGGTATTGTGCTTATCCCCAATCCAAGTGGTACCATGAACGGCTCCAGGTTATTAATGCTATCATCCGGCGGACCGTGTACACGGACGCATCCCTCATGGTCACATCTCAGAATTACACCTCGGTCATGGAGTTTCTTCGGGACGAGAAGCTAGAGGTCCAAACACTCTCCAAGCTTTGGACCGCACTTGTAGAGCTGCTCACGGACCAGGTCCGAGCGGCGATCGATGACGCCTTGAGGCCGGTGGATGATTCTGCGAGTTATGTCGTCGTCTTGGGGGGGCGTGTTTATAAGGACTTGAGTACAGGATCCCGCCCGCTTCGCAGCTGGGCTCATTTCAGTTCCATAATTCGTTGTTACGGTTGCCTTCGGAAGACTTGCAAGACAGTCAGTTGCATTCTCTTCCGTTTATATAGTGTATACTAACCTGGAACGCAGATGGATGAGGTGATAACGTTGACACAATATACCATTCTTACCTGGACTCATCTCAACCAATCTACGCTCAAATGCTATCATAACATCGATGGTTCGAGTATCCTCATGCTCTGCGGCTCTATCGTCAACTACTTTGAATATTCGGACTTCAGTCATCGCTATTCTGTTACCAAGCACAACGACATCATCGATCACACGCCGCAATGGTCGGAGACCGAGATGAACATTACTGTCTGTATGGGCCTTTCGTTGAACGATCCAAAGGCTGATGCATTCGTCGACGCATGCAATCGGGAGAGGCATTTCATGATATTATCTCGCCGAGGCAAGGAAAGCAAAGTCGTACGCTCAACACCCAAGATTTGGTGCAAGCGTACAAGACGTGCGAATACGCGAGCCGGACTGAAGAAGCTTCCTTGGGAAGAGACGAAGTCCGTCGTGTACTTCCGTGATAGCCTTCTGGAAGAGTGCTGGACACTAACAAGCCTCTCCAAGCGAGTAGAAGACTGCTACCAAGTCGCAGTGGTCGATACAGAGGCTAAGAACGTGACTGGCGTAGTCGCGAAGCTGGCGAAGATTTGGATAGAAGTATATGGGGTCGAGTGCATACATGAGTTATGCAATGAGATTGCGAAGCCGTATGTCAAGAGTGGTGATTTGGAGATCGTGGAGGAGGAAGAAGAAGACACGAACCGGATATGTCCGAAGAGGAATGTGTTGATGCCCGGCGCGGCAGCCGATGTGCATGCGTCATATAGGCGGCTGTGGAAGAAGAGTCCGTGCAGTGGGATTTTTGACGACTGATTTTCGACCGTCGTGTCGCGAAATGGTAAAAATGAGGACTTTCACTGCGTCTCCTTCAATTGAGACAGACGTTTCACACCCTTTTTTTTTTTTTGCTTTTATATTGTTGTACGAAGGAGAATGTACCGGACCGTATGAATGCCTTCTTGTGTGTCCTATTCGCTCGTGACGCATCAGACGGCATCTAATGTGACCACGGTAGAACATTAGCAAAAGCGAATCGATTTAAATATATATGACGCACCACGAAGACATCGTGCTCACCAAATATGTGGTTCCCACTGGTCAGACTCCTGATTACCCTTCTACTCGCCGCATCACCATCTGTCGCAAAGAAATGCGAGATAAGTCCATTGGGAGAAGGTCTTGACGATACTGAACAAGTGAGTTGCATCCCTTCCTTCCTCGAATAGATCTGGAAAATTACCGATGGAGGTCGAAACTGCCATCGAGGAATGTGGGCGACACGGTTGGACCGTGCTCAATCCTGGGCTGTATAACATTACCAGGTACGCATCCCTGGATCCGTTCATCGGCGTTACACTTTAACTCGATCATCAACAGAAAGATGACGTGGGATTTGCATTCATCCAAGGTCGATCTGTACGGGTATTTGAACGTAAGGGTCTCATCTTCGTTAAGGCGGCTTTGATTGATATGAGCTACTGCGCATTCACTCAGTTCCAGCCGGACATTGAGTATTGGTTGGATGCAGAGAACACATACAGGGTGGTTTTTATACAGGTGCCTCGTTTCCGACTTTCTCCATCCCCGCCACCTGATACATCATCCCGCCAGAGTCAAGCCTCGTGGTTTGTCGTGACAGGATCCGACTTCACCATCGACGCGCATAACGAAGGTGGTATCCAGGGTAATGGACAGGTGCGTCCGATAGAACGCAACACGTCATCCATGTTTACACCACTGAACAGCCATGGTGGGAGTACTTCACGACACACACCAGGGCTGATGGCGATGGTCGACCCCTATCTCTAACTCTCTACCGCGCGACCAATTCTCTGGTGAAGGACTTTCATATCCAATCGCCGCCATTCTGGTGTAACGCTGTAGCCGAGTCGAGCGGTATCAGATATGAAGGGATGGTTTGTAACGCGACCAACAGCAATCCACAATTTGCAGGTCAGAAGTGAGTAATTTCCTGCATCGACTTGATGAAGCAATGAATAGAGAATGTTCAGTATTGTTCCTAATACGGATGGTCAGTGGATTGCCTGTGTTCTGAATAGAGGCCGATTGTCCCACAGGGATAGACACATATCGAAGCGACAATATTACACTGTTGAATTGGGATGTAACGTGTGGGGATGACTGCCTGGCTATCAAAGGAGTAGGTAGTAAGCCATTCTGCGCTCTTTCATTGATGGCGATAGAACTCGACCAATGTACTCGCCCGAAATATTACCTGCCGCGGAGGGAACGGGATTGCATTTGGTTCCTTGGGGCAATATTACAATTTGGTGCGTTTGGTCCGTGTTTTATGTAGCAGAAGTCTATAACGATTCATAGAGCGACCAAGTCGACAACGTTCATCTAGAGGACCTGCAAGTGCGTATCATCTCTGTCTTGCACGTTAAGCGACTGACAAGTGCATTGTAGATGATAAGAATAGATGCAAACGTGCAGCCCAACATGGAAACCGGCGTGAGTATGCCAGGATGCACGAAGTGAAATGGTTTACTTTGGAGCATTTTCAGGTTTACTTCAAAACTTGGACTGGTACTGTCAACGGATCCCCACCGACAGGCGGTGGCGGAGGAAAAGGTGCGCATATACGCATTCTTTCGGACCGCATCTGACGGAATTAGGTTTTGTATCCAATATTGTTGCCAAGAACGTGCTTTTGGACCGGGTGACCCTACCGCTCCATTTGTATCAAACGAACGGCGGACATAGGTGCGTGGCATGCAACATTCTGAATCAAAAAGCTCATCAAATGTTCATAGCGGGGACCTACCATCTCTGATCACTTTTGCGAACCTGCAGTTCCTGAACTGGAGCGGGACCGCAATGACCAACGAGAGTAAGTGTACTTGTTTCGTTGAAGGAATGGACCTTACCACCATACTGGGACGCAGTTGTAGACATTGAGTGTAGCACAAGCTGCGATGGTATACTCTTCAACGCGTTTGATGTTGAGGGGCCTGAGAACGAGGCACCAGAGTACATATGTCAGAATGTTACGGGATTGGAGGGATTAACCGGTACGAATATTTACCCCGCGAGATTGAATGTCGTCAATGATTCTTCTTTGCCAGTAGCTTGCAACGAGACGTGACCGGCGATTGTATGCCACAACAATATAAAGGTCATGACAAACATGACCACGTTTTACAATGTTCACCTCCGTTCCGAATTGAGCGGTACCGGTCAGAAGAAAATACATAAAGTAGCGACAGACAGTATTCCTTGGATTCATCCTGGTTTAAAGACAGGTGAAAATTGAGGCCGACACATGATGAAAATGAATTGCTGACCGATTCCGTGTCCGGGTCGTTACCTCGGCCTAAGACAAGGGTGCGTGGTTCTGAGAATGTGACTGACGGATATCGGAGCGCAATACCGTCCATTGGTTCGGATTCATTTTTGTCGGTTCGAAACCGGACAAGTCGAGATGGCTGGATAAGGAGAAATCTTGTTGCCCTTGGACGCGTAATTGACGATCGAAAGCTGGAAAAGCTGAGAAACTTGAAATATATATACCAGTCATAGGCAGTGAGTGATAGGCCTGCGACGGGACTGGATGCTGCCTGGATGTAAAAGTCGGGGACCTCAGTCAGGGCACCTGGCACAATAATTGATGACGTGATATGGTAGCGGGTGAACCAAAGGTGGGGCATTCATACTCAGGAGGATCGTCCGCTTCGGAACTTGTAGTTGAATATCTGCGGCGTCTCCGTGTGATTCAGAATGGCGATCATAACCACAAGAGAAAAGCAAAGAAGAGGAAAGAAATTTCCAGGTAGCCGTACCGTTAGAGGGGAAAGACGGGGAACGGGTCGCGACAAGCAAGATCGCGGTAGCTTCGAGGGAACGCGGGTACTTGTTCCCCTTTGAAATGGACTCGTCAGGCAGCGAGGGGGAGCAGGCAATATCCGGAAAACGGACGTAAGATCTAGATCTTGATCAGAAAAAAATAAAACGAGTGAAAACTACGCCGGGAGTAAAGCGAATCTAACTTGAAATTATCCCTTCATGCTCCTTCTCCCGTCAGTGTAGCCATTGCCTCTGCTGGAGATGGTTGTGTACCGTTTGGGATGCCCATCGTCGGGAAACGGGTGACGTGACCCGGGTGTGACGAAAACGTGACAGACGTCGGTTGATTGTGAACCAGCTTCAACAAGGGCGCAAGCCGACACCTTCTGCTCAATCCCGCCACGCTATCGCTTTTCCAGTGCTCGTCCCGTCTTCGCGACCCTTTGCTCTCTTATTTCCTCTCCGTTTCGTTGGATATGCTACCATAGAGGTCTGTCTGCGCCCTTGCCAACTTTACGCGTGGTATCCTGATTCCTTGCTGCTACTAATAGAGTCTGCTCATCGTGCTACCCATTGTATGCAACTTTCTTTTCCTGCTCTTCTATCATACTGATGATCTCTTAGTCGTGTATTCAGGCGAGCCTTTCTTCTGTATACGTGTGCAGTCCCGTCGTCGGGGACCACTCCACCTTTTTTTTTCTCGGTGAGAGGCACCTTCCGGCTATTACACAACGTGCTGATATTTCCTTTGTAGTGGACTTTGTACAAGTGCTCACATTCATTGCAGGAATTGTGACTCGCTTGAAACCTATCGACAGTGAGCATGTCATTTCACATTTATCTCTTCACTGAAAGATCGCCTCGACAGAATCGTCAAAACATATAATATATTACATATGAATCAATCCTACCCTACAGCTTCGCAGTCTCCCTTTCCCCATCAACAGGCTCATGGCCAAGGCATCAACCCAGCAGCTCTTCTCTCTGGCGCGGGAGGTATCAACCCCGCCCAACTTATGGGCGGCATGGGTGGCGGCATGGGGGGTGCCATAGGGGCAGGAATGGGAGGTGGAATGGCCACCAACATGAACATGATGGCTGGAGGCGGTGGCGGTGGTATGAGCCCTGCCCAAATCCTTCGTGAGAGAGGGATGATGAATGGCGGTGGTGGAATGAACATGAACATGATGAACATGGGAGGAGGAGGAGGAGGAGGAGGAGGAGGAGGAGGAGGCGGTGGTGGTGGAAATCTCAACTCTTCAGGGATGGGCATGGGCATGGGTGGCATGAACATGGGCAACCTTGGAATGGGCATCTCCACCCCGTTACCCAACATGATGAATACCCCCGGCAGTGCCCCGCCTACGAACATGGTCGACGGCATGTCTATGCAGCGCCCTGGTACGTCGATGGGTAGCATCACCGCGACGTCGCTCGGCGGTTCGATGAGCGGTGGTGGTGGCTTCGCGAATCAGTTTGGTGGCATGAGTAGTGGCAACATGATGAGCAGCCAACCCCAGCCTACTCCTGCGGTCTCTCATGGACCACAGCCCGGCATGATGAACCAGCAACAGCAACAGCAACAGCACTTCAGCATGATGCTCCAAATGGCGGGGATGACTCGCGAGCAGTTCGCAAGCCTCAATCAGCACGACAAACAGATTATGATGGAGCGGATGTCGATGAAGATCAAAGAACGGCAGAGGCAACAAGAGCTGCAGATGATGGCGCAGATGGGAGGCATGATGAGCCAGCAGCCTCAGCAGCAGCCCCAACCCCAACCCCAGCAGCAGTTCCCCGGCGCTGGGTTTGGTAACGACAGACCTTCTAGTACAACTTCACATGGTCCCACTATGATGCCGCCTCCACCACCAGGAGTGCGCCCGGGGACTGCGATGGGTATGCGACGGGCTCCCAGTGTCGACCAAGTTCGTCCTCCTAGCCGTATCGGAGACATGATGAATCCGTCGATGTTTCCCAAAGCGTTGCCTGATCAGCAACCCGGAAATGCATACCCTCAGCACGGTCACACATCGCCTGTCGGTGCTCGCGTTGCAGGAAGCCCAAGGATTGACAGTACCGGCCCGAACATGTTCCCTCCAGCGGGTACAACTAGTGGTGGGTACCCAATTGGCAGCTCTGGGAACGTCTCACCGACGAGACCCATGTCTGCGAGTCCGAACAGTGTTGGTTTTGTTAGCAATGGTGCTATGAAAGGAACGCCTGCGCTGAACAGAGTAAATGCTGTCCCTCAAACACCCACAACTCCGCGGATAGCAACTCCATCAAATATGAATGTGTTGGTGACACCACAACCTCTGGCGCCGACCCAGCAACCGATTCAGCAACCGCCTGCCCCCACGCCTATGCCTTCTGGCCCGTCTTCAATGCCGATTCCTGTCGCTCCAAATGCTTCTACGTCAACTCGCGCTCCTACACCTGCACCGACCGCACCGACTACAACCGCTACTACATCTCCTTCCGCTGTAGCGTCGGCGGACCCTACACCTGCTATTGCGAAGCTCCCTCCACTGCCACCAACAAATCCAACAGTGACAGAAGTCACTACAGTTCCACTGAAAGACTCGTTGAAGCTCATTCCAGAGTTGAGCGAAACAGAGATCAACGACGTCAAAGACTGGATGAAGCTTGATAAGGAGTACGAGAACGTGTATGAGGAGATGCGGAAGCGGATGGCAGCGGAGCGGGAAGCGCTAGGCAAAAGGTGGTGGGAAAGAGGAGGTGGCATAAATGTTGGTTTGGGCGCTGTTATACCGGCATGGGGAAATCGGGGAAGAGGCTTTGATGTCAGGTATCCCAATTCAAGACCTAGAAGGGATGGCAGACGAGGCAAAGTCGCTAAGAGAGAGGGGTTGAAGCTGTGTGTTTTTTCATCTTCTATCTGTTGTGATGCTTATCATTCGTCAGGCCTAGAAAGATCGACGCTCGATACGCGAACCTGCCAGAGCAGCTTGTACCCATCCGACTGGAGTTTGATGTTGAGCAACATCATAAGATGCGGGACACGTTCGTTTGGAATTTGAATGGCGCGTCTATCCGTCTTCATAACAGAGTTCAGTTGCTGACTTTTATTCCAGACCCCGTGATCACTCCAGAAAATTTCGCACAATCTGTGGTTGAAGATTATAACCTATCTTCGAGCTATCATTCCGTCATTGTTAAATCTATTCAGGATCAACTCAGTGATTTTAAAGCACATTCGACCAATTACGATGGCGAAGGAGGTGATTATGTTGCCGACGTTGCATTGGCTGCCCCCGAGAAAGGATTGTTGGATGAGGAAAGCTCGTTGTGGTGGAGGAAGTGGCGAAAACGGGTGAGGAAAGATTATACTGTAAATGGAGCCGAGAAGGCTCGAAAAAGACGGAAAGTGGTTGAAGACGAACAACTCATGAGCGTGGAGGACTTTCATATGGATGAGAACGAGACACACGAAGATATGAGGGTCGTCATCAAGGTTGGTTTCCAGAGCTATATCGCCTGGAAGGGTTTTCACTCAATTGTGCTAGCTGGATATCATTGTCGGGGCGATGAAGCTTGATGACCAGTTTGAATGGGATATAGAAAATCCGCATGCGTCCCCTGAAAGTTTTGCGGACATATACGTTCAAGAACTGGGGTTGGGTGGTGAATTTAGGTGTGTTTCCAGCCTCTCTGGACAGAATGGTAAATTTAAGTTGATTCAGAACTGCCATCGCCCACTCTATACGAGAACAAGTGCAGGCGTACCAAAAGTCCCTCTTCCTGGTTGGACATCCTTCCGATGGTACACCGATACAAGATGACGAGCTGCGACTATCATTCCTTCCTGGTTTATCATCAGGTGCTCGGGCACTAGATCAAGTGCAGTCGTTTACACCGATGCTGAACTATCTGAGTGACGGCGAGATCGAGCGGCACGAGAAGGAGCGTGACAAGGACATGAATAAGCGGCGAAAACGAAATACAAGGGGCCGGCGAGGCGTCGCTTTACCAGACCGAGAGCCGATCAGGACCTATCGCACGCCTGCTATTGGGTTCCCTGAGCTGGATCCTGCTATTCTTGCTCTTCAAGTTGCCGCCAATGCGCCCACGTCGCGCAGAGCTGCAGCCGCGGCTGCTTCTCTCACCATTGCAAACATGGTGGCATCTGAAAACGGAACACCCCTCCTTCCTCAAACACTACCCACCGCTCCCCAGCAACCACAGCCTGCTGCCCCCAAGGAGAAGAAGCCAAAGGGGCACTTCAAAGCTCCTCCATTGCCTCCATCCGTCTTACGGCCCCGGGCCAAGCTCACGTCCGTGCCTCCCTCCACTGCTGCAGATGGCGCATCTTCCACATTGGATGGCGATGCTGCGCACTCCATGAATACTCTCCCGAAGGTGGTGACGGCGAAGAGGGCAAAAGAGTTGGAACGGGAAGCGAAGGAGAAGGAATTTGCTGACGGTCAGCACGCTAACTTCATAGATGGTGTCTGGCACTGCTCCAACTGTGGTTGTCCTGAGAGCATCGCCATTGGTAGGAGGAAAGGACCGCTGGGCGATAAGTCACAATGCGGTACTTGCGGTATGTGCTTAAATACAGTTTTGGCGATGAAACTGATTACCCCTGTTTTAGGCAAGTTCTGGCATCGGCATCGTCGTCCTCGGCCGGTCGAATACAACACAGATCCTGATTTCCATTCGAATGTCAAACGGGACAGTGAGCTTGCGAGAACAATTGGCAAGAAGAAGGGAGGTGCTGCTGCTCTGCGGGCACAGAGTGGAACGGTCCCAACGACTCCAGCTTCAGAGCCTCAATCCCCCCGGACCAAACCAGACGAAGAATCTGCGCCAAGATTGTCGCCTGTGCCTCCTCCGTCAAAAGCGGAAACCGCCCTTTCTCCTGTGTCAACGACATCAAGCGCTTCGGAGGCGCCCTTGGCTCAACGGGCAAAGGCAAATGGGACCAGTAATAGCCATACACCGTCTGTTGCGCCTGCTTCTTCTGCCCCCCCTCCGGCACCTGCTTCCACATCACCGCCGCCGCCGGACGCCCCTACTTCTGTCCAAGAATCATCGGCGCCACCGCCAAGTCAATCTGGGCCTCCGGGACCACCTTCTCAACGGTCGTGGGTGAGCAGACTTAAGCCGTCGTCTTTGTAGAAAGTGTTCTGATGATAGCCGGTGCACAGCCTCCTCAATGGCTAGCCACCTGTATGCAAGGCATTCAATATCGTTTCCCATCTGATAAATTTGAGGTGGCTCTCCGCAAGGTCACAGCGAATAGTGACCCAGAGTGGCGGATAAAATGTCTAGATTGTCCTGGCAAGGTGTGTTCTGGTGTTCCGGCGAGTCGGCCTGCTTCTGACTAGTGTATGTAGTTGTACAAGCCTGGTCCGGGCGAGACCCTTTCAAACTTTGAGGTACACTTGAGAAATAATACGCACCGACGGGTGGTGGAGAAGCGTGTTGCTGCTGCTTCGTCTGGGTCATGATAGTGTCCACCTGCTTTATCCGTTTATCTGTTTCTGACTCTATAACCTGTTGTTTGCTTGTTACTTACTACAAGGCTGTGTGTATTCTTATACGTTTTCTGTAATTATGATATGGACAGGTACAGCGGGTGAACACGATCCATCTTTCCTTTGCTTATTCGTAGCTTAACCGACAAGAAGCGATTATCACACGCTTCACAGCGGGAAGGTTGAGTTTCCTCGGATTTTTCTGTGAAGTGCGTTGGAAGCATGCTAAACGCTCACATAAATCTTGGTAGGAAATTACCAGGACAAACCATCTATACCCAAACCACAATGACTCCAGATCAAAGATATCTACGTGTATTACTTTGGGATGAAGAGCACGGAGTTGCCGGCCCGGGTCGCGATTGGTGCCACATTCGCAGAAGCGAAGGAAAACATGATTTGTTTAGCTTGCCATCATCACCGCACTTTCTGACGCAATTTATCTCTTGGGATACTCCGTTTAATAGTTCTAGGTCGTAGAGTCGGCAAAGGACATCAAGACTGACGAGAAATTTTCCAGGTGACTGCTAGCGCCCGGATTCGCATCTTGGAAAGGCACCTTATCATTCTGTTTTGCAACCAGCGGTTGTAGTAAAACAAAACCAGGATGTTGGTATGACCGAAGATACTACGAGAAGTTTGGAGTCTTGATAATGCCTTTAAGGTTTCGTTTCGGAAAGTGAAGGAAGCTCTGATAATGAGGAGCCGGGTACGCTCAGTGTGTCAGAGCCACGGAAGGGCATTGTCAACGCCAATACAGCCGATACAGTTCCCTCCTTTCAGAAGTCATCTAGATATGACGAGGTGAATGTTGTCATTCCTAGAATCTTTTTTCAAGCATAGCGCTGATCTCATGTACTAGCGTAGATCACCAGGAGTCAGTCATGTGTGACCATGCACTGAATAATCATAATGCAAGCCATGCAGGCCTTGTCCAGGGTACACTAACTTATGTTTTTTTTTCCTTCATTGCCAGTCCTTCGACGTCGACGCTGTGCCCATACGTAAACGGATAAGAAAAGGTGTACAACATACGTTCGTACTCCTTCAACTCTAGCTAACGGTCTTACGAAGGATGCCCTGAGGAGGGTACATGCTGAGGGCACGTTATCGTGGAAGAGGAGGAGTACATGAAGAGGAAGTCCCGAGATGAATATGGGAGAGACCCAGAGACATTTTACAAGTATTGGCCACAGGGATAGACGTAGTGTGGCATGGATGGCAGTATGACTTATGGGTGCTTATCACGGCACGGGTCCGTCACCTTGTACGTGCGATTTCTTTAAGTGAGTACCTCTGCTCTTCGTTTGCGTCTTTCAAGGGGACCTGATCCACGCTCGAAGGATTTTGCAGCCAGAGGAATAGCTACGATGATGAGAGTGTTCCTGGTTCTCGATGATCCTTGATAATACTGTCGTTTTCTATCGTGGTCATTGAAGTCTAATGATAATCATCTAAACGGTACACTGTGTCGTTGAAGACATATTCTCTAGGTTGCAAGTCCTGGGTTCTTCACAGCGAGGCTCTCTTCTTTGTCTCCTCCGCAATAAATCCGGCGACCATAGCACTGTTCACATATTCCGTATATGAAGTTATCTTAGGAAGTTCACCGCCTTTGGGAGCCGCAAACTTGAAGAGGAAGATGTACTCGTTGTGCCACTCCGTTCCGAGCTTGGAAACACTATCGGATTGAGCCTGTGGATCATGTCAGTCGGGATACCAAGGGAAGCCGCACAGAGCCTACATGTGCTACGATGGTGCCTTCTCCGGCCTCTATGACTTCATGTACTTTCAACTGAACAAGCCATTAGGTCAAAGAAAAAAGGATGACGATATGGAGACTCACAGACATGCCATTGAATGCTGGCAGCACGGATGCGAAGAAATACCCTTTAAACTGGGCCTTGTTCATAGATGGGACTGCCATCGCTTTAGGCAAGAGCGTAAACGTGAAGTTGTCGTCATCGAAAGTAGCTAGAAGCCTCTCGGCGTCAAAGGCATCAAAGGCATTGATGTACTCGGCAAATGCTTTGTGACTGGCAGAGGCGGTTGCGGGAGGTTCATATGCGACCATGGTGGGCGGTTACAGCAATAGCAAGGACCAAGATTCTGTTATAATACTGGAACCGAGTTCCTTGTCATCCGGTACCTCCAGTAATGCGGAGGCCGAGAAATGAAATTGGCCAGAATAACAAAAGAGACAGTCCGAGGAGCCAGGTAACAACAAGAGACAGCCTAAACGTTTGCTAAGCGATTGTTAAATTTTAAGAATTTCAGGAGAATGTTGACGCTCGGGCCGAATACTCCGAGTCTGTGGCGTGGGAACTTGACTCTTTGTTTCCTATACCCATGATATTGAGCCATCTTGCTCTCCGTATCCGACCTGTCCTCCAGCGCCGTTTCGCCAGCTCCAGTTCCTCCCCAGGCACCCACAAGCTATGCACTCTACGAGTCGATAATATCCCTCGGAACTATGATGTTACTCGCATTCTCAACTCCATCAAGGCCAACCCAGTAGAGAAGATTATCGTAGAGAATAAATGTCTCATCATCCGATTCCTTTCCTATCAGATGGCGATGCGCTGTGTCGAGGAAAACGATGGTGTCGATGACATGTCGCTACGGCTGATTGGCGCCATGTCTGACCGGTCGGCGTTCTTGGTCGCTGCAGTTGGATATGGAATATCACGGACGTGCACCGTTGAGAACATTCCACCGGGTATCAGGAAGGGAAATTTGAAAACTTTAATTACTCAAGACAAGCCTATGGAACACTGGCACTACGATAAGGGGAACTTTCGAGCTGAGATGCGCTTCATGGATCTCTATCATGCATGGCTTGTGTGTCATTTATCCCCTTTATGCTGACCCATTCATATCTTCCTCCTCACAGGCTAGCGCTGCCATCAACCAAAATTCCGTCCTCAAGCAGTGTCGGATAACCTACACCAACGAAAATGACATCTATATGTTTCCAGAGTGGTACGCGCCTCAGGAGGAGAATCAGTCGTACGTGAGGCGGATCGTCACCATATCTAACATCCAACCGGGGATGTACAAAACATGCTGGCAGTGGACCCAGGAATTCGACAAAATTTCTCCGACCTTGGTCTATAGTGGTTATTGGCCTGGCAATAGCGTAAGCACGCCCTCGTCGCATATACCTATGCGATATTCAGACTTCTCAGGAAATGTTGCTCACCTTCGCGACATCGGCATCCGCACAGCAGTTTGTGGACATGTTCCGGACATCGGCAGAGTCGCTACCCGTTCAACTTAAGGTGAAAGAGGACAAGCGAGATTCCATCAACCGCGGTTTAATCACAGCTCTCGGTCTTGGTGCCTCTCGAAAAATTGTGGTCGAAATGGATCAGGGTCACCTACGGGATTGGGACGAACACGTGAAAGCCTACGGAGCTGTAAGACGACTTTCGGCACATTGGTCGTACGTCTTTAGTTTGTTTGCTTCGGTGTACTGTCTGAAACAGAAACAGAGCTGTGTCATCTCGGGGCGAGGCGACCTACGAATTTGATAGTCTGTTCAAAGCAATGAGGGCTATCTTTGTTCTAGCGAAGGGCGGAAAACGCTTGCCTCAGTTTCGGGGCGTCCGGCTCAATTTTTATGGTGCCAAGCATCTAGATCCTGTCGAAATAATGTGTCGGCGGTGACAAACTGGCGACACAATTTATTTGAGGAGCGCTCTTGGAAATGTGATCGTCGAGACCCAGGCTTCACAGCTTTGTGGGTGAAACAATTAATTAATGGACGTGATGCTTACCTCTTGGTTGATAGAAATTGACAGCTTCGTTGCGAGGAAGGTCAGGTTACAGTTGCCACTAAGTGTCCTCGCCTTGCAGGATATACAACATGTTTGATATACTTGCAAAAGAGAGAAATGCAAGTATATATTGTCTTCTGTCTGAAATAAGGCATGATGTTTTGAAGCAGACTTCTCAGACTCACAAACCGAAGACGGTACTAATCGATACCTCCATGGCATGAAAGCAGGGAATTGCACACTACTTGGAAATCTGCCACCTCTCTCTGAAACAGATCCTGGCCTAGTGTATGGATTTAGCGATGTCAGATTCCTGACAAAGCCGCCGCAAAGTAGGCTCACTCTGCAGACAATCAAGTCTTATGCTATTCTGATCTACCCTGGTGGGTAGTATGGGGGATTTATTGATTTCCTGTTTCTCATCTGTAGGTCTTTCAAGTTCCACAGTGGCTTGTGTTGCTCGGCTTGGGGGTTGATAGTAACTGACCAGTGACTAGATGGTAGTGAAAGTCTAGTTTCAGTGCAGGTAGCTGTATCCTTGTATCCGGCGCGCCTGATGATACCGTACCGTGTAATGATGAGATGAGTGAGATAAATAATGATACTATATTTAACGCAATGTATAATGAATTCTTGTTACATAAACATGCCAGCATGGGACTGGTGCTGGACATACTAAGTATTAAGTTCGGTGGCTGGACAATCGCGATTAGAGCCAAAGCCAAGAGCGTATCTTCTCGTATAGTTGAATGACAACATTACGGGGTATGGCGGTGAGTTTCTCATATGACAAGACTTCTTTCAGTGTTTGCATACTAATGGCTAACCATTGAGGAAGCTAGGAATAAACTGAACAAATGAAACATAGTGACAAAGGAGGAAAAGGCTCACTCGTGCATGTTTTTCCAAAGGCTCTATCGGAACAGGGGGCGGCTCGGGGGAATTGGGAGAAGGGATAGAGACTCGAGGCGGAAAAGAATGTACACTTGGGGAAGGAGGTACAGATGGCACACTCCTTGTCTCATGCTGGTTTGCTTCTGGTGTGTTCGAAACCACAGGTTCGACGGGTTGATTCGCCACAGATTGGGCCCGTCTCTGCACGACAGGTATAGTCGTCGAAGCCCATGATCCGGTAAGATCAGGGGAGGACGAGGCAGGAGATTCGCCACGGCGTGTCCCCAAATCTGAGAAAGGGGATGATTGCGAGATACTTCCGAGATCCACTGGCTTCGCGGTTACAAACACCTTGAAGAAGCAGACATCCACGTCTTGGCCGTCTGGCACAGTAAACGTGAATGGATTCATACCGCCGTTCCCGTAGCCAAGAGTCAATGTTGACCCCTTCTGAAGACAAGTGTCAACGGATCCCTGCTCCTCCTTATTGCTACTAGGGCTCATTTTTGAGGAGTACCAAGCATCTAAATGATTCCAAATGGAAGTCAGCCATAGCGTGGTGGGTATGTATGAAACACGAACACACCTATCTCAAAGCTGGTAGCGTCAAAGTAGAAGAGATACACATAGAGATCGATATCGGATACGTTACGGATTGTGAACGCATAGCTAGGACGTCGATTCCAGGGGAGAGATGGGTCTACGACGAACTCAATGGGCTTTTCGTCTTCAATATCAGACAGCAAATTGTCTCCAACTGGAGTCAGACTGTGACCAATACGCTCCAGTTTATTTATTTCGATGGAAATGAACTGGGCTACAGGCAACGGACTTTGAAGTGTAAGTTGAGTGGTGAAGCGGGCAAAGCGACTAATGATGCTTCGAATATGCGCAATATTGTTGACCTGAGAGGCACGAGGGAACCGCGAAGCAAAGCCAATGCTCGGACTGAAGAGATCGATTCTGTTTCCTCGGTCGAAAAAGACGACTTCGTCTTTCACCCTCAGACAGAGATCTGCCTCGTCTGGGGTTCTGACGGCAATGACGGGGACTGTAATCCTCGGTTCACAATCCTTACTGAGGATCTGGGTCAAAAAGTTCGAGTCATTGCAATAGGTGCCAAAGTGGGCGCCGGAAGCTTTCAGTAATCGCGCGTACCAGACGCGACGATTCTTACTAGAAGTCAGGAACGCGGGGTCCTGAGGCACGAGGAGGGAAATGAATGTCTCTACTTTGTCGACAGTAGCAGTCGTAAGTGAATGCTGCAATTCAGAGAGGTCTGTTCTGAATATTTCAAAGGTAGAACCGACAGTTATGCCGTGAAGCAGTCCGGCGTGGAGCATGAGATGAAGTTTCCCGTGCTCATGGCGGCAAAGAATCATGGAACTATCAGCTGGTTCTTCCCAAGAGTCGAACAGACGTCGAAGGGTATGTCTCCCTTCTAGATGCGGTGTTTGACTATGAGTTATTCAGCGCAAAGCGATACGATTAGGACCAACACTTACAACGTCGGCATAACCAGACGATGCATCAATGACCTGTACGTCAATTCGCTGGCAGAGATTTTTGCCATGATCTTGAGCAATGCGCGAGTGAAGATGCCTTGACCGTCTACCTCCCAGGCCGATTGACGACGGTTGCATGCAGCCAACAGTACATGCGAGTCCCAAAGCGAACCTGAAAATCCTGACGTGATCTTGACCCCGGAAGATCCCCGAGACAGCATGGTAGTGTCACAATTGGCGGAAAGCTTTGGAGGGTTAGGGATCCGACGTGACTTTGCATTCAGTATATCGGCAGGTTGGGTTCCACGATTGATGCCAGCGGCATGACAGCAGTCGAGGATCAAGGTCTACACAGCCATGAATTCCATTGAGTTTTCTAGAGTTACGCCACTTACGATGTTATTCCCCTTGGCATTTGCCAACTCCAGTAGAAGCTCGCTAATCGTTCGATCCGGAATACCCTCTACGACGTTGTCATTGACGTCCCGAATCCCAATATCCGTGGGACAAAGCATTTCTATTTCGTTGTCATAAGTTTGCCAATCCGTCCATTCATCTGGCTTGGGAGCCACCGCGCCATGCCCGGAATAGTATATGATAATGGCAGCCATTCCTTGCGTAATTCTCGGATTGCATATAAGACTTCTGAATCCGCTGATGATAGCTTCTCTTGTTGCCTGTCCATTGCGGAGGCTGATGATGTTTTTCTTTGGGGTTTGCAAATCTTCAAGAAGATAATTCTCAAATCGGTCTGCATCAGCGACGGCTGCCAGTAGATTCTCGTACTCTCCGTACTCGTATTCGTTGATGCCGATGACCAAAGCGAAAGTGCCGCGAGTATCTCTATAACTTGAATGATCAGTCAGCCGTGGCCCCAGCGTTACAGTACTAACGGCGTAGACTCGGAAGATTCACCGCTCAATATTGTTCTTTTTGCTATCCAAGCATTTGCATTTGGCACATCTACCGCTCAATATTGATTATAACATCAAAGTAAGAAGAGAGTTCTTACCAAGTTTACTGACTGAGAGCAGATTGTTCTCCATGGCATAATTCGCAAATCGTACGTCAAGTGGATCTTGTCCCTGCAGGAAATGCTATGTTAGCCTAACCTACAGTCTAGAATACGAAAATTGTCGACTTACATCCTTCACCATACCCATCCAATGCCCGTCATGAGTGAGTGCGACTTGTGCACCAGAGAACTGTGAAACAGAGGAAAGGTGTGAATCAATGGCACGACTTCAGGGTAATACCTACATGTTCCAATATGTAATTGTTTATCAGGGCTGACGGATTGATAGTCTAGTATGTACTCGTTAGAACCCAAAAGGTATTAAATGGAGCACTGACGTTCACCTTGTATTGCTTGGAGGATATCTGAACAGAGGTATTCGTCGGTCTGCTGACGTGGGAGTAAGGGATGTCCAAATTCGAATCGTCGTTGGGTTTGTTAACGCCACGATTGACAGTCTGTCGCCGTCTCTGGGAATCTTTGGTAATTCGCCTAGAAGTCATTACCGGTCCGATACCCATGCTTTGAAATGATGGATCTGGACGAACGGAAATCGAATATCCGCGCAGGAAAATCGTCTGGCTCGCTGGAATTCCGGGAGTGCCATCACAATGACTCTGTGCATGGAGATCTTGTTGTACGTCCCAACTGTACATCGGACCCTCCAATCCTGTACCCCCGGCCGAAAACTTCAGTGAAATAGAAGACGAATCTGTTGGACGCGAATAACAAGCATTTCCCCAAGAACGGCACTTGTCGAATCCTGTCACAAGATACAGCATGCCATTACGGATTTGCCGGTGCTGTACGGGGCCGTTGAGATATTTGTACCAGCTATGGGCATTGGCAGCTGCGTATTCTTGGAGAAGATGAAGAAAGGTGGAATCGTATCGCTCGCCGCCATCAGGAAGAACAAGAATAGCGGCTTGAGCAGCCGAACACGTAAATTCATATCCACGTCCGGCCTCAAATTTTACACGAATACTGTAAAATATCTGTCAGTAGGAGTAGCGGATCATTTAGCACCTGCAAGTGAAAACGTACGGTGTCTGGTCAAGTCGGGTCAACGGGTTACCCCCAGAAGAAGCGGTGAGTACTGTATTTTTCTCGTGCATCTTTAGTCGTTTCTCTATAGCAGTCTCTGGGATATCGGTCAGCGGTACGAAGTTGGGAGGAACTCTGCCGGAATTGGAGGGATCGCTTGCATCCGTGCACACATTGAAGAGATATACAAAACCACCCTCATCAGTGAGATACCCAAGGTCGCCAACTCGGGTCCCATCTTTTGAATAAGTAGGAGGAAGGTTAGGATTGTAGTCTGGAAGCCAAAGCGGATAACCACAGCCGAGAGTGGACATCACTTGGACGTAGATGTTCTGATCACTTGCCATGGTGGATGACTGAGGGAAGGATGATTCTACCCGTACAAATGCCTTTAAGCTGCAGCGAGCGTCAGGCATATATCGATCAGCTGCAGGCTTTTTCCACGTGGTTGATGTCTGTGAGTTTTAATGTGAGCATAGAACTGTATTCAGTGACGAGCTGTATCCTGTGTCAACCTTCATTAATGCCCTATTATTGGGCAGGACCGACAACGACAAGTCCCGAATTATTGAATGCAGCGGCTGCGTAACAGGGCAAGTAGAACATGCACCATGAAAGCGACCACCGCATTCAACCTCACGTTTCAAGCCAAGAAGATCGGTTGAAATGCATACGAAAGACTAACATCCACACGATACACCATCCAACCAACCCACGAGACTCTGAAGAAACCTTTCAGTTTGCTTTCAAGTTCAGCTGTCCTCAAATACGGAGGGTTTCAAACAGAGAGAGCTCTGGAACGCGCGGTACCAACACCACAACGAAACGAAACACTGCCAGTGGAAAAAGTGCCTCGGCTGCACGGATGAAACGAGGCGTGCGATTCCAGCACGCTGGTCCGTAGTAACGGACCTCGAAATGTAGGGAGGAGGTCTTCTATTGTACTTCCTGCAGAGTCAATGTGACACTAACTCGTGCGCCAAGGCAAAATCCGAACGAATTTCGTCGTTCTCCGGTTTCTGTGATTGAAATATCAGAACGGACTCGGCGTACTTATAAGAATCTCAGTCTTCAGCAACCTATTGAATGTTCGGATGGGTTCTTTGTCGTTTCCAGTACCTAGGACATTAGGGCTGATCGGTTTGTTGTTTTTATCGAGTCTATTTAGCTCAACGGAGATGAACTTGGTTATGGAAGACAGGCTTGTCGTTTTAAGGTGGGCGGTGAAATGAGCATGGTGGTTTATAATGTCCCGGATTCCTGCAACGTCATCAACACTGCATTCATAAGGACTATGTGAAAGAAGGCCAGTCCTTTCTGTACTCAGGAGAGAATTTCGGTTCCCCCGACCAAAGAAAACTTTCTCCCCGACGGCGAAGCAAAGATCCGCATCATCTGGTTCTGCAGCGGCGATGGAAGCAAGCAAGAGCTCTGGCCCACGAGTATCGTCGGGAACACCGGCGAGGAAGCCTGGGTCGTTGCAATAGATAGCAAGATCGGACTTGCCGCAAAGTTTCACCAATTGGGCTTACCAACCACGTTGTTTATCGGAAGAGAAGTGATCATGAGCTGACTGAGGACTGAGGTGGGATTCAACGGTCCCTCCTTCTGTCGTAACTGCAGTCATGCATGGAGCCAAATCGAATATTTGATCCGTCTTATAAATATGAAAGATAGAACCGGGAGTGATGCCATGAAGAGATCCGGCATGTAAAGCAAGAAGGAATTGTCCATCTTCGCAACAACACGCAATCCTAGGACTATCTGCAGTATCCTTCCAAAGGGTAAACATGCTTCGATGGATATGCTTCCCTTCCAGTTGCGGCCTTTGGCTATGCAGATCGTTCAACATAGATTGAAGTCAGGTAAAACAAATATACGAGCAGCGTGATGTTGTAGGTCAGTTCGCCGACAGATTTTTCCCATGACCTTGAACAGCGCTCCAGTGAAAACGCCTGCCCCATCTACTTCTAAAGCAGTCTCAAGACTGCACGCTGCCAGTAGAACATGCGAATCCAAAGGAGTGCCTGAGAACCCTGATTCGGAGGCGGCTGCCACTACCTGGGACTCTTTAGGCAACCAAAGATCGGAGTCGCAACCTGGAGAAATCTCAGGGGGTCGAGAAGCCTAAGTCTCCACGGTTGGCGCCAGCAGAGTGACAGCAATCGAGGATCAATGTCTGGAAAGAAAGGATATTAATGTCAAGCACATATTTCGGGAGGTGTGACAGACTACGTTATTTCCTTTGGCCTTTGATATTGAACTCAGAAGTTAGCTAATAGTTCGATCCAGAATACCTTCTTTGACCTTTTCTCCATCTGGAAGCGCCATATCGGCGGGACAGGGTATTTCAATTCTGTTGTCGGCACTTTCTCAATTCGACCATTCCTTTGGCTTATCCACTACCGCTCCGTGTCCCCAAAGTATATGATAATTATCGCATTGCCTTGGATTATTCTCCTATTGTCTCTGAGGCCTCTGAAACCTTGGATGATAGCCATTCTTGTTGCCTCCTCATCACGAAGATTATTAATATTTCTTCCAGAACTCGTACAACCTTGAGAAGGTATTGTTTGAATTGGTCGACGTCATTGGCTGCACCTTTCAAATTTTCAAATTTTGTATTACTGTTGATACCGATGACCAAGGCGAAAATATTGCTGAGTTGCTTATCTATTGCTGAGTAGCTAGTCGACATCTATAAAAGGCGCAAACTCCTACGGACTTTGACTTTGAGGAAGGTGCATCTCGTCCTAGAATTTCTCGTTTGTGACCCGTGCGTTTCTCGTTTCCGAATCTGATAGAGCTGTCAGTGATGAAGGAAGAAAATAAAAACCAGGGACACCTTACGACGTAGGTCATGATACCAATCATGACCAACCAACTTCGCCCTAGAACCTTGTTCCTAACGGGACAGTCACTGAGTGTAACAGAAGTACAGGAAATTAGTGAGCATACAGCAACTTCTACTCGCTGTCTGACAGGCTGATGCAAGACGACAAGGGATCAACGAATTTAGGCTATTATGAAGCCTCCAAGGGACTTACCGTCTTTTCGCTCATCAAAGCGGACATTATATTTATGATCTGGCCTGGGTTACGGGTCGAATTAGCACTTTATGAGAACATACGGTGTTATGGCCCAGGGAGCCTAGGATTTGGATGCAAACGATTCGACCAACGTCGAAAATGATGATCTGGGCCTCAGAATTGCGCTCTAATATCGCTCGATAATTGTGCTAACTGTGACCCCGAGGCTTTTGGTATTCACCTGTGACTTGTATGATCGTAGCCGAGAGTCAGTAGGCGCGAGTCGGCTTGATTGCAATAAGGAGCGAGCACGGATGAAGCAATTTGAGAAGGGATAGATTCGCCCAGCGGCTGGACATATGTATCAGAATGACAAGCGATTGAAATATAATGGTGGTTGCTAATTTGGCAGTTGTCTGTACAAGTATAGAACAGTGACCACCAACAGCCATAATTGCGGGCGTTAAAATCCGGGGTAATTCATTCATTCATTTCTTAGACGCTGAGGGATGTCTTTAGCACGAAATCGGTGAAGGCTGACTGACAGAGATAGTATTACACAGATTATCACCAGTATTGACTTAGCTTTGTTTCTATTTTGAAGTAGTCGCTGCCTTTCCTTGATGATATATGAAAGGACTGGCTCGAGTAGGGCTGCTGTTCAGGTGGCTCGATGTTCAAAAAGCTCCCCTTCTTATCCGACGGCTGGACTGAAGAGACTACTTCTGCTACCCTGTTCAAGATAGACAGTCCCTTTCCAACATTAAGCAGAGGTCCGCCTGGTCTGGAGTTTCGGTGGCGTCGACGGGAACAGTAAGCTTGGCTTCACGTTCCTCCAAGGATATACAGGTCAATAAATCCGGAGGGTGGCAATAAGTAAGCAAGTAGGTCTGATCTAAGTCTCGCATCGGGACGTTGCACACCCCGATTGATACCTGCAGCGTGACAACAGTCGAGTACGACCGTCTGAAACGACGGCATCAACGTCGCGTATATGATACATTCAACATATGGAACATACAATATCATTACCCTTAGCCTCTGACAGTCGCAGGAGAGGTTGATTGATTGCTCAATCTGGAATCCCTTCTACGGCATTCTTGTCTTCGTCCAGGAGGCCCATATCGGCGAGACATAGTATCTCAGTTGTGTCGTCAGAGGCTTTCCAGTCAGTCTATTCGACTGCCTTATTAGCTACAGCTCCATACCCCACAAAGTATATCACGATAGTCGCCCTGCCATGGTCAATGTTTGGATTTTGAATGAGGCTCGTGAACCCGTCAATGGTAGCCGATCTTGTTGCCTGAAGGCTAATGATATTCTGTTTTGGTACTCGCAGGTCCTTACGGAGATATGCTTCGAATCTATCGGTGTCACTAGCGGCTCCTTGTAAATTTTCGTAACCCCAAGATTTGTATTAGCTGATACCCATGATTAGGGCGAAAATAGCATGAGTTTGCCTGGCATGAGAAATCTGCTGGCGCCTATATCAGAAAAGCTCGTTATCTTACGGAATAGATACGTCCTCGCCAGAAAACGCATCTTTTGTCTTTGTGAAGTTTACGAAATAAAAACGGGCCAATCGGAATTCACGGCCTGGAAGTGAATGTCAATAAATGGATGATCAGCGATACGACGCACAATGCCACTCATTGCAGTACATGCACGCTTTGCAACCGGAAAATTGTTTGATGTTGGCCACATCGCTTTCATTCTTGCAAACGGCACAGATTTCTCGTGGTGGAATGAGGCCATGACAGAGAGATAGTTGAGAGAAGATAAGGAATCGAGGGAGTAGGCGAACTGTAGTTATTTAAATGACTGCCTTTGCCCCTCTGGTGCGAAAATAAAGGGTCTTTGTTGGGTATTATATACGAGAATGCCGATCATCTCTCGAAGAGAACACAATTAGTCAAAATTCTTCAGTATTACGATAGTTCGTTGTCGGGCAAAGGTTCGATTATTGCATTTGCGTTTATGTTTTGGCCAATCGGTGGCACGCTGATAATCAATACCTGATACAAAAATCAGTGCCTTGACGCGTGAATGGCGCATAGACACACTTACTGCAATATCTCCGCATTTTACAGTCTGAGCATTGCTTGATATCACAATCCTTCCCTGCGATTTTCTGACAGATAGCGCAGGATGGCTTTGAGGACTCCATCGCGTTGGTGAAAGCAATTTGAAACTTGAAAGAATGCCCCTAATGGAAAAAATGTCGGGAACACATGACCAACGCGTGGCGATCAGCGCGCCGGGACCAGGACTGCGATTATTGTCCAACAAATGTGGGTCACACCAGACCTTTGCAAGTATAAAGGGTGGCATAAATGTCCGCTGGCATCGTTATCCCTTCCCACATCGTCAATTCTCCAACCCTTCTTTCCAGTGCTCGTTCTTCAAGATGGCATCCCATCTGCCTATATTGCCTCCCCACGGTCCACTGAACATGGAAAAACTAATTCACTTAGCTATTCCCAAGCCAAAGCCTGTGAGAGAGATCCAGAAAGCTGCCTCTGCCACCAAAACTACGAAGATCACCAAACACACCACTCCATCGACCGACTCGGATCCCCCTAGGCGCACTTCCTTGCAACGCAAAGAAAGCCGAGCCGAAAATGCTCAAGCTGCTCTTCACCGTCACCAGGTTCACGCCAGGACGAAAGCAGTCAAGTCGCGTCGTTCGGGAAAGCTACCTGCGAAGAACCCTCGCTTCCTGACTGGCAGGGACCCCATCCCATCAGAGATTTTCAAACCCAAAGATGATCGCACAGCACGCATTGCATCTTTGAACTCCAACCACATCTTCATCCTTGCAGCGCACAGGAATCAGCAAACGTTTGACAGAAACGCCGCAGAGAAGGCGGTGGCGAAACGCAACATCCAGATGGACGAGCACGACAAGAGTGCAGATTTGTTGAGGAAGCAACTCTATTCAGATGAGGAGGAATGGGGGAATGATGTCGAATATTGTGAACGTAAAGGAGGGGACTTTGCGGCGAGGTTGGTTGAGATGGAGGAGCGCTTGAGGCTCATGGAGCAAGAGGGATACTTCAGTCAGGCCAAGATGCAAGAAAGAGCTCGTCCTCAAGACCCTTCGTCCTGCAGGTATCCGGAACCCATCACTTTTGTGAGTATTGTCTAGTCCCATGACGCGGTCGGCGCTGATTCGGTGTGTTAGTTTGGCACTACGGAGAGCAAAACCTCAGGTCTCGACTACATCGCCCTCTTCAGCGAAGTCACGGAAACCGTCCTAAAGCTCAAAAGCGAGTGCCAGGACAGAGGTGCAACGGAGCTCGATGGGTCCGATGCTACTCGTTGGGCAAAATTCCAATTCGACTTGCTCCAAACTGAAGCATTGGCCAGAGGAGGGTCACTTACCGCCGCACTTCATACTCAATACGAGTTGAAATGGAATTTTCTCAAAGCTGAAAGCCAGCGGCCAACGGCGCCAACCAGCCGCGGCACTACACTCTGCACATTCCCCTGGCCGTGCCTGGATTTTGTCACCACAGTGGAGGATCTTACAGACGAGAGAGTCCACGACTTCTTGTTGGACCCCGTTAGGCCCCTTGCGCCCGTGAACAGCCACATATATATCCTCAAGAAGGAGCTTTTAAGGTGGCATCCGGATAACTTTTCTGATACTCTTGACCTGGTGAGCGACGGGCACAGGAAGAGCATTCAGAAAGGAGCTGAGATAGTCATAAAGCTGATATTGGATTTGTTGGAGGCGTATGCTTGATCTTCAGGCTTTTGATATTCTTTACTTCGTCAATCACCTTGTCTAGAAATGTTATTCAGGTGTGAGTCTTCTGAGCGAATAAGATAGATTTTCTCTCATACTGTGACCGCGCGCCTGGCGAGCCATCCATCGTAGACACGAGGCAGAGGCGCATCACTGGCGGCTTCCTCCGTTCGCGCCGTCGTCTTTCTCGAACTCCGCAGACTCTGACTGACCATTCCCTGCGACCAAACTCCGGTTGTATATCTGAGAGACTTCTACCTCAAAGTCTTTTGCTATTGGATAACCTTGTTCCTGCATCTCTTTCATGGCAATATCATATCGATAATCTCCGCGAGATGCACACGTCACGATGATGGCCTCGTATGTCTCCTGAATGGGCTTGAAACCTGCGGCCTTCATTTCCTCCAAGTGGAAGAACGCGTCGTCATACACCTCTTGCGTTAGGCAAAGCTCTATCATTTGCCTGAATGTCGTTGCGTCTGGCGGGATATCCAGCTCTTTCATACCCTGTAGCATGATGTGACCGAGTTGTAAATGCCGCGCTACTATGCTACCATCGAGGAGAGTTCGGAAAGTGTCTCGGTCGGGGACGACGCTGTAATCGGAGAAACTTTTGTATGTGCCAACTGCGCGCTGGAGGTCTCCTAGCGTGACTGCAGCTTCAATGATAGCGTTCAAAGCAACGACGTCTATGGTGGCCTTTTCGGCCTGTAGCTCGTCGAGAATGGGCCAAACTGAATCTAGCGCGTCTACGTCTTTTGATATTATACGGAATATCGGGAGGGCCGTCGAAGGCAATGGGAGTATGTTATTGGAGCGCATGACATTCAAGGACAAGATAGCCTCTTTTAGACGGCCAGCACGACAAAGGGCCTCGACCAAGGGTGCGACATGATATTCTTGCCATCGAACTCCGGCAACCTTTAGAGCGCCCAGGACTGTTGTGGCCAAGTCGGACAGACCGTGCCGGGCTGCTGTTGTGAGCACTGCAAGACAAAGACCTTCATCCGGGTTGATATTGAATCGTTTTACGACAATGTCCCAACACTGCAGCACCCCTTCGTCCTATTGACCATGAATCAAAGAAAACCGATGCATCGCGTAACTCACCCAAACGGCCTCTGCAGAGGCAATCAAACAGCTAAGCCATGGCTCGGGGCCAAGTCTTCGGATGGAAGTTGCCTCGAAGTCGGTTGCAAGGTCCACTGCCAACCTGCTGTACCCCTGCTCAGCTACGACGACGACGACATCCTGGACCGTTTGAAGTGACGGTTCAAAACCGGCCAGCTTCATTTCATGCAGGAATTGTAACCCAATTTCCACATTTTTACTGGCCGTGAAGAATTGAATAATCAATTGGTAGGTTTCGCCATTGGGGCGTATACCTTTCTGGGCCATCAGCTCGAGGATGTACCAAACCTGTGTGGTCGTTTTGTCCTTGACAGCCTAAAGATTCGGTGAGCAAGGGAAAAATAGACGGCACACCGGCTTACGAAAATGAGGTGATTGAAGGTAGCGATGTTAGGTTCTACCCCGCACGACACCATGTCTTCGTATACTGCAAACGCATCCAATGAGTTTGAACCATACGCAATTGCCAATAACAAAGAATTGTAGGTCGTTGTATCTGGGGAAATACCGTTTTTCTTCATGTTCGTCGCTACTTCGAAGGCTGATCGTATATCGCGCCGTTTAAAAGCATCCTGTATTGCTGTATTACACCGGGCGAGGCTAGTTCCATGTCGGGATTGTTGAAAGACTGTGTCGGGCTCAAATTTCCAGGGCGTACTGTGCAGTTCTATAGACGAAGAGGGATCTGCTGGTTGCGTAGCAGTGGAAGCAGGTCTCCTGGGACATCCTGTAAAAATTTTAAGGTAGAGGTATGTAAAAATGCGCAGACACATACGGGGCCCCACGACAGAGGTATATTGAAAGTTTTTCTTCAAGAGATAGGAATGGCCGCGTTTTAGCGACGACCGTGAAGAAGAGAGCATTGACGTGCCGGCTCGAGGTTGTGCCGTCGGAGAGGCAGGGAAATTGATGCCAAAAACAAAGGCAAATAGTCGCGTGACAAAGGGCGCGCAACGCGTTACATAATAAACCGTCGGCCTGTCCAGTTTGTCGTCAATCGGTTGCATGGTGTCCCGGACCGGTATCAGCACGTGAAAACTAGACTTTTACTTAACGACGACGACGACGACGATTCGGTGTCCCCAATGGCTTCCTTGGCTTCCCAGCCCTACGTTTTCGATCCTAGGCCCAACTACCCACTGGTATCAACACTCAAGCGATACTGGAAACCCTCGTCGCCATATCTTGAGGACGAGGATGCTCTGACATTGATATTTGCTCATGGATCCGGATTTCACAAAGAACAATGGGAACCTACTATTGAGGATTTGTTCTCCTTTATTGAAGTACATGGTGGCCTTAACATCCGTGAAGTTTGGTCGATAGACGCGTCCAACCACGGCGATGCTGCTATATTGAATGAAGAAGTTCTGCGGTGGGGTTACGAAGAGACATGTACGCGTAAATTATTTCATCTTCTTCAAGTGACGCAGACGCGTGGCAGTTCGATGGGAAGAATATGCTCGCAGTTTACACGCTCTATTAATGGGATTGGGCACCGGTGTCGACGTAGACTTTACCAGTCGTCGTCTTGTGGGTATAGGACATTCAATGGGAGCTGTATCTCTGTAGGATGCCTCATTGTAGCTGGATTCACTGTTTCTGATGATATAATTACAGACTTTTGTCCATGACGTTCAATCCTCGTCCCACCTTCGAATCTCTAATTCTGGTTGAGCTGATGACCATGAACCAAGATCATAGCTATGCTCCCGGAACGTACCTCTTGAATGCCTCCCAAAATCGTAGGGACATATGGCCGTCAAAGGAGGAAGCCTATATCATTATGAAAAGCCGAAAAGGGTTGCAAGCATGGGATGATCGAGTGTTAAGACTTTTTGTGGTACGTACGTGCAGCATGAACATAATAATGAAGTAGTCAACTTATTGGTCAAAGGAACATGGGCTTCGACCGCTGCCTACGATTGACTACCCAGACCAGGTAAACGGTGTTACTCTGAAATGCTCTCGAAAGCAGGAGACTGTACGTTTAGCCTCGTTACCAAGAATTTCATGAATACTGGACCTGCAAGTAGGCCTGTTACCGCGACAATTTAGGTTTTTCGCGTGCCTACCGTGGCATGGCGTATTTCGTCAAGCTGCTACCTATACACCTAATCTACGGTGCTATTGATGACATCCTGTACGCATTACGGCACTTCTTCGTCTTCATCATCATGACACACTTTCAAGGCCGCCCAAAGTTAAAGACGATGTAATTAACAACGCATGTGGGGGAATCGAGAACTTGGGATCTGTTTCCCGAGTCGAGGGTGGAGGTCATTTGGTAGGTATCCATTCTGAGGCTCGTCGAGGTGCCTCAAGCTTCCTTAGGTTGTTCAGGTGAACCCTAAAGGTTTGGCAGAGAAGATTTGGGCAGCATTGACGTCCTCATCGAAAACTGCAGCTCACGCCAAATTATGACGTGCAACTTGTAGTCTGAATCTTGGCTTTCCACCAATTGTTCTAGAAATATTCGAATACTTTGAGCACTGTCGAAGTCCATCGATATAAATGGCAGGTCGGAGAAAATCTTGTAAGATACCAGGTATAGTTGTGTACCCACTAGATATAGAACAAGTTTCATCGGAGCATAGCAGCGCTATGATAATGTCCGAGATCAAAGTGCGACAACCAAGGCGCGATTCCAGCCCTTTTTGACATTCTGCCACCGTCCTAACCTGTGTTCCCTTCCCATGCCTGCGACTAGCAAATATCGACCGGCATCCCTCCGCTTTGATACGTCAGAGCCAGATTGCCCCTCTTTCGTCCATGCTGCCGCATCAAAGAAACTTTGCGGGGGAGAGATGAACTGCAGAGAGTTGACGATGCCAAACGCGGGTATTGTGCCCACTAGAGAAAAGGACTTCAATTTGGAGTCCAGTTTCCACAGCCGTATGTCACCCTCCCATGAACCTGAGGTATGAAATGTGAGTGTCACGAAGACGGAATGGAAAGGTACAGACCAGATGCGAACAAATCGGAATATCGAAGACTGGCCAGAGCTGTTACCCACCGGGGTGTTTTGATAACGCCCTCGGTTTCAGAAGAAACTTCGTTGAAGCCGTGGCTCAAAGCTTGGGTGAACACTGGCTTCTTTTTCTGCGTCACCCATAGACATATAGATCTAACAACAGGTAATAAGCCTTCTTTTCGCTGCAATAATGAGAAAAGACGTGCCCACTGTCTCCACCACTGACGAACATGGATTCGTCGATCATCGCGATACATTCAAGGCGCCCTTCAACGAACTTCATCGTCACGTCCCGTTTTGGTTCAGGCTCGCCGTCGTCCTGATCAGCAAGACCACCTTCCAAAACATCTCGCACGCGACTACGCCCTCCGCCCCGAAACACGAGCTGCGTCTCTTCCACTATTTTCCAGTACCGCGCTGTCTTGTCTCGTGCACCCACACTGACACAGGTCTCCCCTCGTAGGGAATCGAGAGCAACGACATGATCCTGATGACCGAAAAGCGTCTCGACATAGCCCATAACTCCAGGGGATAAATCGAATACTTTTAGCGACCGGTCCAATGAACCTGTGTATAATTGATGCGTTCCTTTACGGAAAGATAAAGCCTATGGAAAAGTAGATTAGTCCGAGACGGAAGTCCACAGTAGAGAAGTAAAGAGTACCGATATTGTATCCTTGTGACACATTGGCCCAATGAAGCCTCTTATCCACTGTGCATTCTCGGCATCCCAAACTCCGAGTCTACGATCCTTTCCTCCACTGGCAAGGTACTTTCCGTCGTCACTTAGAGCTAACGTCAGAACTTCATCGGTATGACCCTTGACCTCCTCCCCACCAGATGTCTGCACTTTCCCCTTGCCCTTCGTCTGAACCCGTATTGAGTGGAACATTGCGGCCTTCTTTTTAGAGATCAGGTCCCATTTGGTTATGGTTCCATCCTTTTCCGATGTGAAGAGATATTGACCAGATTCTGCAGCCACAGCGCATGTAACGGAAGATTTGGATGTTTTGGTGCGAAACACAGTCCTGAGAGGTTCAGAAAAGTCAAACTTTGGGGGAATACGTCAGTCAAAACAGGTGATATGTTGTAACATAAAGTGTACGAACGGAATCTGCGATAAACAGATGTATTTTCCCCGAGTGCTCCAATACGTCCTGCTTCAGCCTGGCGGAAATGAGTTCCCGGTCGATTTCAGCCGCGTCAAATTCACCGTCGGCTATCCAAAATGTTCAGCAGCTTGTCCCGTAAAGTTGGAAATAAAGACACGCACCTAGTTTTAGCCCTTCCTTGACACCGTCGATATACAACTGAGCCAGTCTCAATCGTTTCTCTGCTGGTGTCTCATTGGGATCCTCTTCCCCACTGACCTCCTCATCGTTGCTCTGTGTCCTAAGGTCCATATCATCTATGTCTCCCGCGTCGTCATCGGTATGGTCAGAATCCAACTCCTCGTCAGCGGTCTTCCTCTTCTTCTGGACACCATTGGGCTTAGAGCCTTGGAATCTAATACCGTTTTGTTGTGCGCCCTTACGCGGGACTTTTTTGGAGTTACTGGGCCCTGCATCATTTGTGCGCTTCCTTTTTCGAGGTTTGGACGATGTGAAGAAAGAATCAGGCATGAGATGGACGTAGGACCTGGAGTGCAAAAAACTGCTGCACAGATTAGGAAGGAGCTATTAATTAATTATTTATTCCGTTATTATTTGCTAGCGACGCTAGAATCCGCTCTGGAGAAGACAAGATCACACACCCTTCAAATTCAAATTTGTCATTATGACGAGAACGTGGGAGGTATTGTGATTTGTGTTAGGCTGTTGATCACTGGGCAGACAAACTCACGAAGAGCTTCCTCTACCTGTGCCATGTATTTATACTGTTTTCTACCTAATCTGGTACTTCCTCCCCATTTCCTCCCTCATGTCAGCATGCCGAGACATGCCGCATCACCAGAATATCGCAACAGGAAGGCTGTACCAACTAGAAGACAGAGACCTTCTGCCGACTGGCATCACAACAGCATACGCAGTCGCGAGAAGAGGGACACAGCACTGCCATCCTACCCCAGATATCAGTTTCATGACATAACGTTCTTGCTTTTGACCACAAGCTGTACCACAAAAACAGCGAGCACTAGGAGCAGCAGCCAGCTGGGTATGTATCGTATTCTTCGTCTTTGAAGCAAGTATCGACCACGATGCTCACAGGAGATGGCGCCTTCCCGCCCATTGTCCTGGCCTCAAGGCCATCTTGAAGAGGACTTTGACCTACCACCGTCTTACGAATCCGTGCTGAATGCAGACTTTGGTGAATCGCCAGCGCTAGCGCTGGTGCAACATCGAGATGCGCCTCTCCCGCCTCTACCACCCGCCGAGCCGAACCCATCCGAGCCGGCACCATCACAGCCGACACCTCCCCAGCCGGCATTACCTGATTTGAGTGAACCAATCACTTACCCGCCAAGTCCTCGCCCGCGACTTGATCGTCGGGCCGATGCAGCCAACAGCCGACAGTCAACACCTTCCCAGTCGGCATTACTTGATTCGAGTAAACCAGTCATACGCCCGCCGATTTCCCGCCCCCGACGCGATCGTCAGGCCGAATCAGCCAATCGTGAAACTCCCCGGCCTCCGCCAATCCATCCTCGTCGACGTAGCACGCGAAGCCCACAAATACCCGAACCTATTCGTGAGCGACGGCGGAGGCGAAGTGCCCGCCCTACGCAACGATCTATCACCGAGCCCATATCCCAGACAGCCCCCGCCAATCCTGGCAGATCCAGCGCAGTGCCACAACTTTCGACCTTTGCATCTCAGCCTGACCTGCCCTCACCTCTTCTGCGTACCTCCACTGAGCTCCTACTTCGCGCCCGAAAACGCCAATCCAGTTTTTTCGCGTCCAAGTCCAAGACGGGACGGGAGCTTCGTGAGGCCATCAAGGAGATCATTCCGCAGCTTATCGACGGAGAAGAAGGTGTGCTAACCGTACTGAAAGATGCGTGCCAGTGTACCGGCGGTAAACTTGATCTTGGCAGTGTCTTGAGAGACCGGACTGGAAAGGTCCGCGTCGGTAGTCTCAGCAAGAATGCTTCTACCGCGTCGTTGAGAAGAGACGATTCAAATCGGTGCTTGCTATTCGCTGCTGTGAAGAATGTAAGTGGCGGTGGGATCTTGAGGGTTTTGCTCTCGTATGCAGCCCCTATACCCCTTAATTCACCCACCATGGAAGATATCAGGCTTGCTTGTCTCCTTCGTGGAGAGGGCAATGCCTTCTTTCAGAAAATTCGTGGGTGGATAGGGTTAAAGCCGCTAGTCAATGTCATTGAAGAAGGCGATGCAGAGGGTTTCCGAGCTCAGTTCGATTGGGACGGTCAAAATGTCGAATTCATTGCGCGAGGCCGGATTTGGTCTATCTCATACCAGAGTCAACCAGTACCCAGGGTGGTCCTGTCGCTCTTATCAGAATCCCCGCCGACGTGGGTCGATGCTCGTCTTGTCACTCCCAAGACAGAAATATTGCTGCGGTCAACAACACAGCTAATCCCTGACCGTTGTCGTCGTGGTAAGGATCTGAGTGTTCCGTGGACGGGCAATCTTGGCCGAGGGAGATGTCAAATGGAGGCGAAGCTGGAAAAGCCTCGGGACGATGGATGGTGTGTCGTATGCTAGCCGCGACTGAACTCAAATCGCGATGGACGTAATATTAAACCGGTTACAGACTTGATTGAACTTTCACTTTTTGTTCATCTGCCAGGTTCGTCGTACACTCCCGCGGGTCACAACGACCCACGAGGTATACTCGTTCTGACGGAGTCTTTCAAATTATGGACTAGTAGGGCGAGCGTTACAGAAGTACAAATTGTTCTATAGCAATACCGTGATCAAGGGATCTTTATGAGAAGCGTACATATATTATTGGTCGTAACAGAACGTAGGCAACTGTTCATATCCCCCGCCTAGGAAATATCAGGTAAGAGTTAGGAATGGTGTTGGCCATGGGCATCCTGTAGGACAAGTCCGGAGTTCCAGCGCAAAATGGAGTGTTTAAGAAGCTAGGGACATGGTACGATGGAACATGAGCGGCAGGGCGCTGGGATAGACCTACGCCCAGCGACGATGTAAGAGAATATTTAACTTGTTAGGGAGACATCCACGCACGACGAAGAACATTATTTGTCCTGGAATAGGATGCCTCTCTGGATAGTCTGGAGGCATCTTCATGCAGAACCTGGCTCGGCCGTGCATTCATTATTACATCCAGTGCCGGATCTTCCAAAGTAGAACGTCTTGGCCATAACTCTTCCAGATCGCTCTCTGGGCTTTCTGACCATTCAGATTGCGCAGGACCGTCTTTAACACTACCAACAGCGGAGCCGTTGGGTTGGAGTCGTTGCCGTCTACGAGTAGACTTGCGACGGTAGACATAATGAGGATACTTGTTCTTGAACTCTGCCTTCAGTTTTTTAGCCTGGTCTTGGTACCATTTTTTGTCTCTCTGAACAGACAGGTTATTAACCAAACTACCCAAGATTATATGTAAAATAACCAACAAAGTGCATTGTGGCCCATTCTTTGCTCAGGATCTTGCTGACGTCTCCAGTCCGTAGAGCATGGTTTTCCGCAGAGATCTGTGGACGTCGCAGACGAGCAAAAATCATGAACGCATTCATTGGTCGCTTCGGCGTTCCGTCAGCATTGAGGGTTTGAGCTCTCAAGGCTTCGCCTGGAATTAAGTGTCAGATACCCGTATTTCTACAGACGAGACTATGGGAACGTACAATCAACAAATTCTCCATAATCAGGAAATAGATTGGTATGGTCGGAAGCTTCTGGTGTCAAGGGAGAATTTGCATTTCCAGAGGTCCTCGTAGTGCTGATGTAGCTGGATTGAATGGTGTGGGGCATTCGAGAAGCAACGATGAATTGGCTGATAATGATGTGCCGATGATCAAATTGATCGAGCACCGCTGAGACGAAAGAAGGGAGGAGGCAAATAGCGACGGGGGAAGGGTCTGAACCTCGCCAGAAGATGTCTCGTCTTGGCTGAGTATTTTCAAGCGCGCTCCCGCTGTGGGACAAGAGGCTGTTGTTATGTTGGCGCTGTTACATATTCAATCCTTTCGCCTACACAGAGTAGCCAGGCATGCAGCACTGCCGAAATGAGTAGACCAGGGGCGGGCGAGGTTCCGAAAGGTATTCAGCAATTGGAGAATTGAGGCCTAGAAGAGCGGGCTTGAAGGTGAGGCCCGAACAGATGATCATTACCTCAGGTTAGCCTGCTAGGGAAAAAGGAATAGTGGCATGATATGATATAACATAACTGTACTATCTTTGCTGCGACCGTATGTCGGTTCATATAAGCAGTTCATATATAAAATGATTAGGTTGTGGGTGAGAGCCTGTTTGCGTCACTTGAAAGGCTTCTTTGATTTGCGTCGGGAGACCAAAGAGGACCAGAGTGCTTCGGAAGTAGTAGTCACTGAGAATACATGCGCGCAACGCAAGGAATATGTTCTGATTGATTCCCGCGGTAGCCACAGAAAAGCACCGAGATTGACATTAATCTCATAACAGTTCTTGTACTCTATTTGCCCTACAGAACGATTCAAATGGCTTGTGTTATCTCCTGGCGGGAACTTACTCACTTCTTTGTTTGAACCTTCTCTGAACCAGAGGGAAAAGAAGTAGGTTCTATCTGAAACATAACATCTCCTTAAGCCGTTCTGAACCGCGGTCCCGCTCCAGGCGGGTCCCGCCCTTAGGCTAATTGGACTCGGCGTAGATGCATGTCGCACCGACGTGCAGACAAGCTGCCCACTCGGAGGTCGAAGTATCATGGATAAGCGTTCGGACGCTTCGGCTGCCGGCTAGCAGAATGTTAAGGGCTGAGGCGCTAACTGACCCGGTGTGTTATCAAGCATTGACTCAAGCGAAAACACTTGTTCAACGGGCTCTACGACGTAGACGTTATAGTCCAAAATCAAGGCAGTGTGCATTGGTAATCTAAAAGAGAACTGATCAAATTAGATGAATATTACAAACAAGAAGCAGACCCACGACAGACTCCCCCGACGGAACCTACATGCATTATCCAGGCATTTGTATAAATGTGTGCTGAGATGAGGCGAGATATACCGCTTCGTAAAGATTTGTGTAGTGGATGCCGGCAAAGGAGTGGCGTTGAGATGTGTTGGATTATACATGTTCCCACCAAAAGGATTGGATTTGGTTGTCGCGCGTGCATTGGATATAAAAGCTTTCGTGGAAGAGAAATCAGAGAAATGTGTCTCGACTTCTTTTCCCATGCCTCCAGATAAGAAGTTTCGTCTAAAAGAATTTCCTGGGGTCCTTTCCAAGTGGTCAAGGTGATTCACAACTCTTTGGGCGATGCCGTATGAGGCGCTGCGGCTATGCTGCTCATCGTTCTCCAAAGTTCCATCATCCTGCGGTATTTACTGGCCTCCATTATGAGAAGGTGGACATCTTCGATTTGGAAAATAATGTGAAGCTCAGTCAAAGACGCATCTCCTTGCATGTTGCCCAGAGCGCGCGCTAACCATTCTAAGTCCGTGAAGACGTAGAATGCAGTCCATTGGCATCGATGTGAACTCGAAGAGTGACCTATTGATTGTCGCACAGGGCAGACCGGCTCATTCCGAGCCAAGTTGGAAGCCGGACTCCTCCGGGCCGAGTCAGACGCTGCATCTTTCATCTTTTATGATTTTGATCATCTTGGAACCGGCACCAGTTAGTAGGGTCAGGTTCAAATGCTGGCTGATACAGGAATGCGACACTTGAAGTCGAACTGGCGATTGGAACAGAAAACTGGAGACATCAAGAACTTCCCCGGGCCGCTGCTTGCTCTGGTACTATACGGGCGCTGAATATGAATACCGACAATGATGTCGCTACCAGCGTTTCTGAGGTAACTCAACTGTGTACTACTTTTCAGATGTTGTTTTTTTCATTCTTGATGCATCCTCGCACTGTAGGCCAAGGGGTCCCAACATCTTCCTCTGCGCGCTAATTTGTCATGATTGCTCTAGCTCGCATCCTAGTTGTCAAGTTTCAGGCTGATCTTTTCTACCAGCATTTTTAAAACAAATTTCTATAGCCTCCTTCTAGCCGCCTTGATAGAGTCGCTTTAGATGCTGTTAATGGATGTTTCCAGTGGCCTTACTGCCTCGCCCATGTGCACGCTCATCCGTCAGCCCTATTCTTCAACCGGCGCCCGGGTCTCCCGAGTAAATGGTCGGTACTCAGCAAGTCAGTGGATAATTCGATTCAACAAACTATTAATGACGAGAAGTAAAACCATCTTGTTTAGATTTCTCATAGCTGGCTGGTTGAAAAGTTCATTCTTTACTGACATTATACACAGAGGACTCTTATGCGGTTTTTCCGGCTTCCCCAGTTAGGGCACCTGGAATTTGTAGACTGGTAATTGTGGCTCAAGATCCGCGTCGTTCATCACCCTGGCACATTTGATCAAGAACTACGTCAGTCTCGCGCCTTACTTGTCGTGTTTAGGCGTAATAATTCAAGTCGGAAGAAACATGGGCCACCGGTACCGGGCCGTACTGACTCGTATGGACTTCGTAGAGACCCAGTGTACGTGCATAATCTATTTAAGGTTGACAATTCGTTACTCATCGACCGCTGAGAAGCGTTTCACCTTTACTCTGCTATATTTAACGACTCATTCCGTGTCATTCATAGCACTTGACAGCCCTATAAATATGGCCAGAGTCTATTCCGAGTCAAGGCATGATACAACCAAGAATACTGGTAGACTCCCGAAACGCCCGAAACGATGCGCGCTCTCGGTTACATGACTTCATGGTTGTGGAGCTAAAATTCGCAAACGAGGTTCGAACCCACAACAATTGATTATCACAACATCCGGGCTTATTGTTATTCTCATCGGTCGTCAGTTGCTGAGTTGAGATGTGTACTTCTGATGTCAGGAAGGTCATCGATAACAATATTGGGTCAGATTTCCAAGAATCTTGAACGTTAGATGCAAGAGGTAAGGATACTAGGCGGAAATTTTCATGGGTAGTTAAGTCAGGCTTCGAATTTCAACAGGAAAAGTGTGGAGAGGTTCTTCTCTGTTACGTTTCGCCAAGGGCGATCAGGAATCCAGGAATATAGTTTCCGCTGGTGTACCTTGGTGCGTCACTAGTTGTAAAAGCTTCGGAGTTACTAGACTGCGTTCATTTTTGTATATAAGGCAAGATACCTTGAGATGGCTTCTTTCTTTCGTTCACAGTCGTCATCTCCTTACGGTGATTCGATCTATCCGTTGACGCCAGTCCGATTCCCCACAGGCTTTCCGATTTGAAGCTTGCTTACGTCCCGATTTATATTACCTATCTCTATTGGTATCTATCTTGAAGACCCGTCATGACTGACTCTCCTCCGTCTGAGAAGTATGAAGCAAAAGTCTCTGCGGAGAGCGTTCGCGCTACTGTCAAGGATGGTATACCCCATTACATGGGACTTGCTGGGGACAGGCTTCTCTCCGCTATCACCATAACTGCTACTCTTGGTGAGAAAGTTCCTCTCAGCATTGCAAGCGGCGGCATCTGACTTGTTCTAGGATTCCTGCTGTTTGGTTATGACCAGGGCGTCGTGCGTCTTCTTGTCTTGTGATCCATCTTCTTCTGATGAACTTACGATGCGCAGATGTCGGGCATTATCTCTGCCCCTCAATTCTATCGAGTATTTCCGGATCTCAATCCGGACAATGTTGGAAGCAAACATTCGTCCACGATGCAGGCTTTCTATACTGCTATCTACGAAGTTGGATGCCTTACGGGAGCAATCTTCGCCCTAATGTACGGCAACAAACTGGGGCGCAGAAAGATCATCATGATTGGTGAATTTGCATACTTTCACGTTCTATCAGTCGTATTCATTAACGGGGTTCCGGCAGGCGCTTTCTGGGTCTCCATCGGAGCTCTTATTCAGATCACTTCTATGCCTGGGTACGCTGTTGATGATCTCTGTTGCTTCCTATGGATTAGGACTTACGTTTCTCCATATCTGATGTTCAGGCATAAAGCCGGACATCAATTTGTGATTGGACGTGTCGTCACGGGATTCGGAAACGGTCTTAATACCGCAACGATCCCCAGTTGGCAGGCAGAGTGCTCGAAGGCTCACAACCGAGGTCTTCATATTTGCATTGAAGCGAGTATGATCGCCATGGGCACTGGTATCCCGGCTTTTCAGTCTAGTTATTTTATTGGAAACTGATTGTACATATAGTCATTGCGTATTGGATCGATTTTGGATTGTCCTACATTGATACATCCCTCTCGTGGCGTCTCCCTATCGGTCTTCAGATCATATTTGCAGTGCTTCTTGTCCTGGGTATCTCCCAGCTACCCGAGTCTCCGCGTTACCTGTTGTCCACGGGCCAAACCGTCGAGGGAGAACACGTCGTCGCGGCCCTGAGTGCCGAACGCACCGATTCAGAGGCTACCCAGCAGCAGAAACGCATCATTGTTGAAGCCCTTGAGTCTGTTGGAGAACTCCAAATTAAGCACGTCTTCACCGGCGGCCCTTCACAGCACTTCAGGCGTACGCTCATCGGAGCTTCCAGCCAGCTTTTTCAGCAAATTGGTGGATGTAATGCCATCATTTACTTCGCGTGCGTCTTGTCAATGATCTGATATATTCCGATGATGTTCACGCGCTTGCCGTTAGCCCGGTCATTTTCCAAACGTACATTGGTCTCGAGCGAAGGCTTGCACTCATCCTGGGAGGGGTCAACTCTACAGTTTATGCTCTCTCTGCCTTTGGTTCATACCCCATGATTGAACGCCTCGGTCGTCGTAAAATGTTTATGTGGGGTACTGCTGGTCAAGCGCTGTCTATGGTGGGTGGCGGCCTGTGGTGTTATGGCGAGATTCTCAATGCTTCGTTTAGTTCCTCGCATGCTTTTGTCTCATCCCCTACAATGTGGAAGGTGACAAAGAAAATACTGCCACGTACGGCGCCGTTGTAGCGCTCTTCCTCTTCCTTATGGCCTTCGGATGGTGCGGTGTTCCGCAATTTTCAGACTGGTGTCATCTTTTAATATTTGTTATAGCACATGGCTCGAATTGCCTTGGCTTCTGCCGGCTGAAATTAATCCCAATGCTATCCGTACGAACGCTAATGCGATTTCTACCATGACAAACTGGTTATGGAACTTTGCCGTCGTTATGTGGACCCCTCCCATGCTCGATAGCTTTGGTGGTTTCGGCACCTTCCTCTTCTTCGGCATCGTCAACCTTTGCTTCTTCCCTTTCATTTGGCTCTTCTATGTCGAGACAAAGGGACGCACGCTGGAAGAGATAGACATTGTCTTTGCCAAAGCGTACATAAAGGGCGAGTGGTACGTCAAGGTTGGTAACGACCTACCCCGGCTCACTACCGATGAGATCGAGAAAGAGGCAGTCAGATGGGGCCTTACAGGTGATGAGGAGCACCGTACTGGATCGGTAGCGCCATCCGTGTGGGAGGATCAGGGCGTCAGCGAAAAGCCACAGCGTCCTTAGATTCTATCGGCTAACGCTGACTGGTTTATGCCAGCACTTAGTTGGACTTGCATGTACCACATTGCCTTTCAAGTGGCAGGATGCCCCAGGTATGTGCTTCCGTTGTCAGTGTAAATTGTATGCTTCTATGCTGTAGCTAGTATAAACTGTAATTTATCCTACAGCAACGACACTTTTTATGATGCACACTTCTCTTGTGGCTGTGGGATGATGTAAGGTTGATACTTCTCCACCGACCACCACCTCTAAGGTGCCCTGCGTTTCTAACTGATGAATAAATTGAAGCGAGCTTTACCAAGCTCGCCTACGAAGACTTCATCCTTTAGTGCCGTACAGGTTGTTGGTACCAGTGTTTCCACCAAATTGTCGCTTGACCACAGTAGGACATTACCAGCACCTCAAGACGATGTAACACCTCGAAGTCGCGTCGAGCAGTACTGGGCTGCTCGAGCGTTGACTGCGGAGGCCTTACTATCGGCACGAACAGAGCATCATCGGGAACTGCGTACACTTTCGTTCGGAGAAGAGCTGAAGCGTTCAGTGAGCATTGGTTGTTCACGGTTTCGGTGTCTCCTGAGTAGAATGTCGTTGGCAGCGAGAACGTAACACTCTCATAAAAGTAAATGAGGATAAAATCGCGAGAATGGAGAAACTGACAGTGCGTCCTTACCTCATTCACGCGTCCGTTCCTGATCATGTATATTATAACAGTGGGTCCTACTCGGCGTCATAGTATTTCTTGCAATACTAATCGTCTACGTGTCCCATTTGAATCAGCGTCGTGTACAACGTACACAACACTGGCGCTTACCCGCTCATTTCACAATACCTATATTATCCCCTTTCACGTCGGTGGTAGGTTGACATCTTTTCCGTGTGTCACCCAGTTAAACTCTTTATCAGGTCGAGCATGAGGTGTCTGTTATTGGCACGAAGACTATTACTTTTTCTATCACCGTCATCGCTTGCTTTGCATATTTTGTATATCGACATTGGCTCGTATCACGTATTCGCAAAGAATAAGTCTAGGATGGACCTGGACGGTGAATCTCTTGTAAAGCATTATACCGTTGATACCAACAGACTTTCTCTGCTGATACAGCCGTTGGAATGAACTTGTGACATTCTTAAAGCTGATGTACAGTTGCCATAACGTTTTGAGCAAGGCAGGATTTTGATGTATTCACTCGTGTATAAGACACGGGCCCGCTGGTGGACGTATCACCAACAAGAGATGCATTAAAGCCTTCTGTGGCATCAGGTAACCTACCAAGAATCGGCATCTCACAACTAACTTTCATTTAGCCGTGGATGGGTGGCCAGTGACCATCATCTCCGTTGTGCCGTGTTACATATGACAGTTCGCTTGTTCCCCGATTCTTTCCAAAGAACGAGGAAACGACGTTGTAGATAATATTTTCTCGTTGACAGCAGTTTGAATGGCAAGAGCACATGTCACTCTAGCCACCGAGCGAGCTAAGGTGTATTTTAATTCTATTTGAGTAAAATGGATACAGTTCACCCTTTCTTTGTACAAAGGGAAAGAATCGGCTGCCACTACTAGATTCAACCCTGGTCGCACCGCAGCTACCTCGCAGCTCCAAAGTGCCTCGCAGGGCCTGCAACACCCAATTTCATCTGTGATGACTACGGGTTCGAGGCCGACGCCGAAGGCAGTAGTAGAACACCGATAAGTCGGAGGTCGACTTGCCTTCCTCTCACTCGATCTCTGTCAATCAACAACATACACCTATTCTCTTCGGGTGATGCAGAATGTTGTATGGCATTCTCTGCCAACAAATGGCTAGAAATCACCATGAATCGACATGTCTTCTCCGACCATAACTGCGCAGTCGTATTTATAGAATTTGGGAAATGTTCAGGCATCACAGCGGCTTTTTTGGGATGACTGCGCGGGGAGGGTAATGATGACTTTTAATTTTCCTCTCGTCTCTCTTCCACCATCCTTTCATACACGCATCTTTTTCTCGAATCATGGCACGGAGTGGTCATTTCGATTCATCTACTATAAGTCTTTTGGCCAATAACTCATCACAGGGGCTGCGTAGTCGGGATTCAGAATGGGTACAACCTTCCTTGCTTCACTTACAGGTTACTCACAAGCTTTCTAGGCAGATAATCCATATCCCGTAGGGTCAACAGGCTCGAGGACACAGTCATTGTCTGGCAAAGTCCGTGCTGCTTTATAAATAATGATTATTCATTGATGGTCAATAGTTTTCGCTCGGTGCTGACCCTTCAACATGGGGCTCCAACCTGTCACCAAACTTTGCAGAGCCTGATGATGCACTCCACTTGCCCACAGTGCGCAACGGAAAGATGGTAGAAGATGCCGATCTTTCTTTCTCAAGCCGAGGGATTGCCAATGTAGGCTGCTTGACCATCCTTTGTTCCGGAATCCTTGCGTTATTGTGAGACTATGTTGCAGTTGACGTTATTAATCACTTATACTTCGCAGTGTCGGGTATCCCATCATGACGTATGTGCGAGACCAAAATACAACGACAACGACAACGACTACGGCTTTGGGGGTCAACTCTTCAGGCGAGGTCAGTAGAAGACAGCTTACGTTGGGACCTTCTGATGTCCTTGCTATTCAGGTTCCTGACATGGGGAACTTCGGCCTCATTGACGCGGATACCCCCGAAGATGCTTATACCTTCACTTCGTGGCGAGATGGATCTGAGTGGCAACTTGTCTTCTCAGATGAGTTCGAGACTGAGGGACGTACGTTCTATTCTGGCGATGATCCTTACTGGGAGGCAGTCGACCTACATTACTGGGTACGGTCCATCCGAATAGTACCTGATAATTTACTCACGGCTTCTCGCAGGAGACGAACAATATGGAATGGTATGATCCTGCAGCGATAACAACTGCTAATGGTTCCCTTGTAATCACTTTGTCCAAGAAAGAAACACACGACTTGGATTATCAAGGAGGTAAACATGACCTCCCGCGACACGTACTTTAACTGATGTACGCCATGTAGGTATGGTGGCGACATGGTAACTTTCTGGCAGATCTGTGCTATCTGTGTCACTGTATGATAAATTCTTTCCAGGAACAAATTCTGCTTCACTGGTGGTTATTTAGCTGCCTCTGTTCAGCTTCCTGGAATTAACAATGTCCTTGGTTTGTGGCCCGCTGTGTGGTCCATGGGAAATCTGGGACGTGCAGGTTATGGCGCTTCGCTGGAAGGGATGGTATGCATGATATCATCTGCGTTGCATATGGATTAAATTCGCTTCTAGTGGCCTTACACGTACGATTCTTGCGACGTCGGAACGGCGCCTAACCAAACCATTGATGATGAACCCACGGCTGCGCTAACTAGCGGTTACTCAAGTTCGGATTACGCGCTCTCATATCTTCCCGGACAGCGTCTTTCACGGTGTACCTGCGATGGCGAGAGTCATCCAGGTCCTAAACATTCTGACGGCACATACGTCGGGCGCTCTGCCCCAGAAATCGATGTTTTCGAAGCACAGGTTACCGATGACGTTGGATATGTATCACAATCTGGGCAGTGGGCAGTGCGTTGACTTCCCGTGCTTCGTTAGCCGTTTTTGACCATTCTATGCCACAGCCATTCAACAAGGGATACGTCTGGGACAACAGTTCGGACAACTTGATCATTGCAGACAGCAGTATATCGTCATTGAACTCGTACATTGGTGGATCGTACCAACAAGCAACTTCAGTGGTTTCAGAGACAGCTCAGGAATGCTATCAATTACTGACCGGATGCTTTTCTACCTACGGTTTTGAGGTGACCTTCTTCGAAGCTTCGAGATGAAAGCTCGCTGACTTGGGGACATCCTTCTAGTACAAACCTGGTAAGTTGTTGACGTCCAGCTCTAAGGCCGCATGGTGAATTGACACACTGACACTACAATGTTCTCCAGGGTACGATTCTGACGACGCTGTAAGATTTTGATTTTTAACACCGCGTCCTTATGTTCATGCTATCATTTCCGCAGTATATCACATGGGTGAACAACGGATCAGTGGCTTGGACCATAAACGCCGCAGGCGTTGGGGCTGACTCGGATACCGAAATTTCCGCCCGACGTGTTCCAGGAGAACCGATGGTTCGTAAGAGGTTCTGTCGTGTGTCTGATACGTTTCCTTACATGCTTTTGCGATGCAGTATATCTTGGCGAATCTTGGAATGTCGACGAACTTTGGGACTGTAGACTTGGAGCATCTCACCTTTCCTGCAATCATGCTTATAGATTGGATCCGCGTTTATCAGGTTTGTCGAAAGGTTTGTTGGGCATGTTCCGCATGTTTTCTTACGCTTGCTCAGGATCCGGATAATATCAACATTGGCTGCGATCCGGAGGATTTTCCGACTGCTGATTATATCGCGACGTACGTTCACTTCTCTGCTTCCGAGATGCATACTGAAGCTATTTGAAGCTATTCGGGTGCATATACCAATCCTAATTATACAACATGGGTTGATGACTACGGCCAGACATTCCCTAAGAATTCACTGGTAGATAGCTGCTAGATGATATATATTGGTTTTCCGTCGGGACAGTATATACAGTAACATTTTTCATTACAGTGTACTACTAGCGGTCAGGATTTTCTGTCTTATCACTGCTCTCACCTACGCACTACTACGGACAGTCGTTAATCCTTTCTTTCTCATGTAGAGCAGCTTAACTGTTCAGACAACGCTAATATTTGTTGTCTTTGCTAGAGGAGTGAAAATTTGCGTTGTAGAGGATTGTCGATGTCCAAAGCTGCCGACTACTCCTTTAACTGAAAAATAATCAAAAAGTACCAAGTACATGTAATACACGTGGGCCATTGATACGGCCGCACGTGCGAACTGTCTTGGAGTCGCTATCCACGACGAGTAAGCTCGGTTCTCTATTTTGTTCATTGTATGACCGCTAAGGCCAGACATGAGCATCGACATCTCTGTCAATGGTCGTCCCATTGATAAGGGCAAAGGAAGGGCCGTGGATCCGCCCACCGAATGCACGCCTTTAATTCCACATCCCTCGAGCTCGCCATCTTCGTCGGTGACCGACATAGAGCTGTCGCATGTGCAGTCTCGACGAACGCTCTTGTATAAGTTGCTCTACGTTTTCTTTATCTCCCTGCTGCTTTGTACTATCGCTGTTGTCGGCCTCGCATTGCTCGCATGGTCTTACGCTGCACGGGCCTCAGACCTGTCTCCTGATGCAATCATCAACGACGGGCTAGTTTTCGAGGGACCAAGTCGCGTGGATGTACTCAATATGACCGATACGGGTGGAATATGGACTCGAATAGAGGGAAGAATAGGCTTGGACGCTGGCGGCATCACTGGTATGAACAGTGATGACCAGGATAATCTGATGCAGGACTTGTGGAAGTCATTAGGTAGATGGGGTATTCGGAAGTTGGACCGTGTCTCTGTCAGCATGTCCAGTGTACACGTCGTATCTGCGCAAGATGAACGACTGGCATCCCTCACCGTTCCTTCCCTGGAGATAGCCTTAACGCTTGACCCCCCTGCCGACTTATCGTGGCTTCAACCCGTCTCCATGACTGTGTTCATTCAACCGACGACCGACGGTTCTGTCCTGAAATCCTTCGTACAAGAGGCGTGGAGAGAAGGCGCATTCACACTGAAAACAGATGTTGGAGAAGTTGCCGTTGAAGGGGGCGACTTGGGTGGTACCGGCTGGAGGCATAATCTTCGCAGTAAATTCACAGATGTGAACACTGTCATAAAGTTGATAAGTGAGTTGGTGTATTTTGCTGTCTTCATTCCTTTTTCTGATGTGTTTGCTATAGTTCCTAGACTTCCTGGACTACCTCAGCCTGGTCGAAATGTTCCATTTCCTCCCTTAGCAGATCTTATAACTCTTGAATCTTTTTCAGTAATGGCTGTCAATGACGAGTTGACTCTAGAAGCTAGTGCGACCATCATCGATCCGGCGCCTTTATCGTTCAATTTATCTTTGCCACCCCTACCATTCGTCGTATCTCTTCCTCCTGATGTTCCAATTGCCACTGTCATGACTAAGTCATTTACGACAACTCACCCAAATATTATCCTGCATATGACAGGATCAGTACTTCCCTTGCCATCTGGTTCTTCCTCCGTTCTCTCCACTTTTCTGTCACGGTACCTCTCCGCACTGCCTAATCCCATATCTATTTCAACGCCTTTGGTTTCACATCTATCGGTGGAAGCCATATTTCCAGGACCTCAGCCCCAACCTAAGGTTTTGCGCAATGTCACTATTCATGACATGAAGATCAAGCCTAGGGGAAGTAATTTCCTTGCGAGTGGTACCGTCTTTGCACGCGTTGTCCTGCCGAAGGGCATGGACATTGAATTGGACGTAAGTCACGTCCTACCGGATGTGCTGGTGTTCGATGGCGAGCCGCCGCAGAGCAACACCGTCCTCCCCGACCCGCTACCGGAGCATGCATTTGCGCATATACAGCCCGACGAATGGCTGAGGTCGTGGTGTGCTCCGGCAGAAAGCGACGAAGACGGAGGTAGCGCTTTCGCCGTGAGCGCAAAGATGGAAGATGTTCCATTAGAGGTACTTCCTGGACGACAAAAGGCATTTAGCAATTTTGTCAGCAAGGTATTTATCTTTTTTTCTGGACGACACGAGTACTACTAGCTTGCTTTCATAGGTTATATTTGGCGCTGACGGCGCCTTGGCCGGACTTGTAGGAACCGTCGCTGTTCGCGTGGATGTGCCGGGATTACCTTCAGAGGACGATAGCCTGCAACTGGATGGGCTACCTTTTCAGGGAAGTGTTCGTATTGGGAAGAAAAGCACGTTTTTCGTTGACTGAATGGCTCCATTTCTTATGATTCGGACTGACTTTGTAACAATATCAGTACTATAACCACGCATTCCTGTATAGATACGCCATGTCATACATCAACTCTGCATTTTAAGGACTATGAGATCTAAATGAATATGAGCTCTCGTTTTCCTCTGAGTCGGAACTGGTATCTATTGTTACGAGAACACCAGCCTGTAAAAGAAGCTGTACATCACGGGGCTCTTGTTGAAAGATAACATGAACGTTATGTAAAGGGACTCGGTGTTCACGTCTCGAACAAACCAAAGAATGTACTGCATACCAATCATTATAGGAATGGTACTGTAAAGTGCGAAGTGAAGGGCAAGGAGCAACACCGAAACTAGGCTCAAGAGAAGCCAAAGGAATACTCTCAGATAAATCCATCTCCGTCACCGAAGAAAGGACTAAAAAGAAACTATCGAGCACCTCCTGTGTGGCATTGATTTCGTTAAGGTTCAGAGATCGAAGCCTATGCAATGGGATCGTCGAACTCGTCATTCGGGCAAAGCATTCCAATAGAATGGACGCATCTTGTATTGGCTGGGTGGGATCCAAACCACTCCTGACATCCTCCAATGACAGACTCTGCAGAGCCGGAAAATGCAAGCTAGAAACGAACTGAACGGCGTCGTCCACATCCACGAATCCCAAAGTGAAGTGAGACAACGTCAGGGCCGAAATTAAGGTCGATCCTGGTGCGCCACTGGGACATGACCCGATCACCGAAAGGTGGCGCAAATCAGGGGACCCGGCTATAAGGTCCGCAAATTCCTTGGAGGTAGGAAGGACGTCGGGGGCGTGGTACTTGAGCTCAAGGCTGGTAAGGTTCCCGAGGGACGAAGCTGCAGCGCTCCAATCAATGTGAACACCGACGAGGGACAGGTGACTGAGTCCCGGTAGAGGGATCCCACCGAATAACGGTAGGGGGTCTCGTAAGTGTTGGGGTTGGAATGTCTGGCCCTTAAAGGCAAAATAGGCATTGCAGCGAGAAAGGGACAGTCGCTTCAGCGCTGGCAATGATGGTACGTCAAGTTTTTGAGTCTCCGATAAAAATGTATGCATTGGTGCCCAGGTATCGAGAAGGATATCCGCTGCTTCCAGGCGGTCAAGATGCGGCTCAAGGAGTCGGATGACAGATTGCATGCCATTGGAGGTGAAGCCGTGAGGATCTTCTTCCCAGTCCCAAGACGGATCACGGAAATCCATTAAAAGATCAAGCGGGAAGGTATCAGACCTCGACAGCATGCTGTTTGCCCGAAGGTATTGGACAGATGATAATGGGAAATTGAAGCTGATGAATTTCCATAGATCACCGGTCGATAGCGCGACATCCCGCCAGCGGCGGCATGTCTGTGAAACGATAAACGGAGCTGGTATCGTGTCATGCCTAGTCTCCATTGCGGCCAGGAAGAAAATTCTCGCCAACAGCTCGTTGGGAAGCCTGGCGATTGGGAGAGTCGGCGAAGAGTCAATGGAGAGGGTAGAGAGCTGTTCCTCCAGCATTCTTCCTGTGCTGAAAATTTGTTAGACTTCGCTTGGACGTTGATGAACACCTACGAGGACAGAGTGCATCAACGTGAGGCTATGGAGTAGCTAAAGGAGACAGACAACAATTGTCACGTCTTATACGATCAACCTTCGAGGGCCCATCGGGGCCCCGCCGCTGTCTTCGGATATCGGGGAATTATGGTTAAATTTTCAAGACAGATAGGCTTATTTAATTGGTGGTGTTAGAAGAAAGGCAGGAAGAGTTGCCTGAAAAGAGAACAAACACTTGGACGGTTTGAAACATCAGGGTGAGAAATGCTGCTGGGCCGCAGGGCAACCGAGGCATTGAATTGTTGAGAACGAAGCCCGTTCACATGCTTGCTATCCCCACATAGCTCCGAGCAGCGTTCTTTTGACAACATGAGGTCCCATCCGGTCCTTCTCCCGGTCATATATCACTTGCCTATTACCGCCTGTACCTTCAATATCCCATTCACGGAATCCTGTCGTTCAAATTTTTGCAACCCTAATAAATCAGAGACACGATAAGAACGCCTCGTGGTATACAATTATATTATACGCCTAATCCGGGACGATATTTAGGAGCGTCATAAAGTGAGCACGCTAGAAGGAACAAGGAAACGGATAGGAGAGCAATACCAGAGTCCAGGCGTTGAAAAAACTTGAAAATTTCAAGCCCTGACCTCATGCCGATTTGAAACTTCGTAACGACGCCACACAAAAGCGCCGCCACGTGGCCCAATACTTGGGCCAAAGGTTTTGCCATACACAGCCAATTTTTAGCACTGCTTCTGAAAATCAAAAGGAATGCGAGGTTTCCGTAATGTCCTTCGAGAGCATGCATCTGCACTGGACCCACGAACATCGTGACCAGGATCTTCCATCAGGAATCACTGGAAATATCGTTCCATCAGTTTGGCCCATTTTTTAAGCCAACAACTTTACCTGAGGTCTTTCGCGAATCGTTTTTGCGAGCGAGCCGCTTCCGGTCACAAAAGATAAATTTATTGAAAACTATGTTTACTGCAACGTCACTCAAAAGTGTAAGACACTGAAGGGGTATGAAGGTCAAACGCTAAGCATAAATTTAAAAAATAGCAAGCTTTGGCTCAGGTCGCTGCGATTCCCATCAAGGCGGGCAGAACGTCAATCTAAAGACATCATCATCTTAGTGGAAATGAACATAGATGAACCAATTTAACATACGTGTAGTCTGCCGCTAAGTTAGAATCACAAGTCCACAAGGCCGTGCCGCTGGATTCATCGTAGGCATATGCATAAGAGTCAGGACAGTTGTCTTCTGTTGATGCGTTGTAAGAAGAGGGGGATGAATGGTGCTAAAGTTTACATACTAAAGTAGCTGTAGTACGCGACGCCTGCAGCGTTGTCAGTTTACCATGACAAGGAGAGACTGAAATCGGTTGAGACGAACCAGATGAAAGACAGGTAGCAGCGGTATCGTAGCTTCCAGTACAGCAGTTTGGCGAGTCGGCTGTTGTTAGCACAAAAAGTCAGAACGGTATCTGATACCTAGTTGGCCAGGCGAACCTTGATCGCCGTCCAAGTTGGCCTCCTAAAAGGGATAATAATTATTAGTCATAATAGACACGGCTGAAATACTTGGCAGGCATACACAAGCTGATTTACATCCGACGGGAAATCCGGAAGAATCAAAGGGACCCTTCAACACGTCAGGACCTATGTTTTATTCAATAGGTGTTGAACAGATAAAGGAAGAATACAAACAGTTGGGACCCAAATCCACGGGACACGACGCGACACCGCAGCCGACGTTGTTGTCAATTCGCGCAGGAAGATTGTAACCGTCAACCAAAGACACTGAATTCCGTTATGATGATGATCAGCATTCAAGGGACATCACGGGATCGGGGCACTATACCATCGTAATAATCAAGCGAACCATCTCCCTCGAGGGTCCATTCCGCAACCGTCGCGGGTGGTACACCCTTTCATAGATGTCAGCGTATTCTGTCTTTTACACCATACAGCCGTGACTCACGGTACCGGTGTACGGGTCGCATTCAAGGCCGCCGTTGCATCCTCCGTCTAGACATGAATTTGGTCCCGGGTCCGTCGAGAAATCACAGTCTCTGCGTGCCTATGAGAAAAAATATTCGGTCTCAAAACGCAGATTCCTCGGAGAAATGTGGTAAATTCATCACCCAAATTCTGCCTGCCTTCCAATTGTCCGGGACGTAGAAGGATACTGCAGTATATGCAGCCGCTTCCCATCTGAAAAAGATAACCAACATGCAGCAGTAATATCGATAATACAACGAACCCAGTCGCGTAGCTGGGTACGTTCGTGGCGACATTTAAGTCAGTAAACGTCTACAGCGATCTTTGAGTTTCCCTTCAGAATCATAAAGGTAACGGTGAAACTCACGGCAGGCCTAAAAATGGGGTGTTGATCACAATTAAAGGGTCCGATAGAGTACTCATGGAAATTTACCAGATGGTGAAAGGACAGCCATTGTACACCTCGTATATCAGTTAACGAGACGCGAAACATGACAGCGCCGTAGTACGCACCGTGAATGTACGTGCCAAAGTGCCGGATGTAAAGACAAGACCAGCTGCAATAGGGAGTTTCATCTCGACAGTAAGAGTGAAGGTGATCGTGAGGTACACTGAACGTATTCCAGTTGGTTATCCTACTTTTTATACCACGTTGAAGGCCATACCCCAAACAAATCCAAGCCAGGCCCAAAAGCTGTATAGACATGGTCCAAATGACCATGAGGTTCAAGCATTCAATGAACCTGGTCCGCTTCCTGCAAAGGAAATAATCGTATTCATTCACGAAACTATGGTGATGGACCATGCATACGGTATATCACGCTCTGGTGCGCTATAGGGCTCGTGTTGTAGCCAAAAGTAAATTTTCTCGTGCTTTTAGGGCTCTATTTTGGTACACACCGCATGAACATCAACAAATTGGATCACAAGATGGTACTTGCCTTCACTCGGCGTAAATAGTGTTGTTGGGATGTCGACTAGAACGCTGCAACTGACTTTATGACCATACGCTGAGCTTTCTTGTACTAGATTTCTAGTTCGCCATTTCAAGGGATGAAACTAGTTGATTGAAGGCACATGCATCCACGATGGGCTGAAATTCAATTTGGCTTTGAATTTTGCCGGATCTTTAGCTCATTCCATCACCGGTCAGACGGATTTTTGGTGAGCGAAGAGTCTGCTGCAGGTAATAGAAAAGCTACATTGAAACAGATAGTCATTTTTAAGACAGACTCGGAGAGACCAGGGCAAATGATGACGGACTTGCAGTATTTTGCTAAAAGACTAGACAGAGGACAGTTAGGCACATTTTGGAGGCAGTGCCGCGCCCTGAATCCTCATCAAAATCATATGATGATGAGAAGTAAAACACTTGCTTGATCACCTTGGTGTACATGTAGGATCTATATAAAGCCTGCCATGCATGACTATAGCTCTAAATATCAGCAGCTAGGGATTAAAGACACAAAAGAGACGTACCGCGGCCTTGAATTGCCGCCGCTGCACGACAGTCTTGATGCAGATTGGAATTCTGACGGATTGCTATCCGAATTGGCCCCTGCCTGATCTCGAGTAGTACTAGATGTCGTGAAGCAGCCGCGGAATATACGTATGCGAACAGCCACGCCCCGCAGGAAAGAAGTGAAAACGCGAAAAGACTGTTGGGATTGTTGACTCGTATGCGACGATCATAGGGTAAACTTATTTTCGAAAAACATCTAGAGGGAAAGTATTAGATTGAAGGTATAGTGTTTGTTGGCTGCGGGGTCAGAGCTGCAGCGCTTTCTCCCACTTAGTAGCTAACATCGAGATGAATCTCAACAATATCCAGGGAAAGATATCTAGACGCGGCTCAGTCCGATATGATAGCTTCTATTGTTCACGTCGCGGTGTTTGCAGGCACACACTTGGATATGGGAGAAATTAGTCCTGATAGTTATGAGCCACACACGGTAGCCGCGTACCGACTACATAACTACTCGCTTTGTCAACCCTCTAGCGCGAGAGTTGCTGAGACCACATGTGCCTGCTCTTCTGTTGGATGAATAGGAGCGAAGAGAGCCGTCAAACGCACCCAGATCCGTCCAGCCTTTCAATTCCTGGGAACGTTAACTAATATGGACGTTGTCTAGGAGGCCCAGTCGGGACATCGATGTTTTGACAATGTAACAAGCCACAGATATGTCGCCTTAATAAAGAAATTCACAAGTCTGAATATTCTGAGGTACATTTACGTCCGTGAGGATTTTCGATGCTTTCCTGCCTCGTTACTCAAAGAAAAGACTAAAGGGGTGTTGAAGTTAGCGCAGACCTACTTTCAGATTCTAGAAACAAGGTTCTACTCGGACCATGACCACACCACGTATCTTTGGAGCCTGAAAGCACCCTTTTCTGGCTCGGAGGCGACATGCGGCTGTCAAGATAGATACCCAGGCCTTAAAACATCTTCTACCCCATAAGTTTATGATCCAGCACGGCAGCAATATTAGCCCTGTAAGAGAGAAACAAGGTTTCCTACATTTGAGGAAAGTGCAGACTTGTTGGGGACTGCAGGTTTTGATTTCATGATTATCTGCACCATGATAATTGACGTCTACAAAGAAGTCCGTGGTCAATAGAATATCGATGACTAGAAGAATAACATTATCCCTACAATAACAGGACGAGTTCCAGGCGGCCTTATGTTCCTCCTGCTCGAGTATGAAGCCCAAATAAAACATTCATTACTCTGCAAACCCGCTCGGAACAACGACGGAATCCGTGGACGACAATATGATAGAATTCGTACTGGTAGGCTTACAATAAATGTCCTTGTGATAAGATTATCCATGGCGTGCTGTGCGAGACAGCCCCAGAAGAAGTCCATAAGTATCCCAGCACCAGTGAAATCGTGACAAGAATCAAAATAGTGAAGTACACAGAGTCTAAGAATCGTGAAAATCGTAGTCCTGTTATAGGCTGTTGCATATGGAACAATCGAAATTGAGGGTCGTGCGGAACACAGCGGCTGAAAAGATTTCAGTGGAAATCCATCGTGGAACCAAAAGGAACTTACGAAGAGCAATTAGTAACACGAATAGAGCAATGACAGCAACGTATATTGTCCCGTATTTTATTATCTGGAGGCAGGTTAGAACCAGATCTATACAGTCGAAAACCCAATAACACGCACAATCCAGCGACGCTGTCTTTTCTGTTTTATAGAATACAGAGGCGCACGGATTTGTTTTGAGGGACGCAGCCAAACTGGGAGGACAATGTCAGTACATCAGAAGAGCGAGAAAAGAAAAAACCATACATAGTATTGTGGCATGGAATCGATCAAAGTAAGGAACTAAGATAGGGGGCGTCAACATGAACAGAAGAATATGCCCGATGATCAAATCAGAACTCCAAAGCGATAGCTCAATGATTTTCACGATATACTCTCGTGCAGGTTGTGACATGACATGAGCACCGAGACCGCGACCGTACCACCGACCTGTCCACCACGCACGATTAGTCTCGTCGTGCTTGAACTCTCGAGACAGGAAGACAGAGATGAGAATTTTGTGGACAGCTCGCTGGATCGATATGACAGTGATCAAACCCAGTACCGCATGGGAAACATTCCATAGTTCGAGGAACCACTGGGATTGAAAGATTAGTACCTAAATGACTCGTGGTTGATATGATACTGACCAAGAACTCAAAGAATCCAACCATTCCAACGGCGCCAAGTATATGTGCTGTAAACGCCATGACGGAACCGAAGAGGGGGAAGAGTGGGTCTAGCATAGGTCCGAGGAAAAGACTGATGAGGAATAGCGTCAGCAAAATTGCTGCATTCCATACAATAGGCCCCAAAGAAATAACTGCGATTCGGACAAGAGGGCTGGGCGGTGTTTCGCCATTCACAGGGAACGACTTCACAAACGTATACGCGATAATGAAAAGAATAGCCATCACAACGGGGAAGATAACCTCTGAGAAGATGACAGCATGCCAGCTAGCGCGCGGTACGTCACCGGAAAGCTTCTCGGACGGATGCCCAAGTTTCTTCTTCTTGTAACCAGTGATCATTGTCCGCGACAGTCTGCAATATCCGATCCACGAGTTGTTGTGAGACCGAGAGTTACCCCTGGACATCCACCGCAAAAATTCCCTGTGGGTACATGGTTAGAAACTTCAAGGGTAGGAGTAATTGTGCGGTTACCTGTAATCTATTATGAAATCGGAAAAGACAAACTGATGGGGGTTGAACAAGAACGGGGCGACACAAAGAGCGACAATGGATATCCAGAAGTAGATCAGGAATGGCGTCCAGAGTGACAGGGTAACATAAAGCAACATGACCAACGATCGCATGCCAAGGTAGATACTAGGTCCTGCAAACCGAGAAAACAGGATGTTGAAATATATCCTACTAGTGGCAAAGCCACGTCCAGTAGCGATGTAACGCGCTCCACCAAAAGTCAAGTTGCTTAAGATGGAATGGGTGTAAATCTGAGTGGAGAAGATCTCGAACACAGGCGACAATGAACCAAATTGCTTCGCTAAACGGAAAATGGCTTTCCACGTCCCGCGTTCAACCAGTTCTACGAAGATAAGCGTTGTACTATTGTCCTCAAAACATGTCAAAATGAACGAACCTTGTAAGAAGAGGGGTAAGAACGCGATCATGAATACCAGGAAGATACTGAGGATGCAATGTCTGATCCAGTTGAAGACTGGGTCCAAATTGTAGCACCCTGCCTGTCCACCGATGAATTGCCCATCATCTGTGTACCGACAGATAGTAACGCTCGAGTTTAATGTACCCAAGAAAACCACTGGAGAATCTCCCTGAGTTCTGGATCCAGGAAGACAGCCATACAGAACTTACTGGTTACAATGAACAGCTGTATCGACAAGATGACCAGCATATTGTTGATGTGAAACCCGGGATGCCCATAGTAGAAGGTGAGGAACCGATCGATGGGAAGCTGAGTGCCCAGATAATAATACTCTCGACTCAACATCTGTTCACCCATACCCGTTCCAATCTTGGTCTGGAAGTTCAGAATTGTGCCGAATCCAAGATCCCTACCCTTGCCGCATTGGAAGTACTCCGTGTGCTTGATCCTGGCGCCACGACCGAAAGCATTCATACCAGCATATATATCCTCGTTCAAGTGTAGACCTTTCTGCGCCTTTGAGACACCCCCACGTGTGTTCATGAACAACGCGTTCAGGAAATCAGGATGACCGTAGTGCAGCTTGCCACCAATCCAGGCCATGGATCTTGCCGAAAGTGTACCGAATGTCTGCTCCTTTCCAGCTGCAAGATCACCTAGGATACCGATATTCTCCGAGAAGATGTACTCTCGGGCACCAACAATGGCTACGGGAGAACGCTTGAACTCCTTGTGACCCCAGTGAGCATAAGGACTTTGGCTCGAGATGTTGTATTCTTCAAACTCAGACAGAACGTTCCTAATCTTCAAGCACTCCTCGAGGTAATTGTCCTGGTTGGCATCGATCAGCTGTAAGTACTCTCCACGATAGAAGATGATGGCATGGTTTTGATTGTCGGACTTGCCATCACCTAAGATAGGGTTCCCAGGGAGCTCAATACGGAACTTCGGTTTGCGTCGACCAGTCTCAGAGATGAACTCGCTATGTCCATCGATGAGCGCCGAGAAGATCCTGGGATCACCACCCTCCTTCCTAGGCGGCTCTTCCTCAAGATATGCAATCTGCAGATCTGGATATGCGCGTAGTAAGAACTCTGCATTCTCCTGTTCCTCCTTGTTGAACTTGGAGTACCTCTGCATTGAGACCACAAACTTGAACTTGCGGCGAGCCATGCGCTCAAGCTCACGTTCAAGTTTATCCGTATTTCCCCCAAACATTTGGACGACTTCAGGATTCTCGACACGGTACAGAAGTTTGATGGCCTTCGAGTAGTTCATCATACCGGAGACTGTGCGGTACAGGGTTTGAGCACGAAGGGAAGCCCAAATACGTGTTCGAAGAGTAAATTCCGGCGCAGCGCTCTTGAAACCGATAAAGTAGAACGGAAGATCATCCGTCTTTGACTGCGCCTTCTCGTTGTCTCCGAATGGATTCGTGCCGTTAAACATAGCCGATTCTTCAGCCAGAATCTTTGTGTCCCTAACGAAATTCTCCCACTCTACGGGGTGAAGCTGCTTCAAATACTCCAAAAGCGTGACACGGGTGTTCTTGTCCTCTTCACGAATGATCTCCCGAAGCGAAAGCAGAATCTGCGCAAAGGGGTGACGTCATTTCGGAGCATTTAACGAGCCATACCAAACCCACCTTTTCGCTATAGTGTGGCGTGAGAACCGTGAACGTAGGCATAGCATCCACAGGCAGAGGCTCCGGCATGGCTGTCGTCAACGACTGCGCGAAGAACGAAATGCGTCGTTCTGCCTCGCTACCCCTCGGGAAGAATTCACCCTTGAAACCTTTGTCATTCTGTGAGATGAAGAAGGGAGGCGCACGCAAACTGCGTCGCCCATTCGCACCCGGACCACCATCGACTTGGTGATAAAGCAGCTTTTGAACGTGGTCAATAGATAGAAGGTGTTCTCGATACATGGAGATGATGATGGCATTCCAAATTTGGGAGACCAGGACCTACAAGAATTCAATCACTGTCCATATTGAAGACAAGTAAGTTTACCTTGGGCTTGTATTTAACTTCCATATCGTTTGTCGCCAAAAGCTTCGCGTAAATACGTTTCGGCAGCCGAGTGTAAATGTCCTTCCAAGGTGTCCAGATGGAAAGACCCAGCGAGAACGACCGTCCGATGCTGAACACAGTGTTCCAGATGATGTACCACAGAAAAGTGTCCAGGAAGAATAGGGCCAAATCCATAATGTACATGATTGTGAGCGTGAATGCCGCATGATTTGTACAGAGAGCATTCCCCCACAGCCGGTCGTTGCAACCTTGGATTTTCATTCCCACCATGACTCGGATAGGGTCTCGGAAAGAGAGGGTAAGGAAAAAATAAGATTCGACGAATTTGCAGCTAAAAATGAGGAGCCAGAGGAGCAAGGAAGCAATGCGGGGAGCGGTGTCCAAAGTAGGATAACTAGCGGTAAACGTTTGGCTAGCTAGATACTTCCTCGATTTCCCAGCCACCCTGTCTCCGAACATCCTACCTGACGGCATGATGGCAAAGAGGAGGGTCGCGACGACAGAAATGAAGAACTGGACAATGCCGAGAATGAGGGAGAGCTGGCCGCCAGAACCATTGTTTTCAGCAATAGCAATATAAAACGTGGGTCCACACGTAAGGGCAAGGGTGACGAGGAGGAAGAGAAGACGGCGTGTAAGATGGGAGGTATTATTCCAGGTGGTTGGGATGTAGGAGAATTCCGTGAGGGTGGCGAGAATCATGATGACTGTAGCAACCGCACCACCAAGAGCAGTGGCACTCCATTGTAAAGCGGGAACGTCGTTTCCGTTGACCTGGTAAACGGTAGGGGAATTATAGGCCGTATAGAAGTAATAAAGGGATATGTGAATGACCCAAACTCGGTTGAAGTTGACAAGAAGATGGCCAAAGGAGCGTCGTTCGTAGTATGTTTTGAAAAAGGCCCGATTCCAATCGATGCGATCAAACTTCATGAACCGCTGTGCGGGGGCCAGATCCACAAGGCGGGTTTTGTCGGTCAACACAATCCGAGCGATTCCTTCAGGGTACCAGAACAACTGATTCACATCGTCATACCCAATCACATCCTCGTGATCCCGCTCCCTTCTCACAAACTTGCCATCCACGACCTCATACCCTTGGTCCCGAATGAATCTGTAGAGCGGCTTGATGACCGCCCTCAGATAGAGCCCTTCTGGAACAGGTTCCATCCGGTTTTGGCATTCTGGTGAGCGGTAGTAGTCGTCTGCACACTTGAAAATGAAGCAGAGGCATTCGGGGATAAAACGGACTTGAGCGGCCTCTCCCCACAGCAACAGATACAGGGCGATCTGTCGGAGTCGGTCATATTGGCTCATGTTGTTCATGGCCTGACGCCAGCGCTCAATAGCAGTGTTGAGTGACTTTTCATGCGGGGGCCGCTTTCCAGAACCTCCCTTGGATTTCAAGCGGGTCAGACCCGGATTCTGGGTTTGACCGACAGCATCGTCGAGGTCGAGTTGAGCGGCAAAGTACCATTTACGATAGTTCGCATGGTGTCCGCCTATGTAATCAGCGTGGAGCGTAAGCAGTGCTTGATTGGGGGACATGCGGGATGCTCGGCTATCGAGAAGCTGCATAAGGAAATCAAACTAACCAACAGTGTCAGCAGATACTGAACGGTCCACGAAGGGCCACAAACCATGTTTCTCATAGAGTCCCTCTGAAAACCAAATTTCTGGGTAAGGTCGAGGAAGATGTCTTCGATCTCCTCTTTGGACAGCGGTATTTGGCGCTCTGAACTCCAAGCAGGGTAAGCATCTCGACCACCTTGGCCATAATCAATGAATGTTGGTGTCGATGATTCTGAGTTGCCCATCCGAGGAACGCCCAAGGACTCCGCAGAGGGGGCATAGCGTGGACCATAAGCATCGCCATCGGAGTCGGTGTCTTGTGGGGCTTTTGCAAGAGACAGGTCAGCTACGTTGGAAATCGAGAAAACGTAGTAGACGCACGATATGGGTCATAAGCGCCATTCTGATCATAGAAACCAGTATTGCTGGTGTCGGAAGCATAGGTATCTCTGCGACCATAATCCTCCGAGTCATTATCATAATACCGGCGCTGTGGCGGACTGAATGGGTCATTCTGATGAGCGTCAACGGAGGAGGGCGATGACGAAGGGTAGCCCTCCTGGCTGTTGTGCCCCGGGCGACCAGACATGAGTAGTGGTCAGGAAGAGAGATGGGTTGAGGACGACGGCAGGCAGAAAATGACGAAACAGAAAGCGTGGCAACCAATCACAGCCACACTGCGGACTCTCAATTTTGCTCCCACCGCCTGTTTTCAGTTTCACTTGCCTGCTATGCAGTACTAATATAATCACTGTGTCGCCCAGCACGACCTTCGGATTCTTCTCAAATGATTTTATTGAGGGGCGTGCAACTGTCCATGTCTCGGCTGTATGAAACTCGGGCAAGGCACCAGCTCTGAATCGTACTAAATAGTAAATTAAAATTAAATAAAACCTGGGTATCCAATTACCAAATTTATTCGTCGCTGACGGTCACGGTGATATCGGCTGGCTTGAAATCTCGTGCACTGTAAGTGCTAGCTGAATTATGCGTATATGGTGGTGTAGCATCCCTCTGATGGCTTTTCCCGAGACCTTACCGACGTATATCAGGCATCAGCACGTTTCCTGGAACAGTAAACATGTAATGAGAAATCACCATATACCCTTTTATCACAGCAGCCCTTAATATTTGTCATGATAGGGATCTCCAGTTCTGTATTCGGCTTTCAAAAAATTTCACTGATTCGTCTCTCAGCCCGGTTGCAAGTATCGTCGGTTGGTCGTCGTGGATAAACCTTCAACAATGCGACTTCCGTATATCTTTATTTGCACTGGTGATCTCGTACTCCTCACCTTCCCGGCCTCCTTCCTACGGAAGAGCAAACGAAATTGCGAGCTCGAAGTGTATTCGGACAATCAGCATGACCACACTTATCGAATCTATGCCATAAATCGAGGTGCTTATACGGTGTTGTGTATACCTTTTTCAATGATTAGGAGCCATCGGTTGCTTTCAAGTGTTCCTGGCACTGCTCATCAACTTAGAGTGGAATTTGATTCGGTCACGTGATATCGAACAAACACAGCAGGACTTGAGAACTTGAAAAAAAAAAAGAAACCAGCACTGCTGCTCAGTTCCCTTCAGCGATCGCAAGAAGCGCATTCTTCTTGCTTTGATCTTTATAGAATTTCGGCCAAAAATAACATTTAAGCCTCGTTCTCAATGTCAATGGGGCCTTCAGATTTCAATGACTGGTACATCCGTAAAGCGGTAAATATCATGTATGCTGAAAATATCGAGGGGGGAGCCACAAACAATTAGATCTAATCATTCTAACACACAGACATATGGTTTTATTTCAGCGAACGTTCAAACCCGATGATAGGCTCCGACGTCCTCTAACATGAATCCTGTCCAGGACTTATTCAACGCAAACGTTTGGTTGCGAATAGTATCGTATACAACGTACGGCGTAATGGTGTGTTGTGAGATCACCTGAATTATGATCCCGCTATCATAGTGACGAGCTATGAATAAAAATACCTTTCATCGATAAGTTGAGACCTACCACCGGCCAGATTGTCTATTCGTCTCTCTCCAAAAATCCAAGCCCACTGTTTCTAACCTTTCCAGTAAAATTTTCATACCACCTGGCGATCAGTCCCATCGGGACTGCGAGTTCAGGCGTCATAGCCCCTCCGCCGGTAAAGCCAGAGACATAGTTGAACAAGTTTTTCACAATCTTCTCTGCGAGAAGTGTAGGGTTAATGCTCAAGTCGTTTCCAGATTTCGTAAGGGCATAAGGTAGGGCGGCTAATTGCGACTCTATCGCATGAACGGGTTCAATGGACAAGCCGAGAATGGCGGCAACGTCTCCGCTGTCATTCATCGACAAATTCGGATCGAAAGCACGATATGTTGATGTCGAGGAGAAGGAACCCCGTAAACGAAATATCGCTGATGGCTTGTCGTTAGAGATCCTAGGCAGAAATTCAGTGAGCTATTCGACATGAATAACAGTGAACTCGCATTCCAAGGAGTTGGAATCCTTTTCCCGGCCAGTGGAAGTGGACGGCCGCACCATATCCTTCGGGAAATGGCACAGTGCCCAAGACAAACACACAAACGTGGTTGATTGTGCTGGCGTTGGGTAGTTCAAATAACGCGTGCGTATCGTCAATTTGTTGGAGATTTGTCTGCAGCAGACGGCCAGCAACGCAGCAGCCAAACATTTCTGCACGGAAAAGCGAGAGCGTTAATTGTCGTTGCGAAAGGAAGGGTAAAAACTCTCCCGAAGTTTGTAGAAAGTGTCTCGGCGCTGATGATCAGAAATAGCAACCCATCCGAACCGATGGAACCTGTGGCGTGCGAAATTGTCGTTTCCTTTCCCATCCCTTTACTGCCACTATGTCCGATTTTGACGACGAACTGCTCGAGCTCGTCGAGGCTGGTTCCGACAAGAAACAAAAGCGAAAGACCAAAACGAAGCCGTCAAAGAAACGAAAAGCCGAGTGAGCCTAGGAATCTGATCTCGCAGCATCCTCGTGTCAGAACCGGTTTTTCTCTACCCTTCATAGCCTTTCCGATTACGAAAATGATCCTGAAAGTGAAGAGGACGAAGAGGACCCCTATCCTTTGGAGGGGAAGTATGTGGATGCAGCCGACAAACATAGGTACGTCTTCCAATGGTGACACGACAGCGTAGGGTTGATGATATCTGTAACAGGCTCATGCAGATGTCCGAGATTGAGCGTGAAGAGATTATCACCGGACGATTAGAAGATAAGCAGCGCATGCTGGACAAGCGAGCGATTTCACGCATGGTGAAAGACCAGCGTTCCGGTGACATGGACGGCGTCGCAAGAGCGTCCAAAAGTTTGTCTGTCTCTTTGGCGTGTCTTTTTGCATCTTATAATACGTCAGGGCAACGCTCATCACGAGGTTTCACGAAGGAAAAGTCGCGCAAGCTGGATGAGCTTAAGGCCAAACGCAAAGCCAAGGGCGACAAGCAACACGTATGTCCTTCCTTTGTGTGTTCATATCATGAGTGCCTATCTTGCACAGAACGAAGGTTCTCCTTTTCACGATGGATCTTCGTCTGCCATGGATATGGGTACCTCAGATGAGGACGACGAGGACGGTCAGATCAACAAGTCGGATCAGGAACATGAACGAGAGCAACATCCGCCTGTCAAAGACGAGCCTATTACCATGGATGATCTGGAAAAGTGTCATCTTACACGGGATATGATAGCAAAATACTATCTGTCGCCGTGGTTTGAAGAATACGTTAAGAGTTGGGTGTTTAAATTCAGCCTTATCTTCCTTCCAGCTTAAATGTTGCAGATACCTGGGTCCGCTATCTCATCGGCTGTGAGGACGGCAAGAGCATCTATCGTATATGTCAAGTTATCAGTATGCCATATTTGTGTTCGCACGTCTTGTCCATTGATCCTCTCTTCCAGATCTCGGAGCTGATATAGTCAAACCATATATGGTTGAGAGCACTATGGTGAACCAGACTATCGAGCTCCAACATGGTATCTCGAAAAAACTGTGGCAAATGGACAAAGTCTCAAACTCTCCGTTCGAACCAGTCAGTGACAACTCAGTGACCTCATAACAGTCTCTCATCCAGAGAGAACAGAAAGAATTTCTTCGTCTCAAAAACACGTGCGAAACTGAACATGTCAAATTGCCCTCGAAGAAAGAGCTGGAGATCAAAGAAGCCCGCATGGTACAGCTGGTTACGCAACCAAAGACTGAGGTGACGATTTTATACTGTCAAGCGATGGGGTGCTGACACGATAATTTAGGCAGATGTTAGTGCCATCTTGGCTCGCAAGAGCCAAATAACGGCAGCCAAATCACAAAATTGGGTTACCCTGGAACGAGCCCGCTTGGTCCAACAACGTACGCTAGCTCAACGTCGTCTAGATTATCATGAAGTAGCAGAACTGGATGCGAAGTTGGCCGAGTTCATCGCCCAATATGGCGAAGATCTCAGCAGCCCTCAGAAAAATGGCCGACGTGCGGAGAATGACACATTGGCCAAACTCAGCGAGAAAAACCGCAGGGCTAACGCTGAGGCCGTCCGCAGGGCCGAAATTGCGGCGGCGGAACAAAGAAGGCGCGAGAGAAAGCGGGCCCTTGCTGGAAAGAGTGGAACTGCTACTCCAACTGATCCTAGTGCTAGGCTGAAAACCGTTCCACGGACGTTCAACTCTGCCACACCGGTGTCTAGGTTCGTATTTTTTTCCTGCATACCTTTGTTTTATATCTCTTCTGTACCCAGACCGGCGACTCCCAGCGGGCTTCAACCCGCACCCCTAACTCCGGAGAGAAAGCCTTCGCCCCTCGTTCCTTCGACAAACGGCAAAGCCAAGACGTTCGAAGCCTCGGTTATTGAAACGATGGAAGTGGACCTTGGCGATTTTTAGATCAGTAGAATTGCTTTCGTTGTTTTGCGTAATACGACAGCCTAATTGTCATGCATCGTACAACTTGTCGACATCATTGCATCAATTTAGACGACACGTGTTCTGCAGCGTGTAGTTTGTAGCTATATCGAATGTATGTCGTGTAGCTGCAATAAAACGGTTTTTGGTGGGGAGCATTCGCCTGCACACGAAATGGCGGAAGCAAAATGCAGGGAAAAGTTTTTGCCAAAAGCTTGAATAAGCAATGATGTCACCGAAATGGAGCGCACCCTTCTTGCATTTTGACTCTTACCATACCATGCTCTCCATTGCTCGAACTGCCTTGCGTCCTGCATTATCTCATCGCTCTCTTGGGGGAGCAGCCCGCTTAGCGTCTCTCCATACTGTTCCTGACCTGCCCTATGCATACAATGTAAGCAGTCCAGTGGTTTGCTCTCTAGATCGGCATCGACCAGGATTATTTAGGCTCTTGAGCCCTTCATCTCAGAGGAAATCATGAAACTTCATCACAAAAAGCACCACCAAGCGTATGTCAATGGCCTCAACGCTGCGGAGGAGGCGTATGCCAAGTCGACTTCGACCAAAGACCATATCGCCTTGCAGAGCGCGTTAAAGTTTAACGGCGGTGGTAAGAGCAAGGTTCTACCACGTTTTATATTTTCGCTGACTCCTCTACCACAGGGCACATCAACCATTCTTTGTTCTGGAAAAACCTTGCTCCAGCCAGCGAAGAGGGTGGAAAAATCGACAATGGGCCGCTCAAGACGCTTATTGAGCGCGACTTTGGCTCCGTCGAAGCTTTCAAGAAGGAGTTCAACGCCAAAACGGCTGCTATCCAAGGCAGCGGATGGGGCTGGCTGGTATGTAGCACGTTTTCTGTTCAAACAATCATGTCTCACGTAAACTGAATTTGAAGGGATACGATTCCAAGAGTGGCAAGTTGGATATTGTCACCACCGCCAATCAAGACCCTCTTATCAGTGAGTCTCTTTCTATTGTTGGCCATCACCGCAGCTCACCAATTATATCCAGCCCACACTCCCCTCATTGGCGTTGATATCTGGGAACACGTTCGTTTTCAATTACTTCTTTCGCGAGGCTTACTCATCTAGTACTCTAGGCTTTTTATCTCCAATACAAGAACGTAAAGCCTGATGTACGTGTATATTCTGGCCTCCTAGCGATGACGTTCACTTATATTCGTTCAGTATCTCAATGCTATTTGGAACGTCATCAACTTCAAAGAGGCCGAACAGCGACTCGCTGAGGTGGCTAAATAGATCATCTGTATATGTACTAACTTTCGGATAATGAATTGCAACTTACGCGAAGTAATTAGTCCGTATGCATGCATAAAACCATAGCGAATTAACCGGCCAGTGTCATACATCATTATCATGATCCACCGTTGATCTATTGTGTCTTTATGGCCTTTACGTCCACATATTCATCGATAGTATAGAGCTATCCTTGGTATGCAGAGCGACACAATCGGTTGATAATTTCATAGAGCAGAGAAAAACGACTTCCGCCAGGACGCGTCTTGCGAAAGTGCTTGAATTTGAGCCACATTCCGGGATTACGAATGATGCCGGGTTACGTCCAGGTTCCAAGAGGTACAAGATTGATACAGATGCCACCCGCTACTAGATCTGCAAACGCGTCAATACAAAATTAAGACTGCCCATCAAGGCCGTAATTATTTCCCAGTCGAGTCCCGAACATCATGTATTGAAATAATTGATGCAGAACTGCAAGCATAAGGGGTATTACAAAGAAGAGATATGAATACATGATGCATAGCGGACAGCGAACGAAATTAGGAAACATCCAAGACTCTAAGAGGCACTAACCTCCACTATCATTTTCATACGCCTCAGGATCGCTCCCATCTTCATGCTTTCGTTTCTTCGACTGTCCAGCCTCGTCCGGAAGTCTCTCGCTGGGTTTCCGGCGCTTTCGTTCCGTCTCACGAGCATTGAGGCGTACCCCGTAACGCTGAATATGCTAAGAAGGACCCAAAAATATAAATAAATGATAGACCTCTAAAGAAGTAGAGTGTATCTTTACCTTTGTCAGTTCGGTAGAAGGTGGTAAGCCAGGGAACTCCTTGGTAGAATAGACGCGAAAGACGCCGCCAAAACATTCCGCCTGTATAGTCAGATCGGATTGGCCATGCGCACGGGCGAAAAGATCGAAAACCCGGTAGCGGAGTAGGAATTGGCCTTCTTGTCGCACGGCCAAGTCCTGGAATAATCACACCGTGGCGCGTCAATGTGTCACATATGTCTGTAAAGAAGCATGATACTTACGGAAAACACGAACATGAGCTGGCGCTTTCCTTCCCAGTCTATGAGGTTAGGCTGGACAAACGTTGCGCCGACAAGTGAGGTCGTCATCTTGGAGCTTTCGAGGATTGGTATCCCGGTATGCCGCTCTCGATGCACGATGTCTGGGAAGAAATCTAAAGTTAGAGGACCGGCGATATCAAAGTAAGCAAATGAAAGGCTTACCTGTTAGCGGGTGTTCTGGTGGCGGAGGAATAACTGGAAATAAATCAACAGTGCACATTAGGCCGGCAGTCTGCACTTCCCTAACAAAAAATAATGAGACGAGGGCATACAGACGGATTCAAGAACAAATTATTGACCCGTAATCCTCTATCTCTTCCTCGCGTTGCCTATTCATTCCTGCGTCATGTACGGTGCTGATAGACATCGAGATGACAGGCGGAGGGTCGAGAGGACGACGGTCAACGTTAGCATATCTGCTCAAGTTTTTGCGTAAGACAAGCGTAAAAAAATAAGATAAGCTACGACAAGACGTACTTGCGACCAAGAACTGCTTTTTGAAGTTCCTTGACGCGAGTGCGCATTGTAAGCCCACGATACTGGCCTGAAGAATAAGGAATGGGCTGGTCAATAAGACCGGTTCCGCGTGGAAGACTGCTCATATTGAACGACACCTAGTTGGGGGCCTTTTAGCAACTGCAACACGGAGAGCACGTTTTTAACCCCCCGCCCCCCCAATTCAAAGGTCGCGAATGGCGATCGGATTTCCTGGTACGCAATGTGGGGGTAAGGGAAGAGCTGAGTTCCAGGGAAAGGGCGCCGGCTTTTATGGAAGCAGATTCTTTCCCGATATAGCTCGCTGGATGCCACGTCCACCACGTTCTTGGAACACGGATGCTTTTCAACCTTTATATCGGGCAGTCCCAGTATTTTGGCTCACTCTGCGGTACATCAGCGAGTTGGATGGATCTTGGCTCCGCGACGATGCCTCACTGTTTTCATATCGATAAAAATTAAGTACTGCTTACAAGATTTCTCAGGCGATCTACAACGGATAACTTTATAATTAGCGAAGCAGAAGGGATGAAGCCTGTTGCGGACGCCCTCTTTTGAACCTCACAATGACCGCGACTGGATAATATGATAGATCCCAATTACAATCTTAAAGGTGAATATATTTCGACATTAGTCAGTAATAGATTGAAGCAAATGGTCCGTAATGTGAAAGGACACTTATCATTTGCAGATGCGTTCTGAGTATCGGTTTCTTTAGCATAAACATTTCAGCCAGACGTCCAGCGCATGTATTTTATGTCATCGATGACTCATTCAGAACCAGGCGGAAGCAGCCGTGAAGTTTTTCATTGTACTACTACAGCCCCCATCCCCAATTCCTAACCTCGCAAGCGCCAATTCGGATAAGATCCTAATCGCGGCAAGACTGAACAATCTACGTGTCCTCCCGCCTCATCTGGCTCCGACACGAACACTTAAACTGTCCAGTGGACGTCGTGCGTGATGGGCTGTCATGGTGATGGAAAAACGAGGGAAGGGAATCGATGAACGGAGGAACGAGATCTGGGGAGCGCGAATGGGCATACCCGGAGCTGATGACAGCCCCGCGGACGACATGGTTGGTTTAAAAAGAGGATACAAGGCTTAGCAGACAGAGGCATGGCTCAAGGGGCCTCGAAAATTTTGTCGAAAGTACATTTATTTATTAAGTCCTTGACTGCAAGGGCCGTGAGAATAACATACCAAGTAAGGCTAAACAGACGGAATTGGTAATCACACCGCCACCCAGTGTTCATTTACTGACTGAGCAGATTTTGCTCCAGGCAGGATCAAATCATCATGCCACCTCCTACCACCACGAGGCGATGATGGTGAACCTTTTACATAGTAAGTAATTTTATTTTTGCTGTACTACTCCTTTTTAAGCTGTAGGACTTCATTAAACCTGTGAATACCTTTCATAAAGCCAGTGTTGTTATGGTTGGATCAGGGTCACATGGGTCAGACTGAACCCAGATCGGTGGGGTCCAATGGATAGAACACTATGATATGGTAATAAATGATGTTATTCTATTACTATTGGATCATCTGAGCCTCCAGGAGCTTGCTGGAATGCATCTGAAGCATTCTTCTGATCCAAATGAGTCAGCATCTCATAGAACATCATCTACTCATAGTATTTAGAGGTTCTCTGTGGCTAAAACTCATGCCAACCTGTATGAACTGATCAATTGAATATCTCATAAAGAGAGATGAGTGATTTTCATGAAAAGAAGAGCCAAACCTGCCATATAAATAACAATGAGCACTGATAAGCCTCTAAGCTCTGTGCACTCTGAAATTATGGGCCTGAATAATAATTTTTGACTTCAGCCCTTAAGCAGGCTTTCAGTAAACCAATCATTGCAAGTTAAATGCATGTACTTTCATCATAAACTATTCACAGCATATAAACTTTCTCCTCAATAGCTATGCATCATAGGTGTCACAATTTTATCTCTAAATCATGATCTGCTGATGCTTAGTAAGCAGATGCTTACCAATCCCAACCTCAGGCCAATCTTACAAAGGATGACAAAGATATGATGACACTATAACTATGCCTTATTCATTGATGCACAATAGATAGCAGAGAACAATGTGACAACTATCACTGTTCCACATCTTTGTCACAATAAAAACTGCAGCATATGGAAAAGTCATCATAGCAATAGTACAGCAGAGTGACAATAACAAGTAAGCACAAGAGCACAGTCATTGTTACCTCAAACAATGAGTAGAAGACATAGAAAGCAGACAATAGTTGCCTGTAGGACATAGGATTCTTTAAATAGTATTTAAGGCATTAATACACTGTTATGCATATGCTGCTGGCTCCTGCATGATCATAACCAACTACAAATTCAATCACCAAGCTCCACTGGATTCTGTACACTTCCTCTTACCTATTAATTTTATTTTACTATTACTATTTTACATCTGTATTTTACATCATAGTATTTAGACTCTGACTCAGAATTAACTACTATTAGTATATAAACTATATACAATCACTATAACTACTCAGTTTGAATATCAACTTGGATAGCCATCTATACTTTATACTCACTTCAGCTTCTCTTTACTTCATCTATCAGATTCTACTCTGAAAGATATTTCTCTTTACTTCTCTGATAAAACTCTGTTCAGTCAGGCCAAATCCTTAGACCTCAACTCAAGAGTGACATTGCCAATAGCTTTATTGATGCCCATGCACTCTGCCAGTCTCTATGTGTACACTCAAGCCTAATTGATTAGCATGTTCTTAACAGTATATTTAAACTTAAACCCTTGAGTTGAAAAATAAATTTTTATTATATCCATCACATTCACTCAATCCATAGAAGCTGACTCCAAACAAACTCAACTCAGCTATTCTAACATGTTCTCTATAGAAGACATTCTGGCCTCCACCTCAAAAAAACAGCCAGAGCTCTTCAGATCAGCCTTCAGTGGAGGACAACTCTTCTATAGGAAAACTTACACTCACTCTAGCTTCACTGCTCACTGACTAAATTATGATGATTCTCCTAACCTTTTTAAAGACACCAGTGTCTCAACCAACAGAGTCTGATGGGCCTGCATGATGTACAGCATCTAAAGTGATCCTCTAATAGATCTCTTATTCTTGGACAACATGTATAGGAACTTAGACAGCCTAGACTCAGAGGGCAGAGGTGAAGACACTCCTACTCATACTCCTATCTGACAGGAACCAGATGATAACCCACCAAACCCTTTTCTAGGAGGGTCAGATGGATCAGGAGGACCAGGAGGTCTCAATAGCCTTGGTGGCTCTGACAGCTCCATAGAAAGCAACAACCTAAACTAGCAGAATATGTTTCTAGAATTTATAAACCTGTTATAAGAAGTCTCAGCTTCCCTCAATAACCCAAAGCCAGCTATTATCTGCACTAAAGTCAAGGAACCAGAACTCTTTGATGGCTCTGACTCTCATAAACTGAAGGCCTTTATTGTCTCTCTTCAATTGAACTTTAATGACAGACCTATCATATTCACAATAGACACTAGCAAGATCAACTATGTTATGATTTTTCCACTTTTATTCTCATCATTTGCAGGATTAACCTCTATTTATGCTTGGTCAGGGCATCTATACTAGTGCCTAAGACTATGGAACAAGCTTGATCAGCATAATCAGTTATTGTCTCTTGACTTATAGCAACACCCTGACAATAGTACAACAAACCTTTTATAGGTAATATTGACTCACCAGGACAACAAGTACTATAGTGCAGACACTTACAATTAGTAGTAGTATATTTAGCAACAGACCTAGTGGTATATAAGTAGTATAAATAGTGCCATATATCTCCAGTCTCAAACTATCCTTTATTATATCCACTTACTCAAGTCTACTTGCATAGACCTTGAGATATAATATTCACATACATCACATAACTAGACTTAGATGTGATTGTATAAATGCAATACAGCACCTATTTACTATGTGATATTAAACATATATCACTTGGCCCTAACAATTAGTTTGAGACTTCTGCTTTCCTTTTTTTACACTCATCATGAGCAAAGAAGACTAAATGCCTGCTATCAACATTATTACTACCAATCTCACTAATGAATTCTTTAAGCTTCTAGCTTCAATCATAGAAGCACTTTTAAGCTTATTAGCTATCATTACACTCTGCTATAGACATCAATTGATCACAGCTTAGATAGTCAAGTACTGCTAATTCTTCTAACACATTCAACAGATTTTGTGAAATGTCACTTCTAACCTCCCCTTCTAAGATATCTCTCCCTCTGTCTGAGCCTTCTTCCAGCCCATGCCTGAAACCATATCCAAAGCCAGGTCTAGTAGCACAAATGAAAGAAGTGCTCAAGAAGAAGAACTCCAACCAGTTGGACCCTCTAGAGCAGTTAGCTGAGATGATAAACATCATAGCATCATAGAATTCTGAAACCCATGAAATGTCCAGACATATGTCTCATAGGTCCTACCTCCCATCTCTAATCATGAAGACAAAGACCTCTCCAGTGACTTCTTTGAGGAGTCACCATCCCTCAACCCTTCCACTGCTCTCTATGAGTCTGGCATTAGAGACTGTGCTAAGGACTCTATTGAGAATGCTTGAAGAACTATAGTGGATGGACACTCCAAATATGTCACCCCTTATAAAAGCTCTTCTCCCTCAACTCTCAGTCCTATTCTATCAACCCCAAACACTCTCTATGATATTGGAAGAGAGTATAAAGAAATAGAGTATGATCCTGACAGCAATGCTATCTATGGCTGACTGAATCAGCTTGAGTAAGAACAACAGGCTGAAGAGCTCTATGAGCAGTGACTGACCAAGCAACAGAAAGAGCACAAGCATTTCTGATATGCAGCTCAGTATAGGCAGTGGGAGCAGGAGCAGCAGGCTGCAGAGTGGGGCTTAGCTCTATCCAACCACTATAGTCTCTACACAGAGACTGATGATGAAGACAGTGGACTCTGAGAGTGGGATCCAGACAATGAGGATAACCCATGATCTGCTGATCACTGGTCCAACTTGCAAGTCCTCACAGCAGATGAGGCTCATCAGATCAATGATGATGATGACTATGAGCTCCTCCCACTGATCTATGAGGAGAGTATTGCTATCAGCAGCAATGATACTCTTCTCTCAGATGTCAGTTTCATACTCACCAGGTATGAAATCCAAGTACCCTCAGAGGCCAGGGTCACTGAATGGACTCTCTGATGATTCCTTCATGGATATATTGCCATCCTGTTAAGCCCAAATTCCATGTGACTAATAACATATAATAAACTGATAGAATCTTAGACTTTGGGTTATACTGTCAGAGTTCACTGATGCATTGTTGGCATTGTGTGATCAAGATAGTTACAAGTCACTTGAGATAAGATGGTGGAGAATAAACTTTAGCTCGAAGCTGGAGTATTATAATGAGAGCTATGCTATTTAAATACTTGAATACTTATCATTCTAAGAATATAACTATCTAATTGTCTTTGCTGGTGCTGTGTAGCATTTTATCCAGTGTTGCTAAGATACCTATAAAAAGTATTATTTTGCTGTTGAGCTGTTACTGCTGTTACTGCTGCACAAAGATAAGAGAGGCTTCTCTGTTATTGTGCTGTTGCATGACTTCACAGCAGTGACTAGAATCAGGGTGGTGCTGCTGACTAAGCATTCTCATGATCCTAAGTGTCAGATCTAGACACTCTGACTAAGCAGAAATAGGGGTCAATCCTGAATAAATCAAAGAAAAAAGAAAAGAGTATAGAAAAAATCATAATATTACTCCCTCCTTAAGACTATTGTTCTGATGGCTAATTTAGAGATAAGTTCTCTGGTCCATTTGCAGTATCCACAGTTCTTTCTAGTGTGCAGTGGGGATTTATCAGAGTATTCTCCCATCTATGTGCACCTTGCACATAGAGTGGCGATAGGCACTGTAAGTTTGCAGTATACCTGGCACTACCATCCATTTGTGGCTTGCTAGTCAGAAAATATTCTGGACATTGCTCTTTGGTATATGTTCCATTTACTGTTTCAGTAGGCTCCAATGTTAAACATATCCTCTGTTGTTGGTGTTTATTGGTCTTGAAATTTAGGTCAACATATTTGCCTATGTTGATTCTGTTGTTTTGCTGTTCATAGTCATGTATGGTCTCTTCTGCATCCATATATTTCTTGTTGACCCATTGATTTGATTTGGGTCTATAACCCTTCTAGCTGACTAGATAGTCAATAGTTGTTTTCATGCCTCTATCTCATGCTTTAACTCTTTGTGTTTTGTGGTTTAGCACTTCATCGATTTTATAGTATTCCTTATCATTGATGAGTTCTGGTGGTGGGGGCAGTGGTCGCTCTTAGTTTGGAAAGGCTAGTGTGATGTATAGTGTTAATAATGTTTTGTTAAAAATATTATGTATTTTCTAAGTTGCTGGAAGTTGCAACTTGTAAGCAGAGATGCTGACTCTAGCAACAACTTTGAAGGGGTCTGTTTGTTTGTCTGCCAACTTCTGTTTTGGGTATAAGAGATGAAGATTCATAGTATCCAGTCATACTTTGTTGTTGATTAAATATTTATGGGCCAGTCAATGATGCTTATCACATTGCTTCTTTATAGTGGTGGCAGTCTTTTCAAGAGCTATCTTTATTTCTTCATAGATTTTTACCATTGTAGTGGTAAAATCCATTAATGCTGGTGTTGTTGTGTGAATCTGTTTGCTTTGTGCAACTGGTGGATTTCATCTATAGTTGACAAAGAAGGAGGTTTTGCCTGTTGCTGAATGAATTTTATTATTGTATTGAAAGACAGCTAATGCTAGCCACTTGGTCCAATTGTCTTGTCGATAGTTGATGAAAAGACATAGGTACTTTTCAATTTCTTGATTCACCTGTTCTGTTTGGCTGTCAGTCTGAAAATAATATACCATTGAGGCATTCTGTTTGATGCTGAGAAGTCAGTACAAATCATCTAAAAATTTAGAGACAAATTATGGGCCTCTGTCTGAGATGATGACTTGAGACATGCCATACTTCGCATATATCTCATTTTATAGGATTTTTGCCTATCCTTCTGATGTTAATTCCATTAAGCAGGTGATTGGAATGATCACTTTTGAAAAGCAATCAACAATGACAATGATGACATTGTAACTATCATTTTCTGGGAGTCCTGTTATCATATCTACTGAGATGTGAGTCCATAGTGATGATGGTATCTTGTTCAGATGAAGAGGTGCTGCTTTGAATTGTGTTGAAGTCTTGCCTCATTGGCAAACCTTACAAGCCTTAATATATTAGGTGATATCATGGTCTATTTTAGACCACCAATACTCCTGTAAGACTAGTTCCTTTGTTTTAGTGATGCCAGAATGTCTGGCAGTCACATGATCATAACATATAGCAATAATATCACTATGAAGCCTTTGATCTCTTGGAATATAGATCCATTCCTCATAGCAGATCAATCCTCCTTTTTTCTTCAGCCTCCACTTGTGATTGAGTGAAGGAGCAATTCTTTGATCTCACTTATAGGAATCCCTAGTGGCACTTTTGATGCATTTGTGCATCTTCTCTTCTGTGGGCATGATCATGGCATGGAAGTGTTCTAGTCATAATAATACAACCTCCTTATTGTCATCTCCTCTCTAGTCATGGTCTGCTCTGTGACTAAGGAGATTAGCCTTCTTGTTGGCTGCACCAGCTTTGTAATGCAGTATATATTTGTATTCAGATAGTTTTGTGACCTATTGAGCTTATTGGCAATTGAGTTTTTATGAGAGTCAGAAGTATTGGAGATTCTGGTGATCTGTCCAGATCTCAAAGGTCTGGACTGCTCCAATGAGATAATGTTGCCATTCAGCCAAGGCAAGCATTATAGTGAGGAGTTCTTTGTCATATATCTTGTAGTTGTGCTTAGTAATAGTAAGCACTTTTGACATAAAGGTGACTGGTCACCATTTGCCATCCTGTTCTTATGAAAGTACTGCCCCAATAGTGCCTTCACTGGAGTCAGCTTCCACTCTGAATTTTCCATCCTGATTGGATATGGCTAGGATGACATCTTCAGCTAATTGGCATTTGAGATTGTCAAATGCCATCTGTTGGAAAATTCTCCAGGTCCATAGAGAATTCCCAGTCAATTGCATCATGGGTCAGACTATTTTGCTGTAGTCCCAGATAAACTATTGGTAGAAGTTGGTGAATCCAAGGAATGATTGCAGTTTCTTCTTCTTAGTCAGTTTTGGCCACTCAGTTACTTCTGCCACCTTGACAGGGTCCATCTTAATGCTTCCTTCACTGATAATGACTCTAAAGTATTCTGTTTCTAATACCTTGAACTCACACTTCTTAGCCTTGAGGAAGAGTTAATGCTTCCTTATTAAGGCTAGTACCTAGCATACTAGCTGTTGATGCTCCTCCTTAGTCTTGGACATAATTAAAATATTGTCCAAGTAGATTGTGACCTTTCCAGTGGCAATGAGATCTTTGAAGATGTCATTCATCATCCACTGGAATGTTGCTGGCAAATTTGTGAGTCCAAAGAATATGACTATTAGTTCAAATAATCCTTGGTTAGTTTGAAAAGCAGCCTTCCATTTGTTGCCTTCTTTGATGCACACATTATTGTATCCCTACTGAACATCCAGTTTGGTGTAGTACTTGGCATCTCAGAGTTTGTTCATCAATTCTGAAATTAACAGAAATGAGTAACAATTTTTGATCATCATTTCATTGAGCTTCCAATAATCCTATACTGGTTGGAGTTTGCCATCCTTCTTTTTGACAAAGAAGAAGGGAGACACCATTGGTGACTTTGATAGCTGAATCCTTTTACTGGATAAGTTCTCTTTGAGGAATTTATTCAACTCCTGTTGTTCATTGCCACTAAGTGGATAGATCTTGCAATCCAGGTTGGTGTTGGCATTGGAAATTAGTTTGATGGCATAGTTCTAAGACTTTAGATTGGGTAATTCATCGAAACTTTCCTTTTCGAATAAGTCCTAGTAGTCCTGTGCCTACTCAAGTACTATTTCTTCAAATATCTTATCCTTCTTTCCTGCATTGGCCTTCACAGCTAGATTATTAGCATGGTGAATGGCTTGAATGCGAATAGCCCATTGTAGATTGATAGTGAGAATCATCTCACCATCCTCCATTTCTTTGTCCCACTGGTCCTTAGAGTCTTCATCCAGTAGTTTAAATGGAATCTTCTGACAATGACATTGCACAAAAATGATACAGCCAGTCTTCCAGTTGGTTAGCAGATTATGCTGAATCAGCCAATCATGACCAAGAAACATCTCCTTGGTTCCTAAGTCAGTTACTGCCAAGTTGATGCATTCTGAATGATCCCCAATAGTGAGCCGTAGCTCTATATATTCGGTAATTGAACCAGCTTGATTCTTTGTTCTATCTGCATTATAGATGGAAATTGGGGCTGCAGTGGCCTGAGTAGAGAGTTTGTGCTTGGTGATAAAAGCATGGTTGATTGAGCTCTCTGTGCAGCCACTGTCAATCAAGGCTGTGATTGCATAGGTAGATCAAGATGTTAATGTCTTGATCTGGGCCTTAGTTATCAAGTCTTGTCCTCCAGTTTTAGATCATTGAATGAATTTTTGCAGTCCATATAACTCATTGAGCCATTCCAAGGCTTGATTTCATTTGGCTGTTGGCATTCTAGTGATCATGTCATCAATCACCTCCTTGATTTGGGTCTTGTGTATTCAATTCTTGAGGATGGTCTTTGCTACTGCTTCATTCTTCACATCTTTGATAGCTTGCCAAGTCTATTTGGTATTGAATAGTTTTAGCCAGCCAATGAGGCCCTCTGCTTTTGTTTGGCCCATAGACAGTTGAGTCTGTTTCAATTTATTAGTTTGACAAGTTTTGGGTGATGACTCATCTTTTTGGGAGCTCTCTGTCTCTGTTCAGCCATATGTCAGCAGTTAAGTTCTTGGTTTTGATTCCTGAGGTGATTTCAATAGATGAATGGTACTGTCAGGTATATTTGAATGTATGCATAATTTAGACATAGGGAATAGTATTACTACAGAAATAAAGTCAGTCCATTCAATGGCTGAGGATAACAGTTCACTCTTTGAAAATTTAGCTGAGGCAGTGGAATCATTCACTGCTTGGCCTAGTCTTTTACCTTCTTAGGCTTATTGTTCTATCCAAGGTCTTTATCTTTCTTCATCAGCTCAGTGATCTGCACTTGTATGTCTTCTCAGGTGCATTTATTCTTCTTCTGAAGACAGTTTCATACCATGTGGCTCTTCTAACCACAATTGAAACATTTTCCCCCCTTCTTGAGGTGATCTATGTCCATTGGTTGATCCATTCCAGTATATATTATGCCCATACCAGTTTTCTTCTCACTGAATGAGGAAGTTAGAGCCAAGCCACTAGGTTTAGTGGATGTGGTCATGTTGGAGATGGAGGATTTCATACCCTGTCTCTGATGTTTCTGTCCACTCTATGATAGGGTGGAGGACTCTGCCTTCTGTTGCTGCCACTCTTGATACATCATAATGATCCATGCCTTCCATTCATCATATCTGACTGGAATATCATAGCCAATATTAGAGATGATCTTGAGATAAGCAGCCAGGGCCCCCATTTTCATGTATTTGACCATCCTGCCAGTATCAGCTGTGTCATCCTGGACTCCTGCCAGCTTACTGAGTCATTTCAATTCATTAAAGTAGTCAATAGCTGGTTTATCTCCTATCTTAAAATCCTTCATCTTCTGTTTGTGGACTTTTTATACTGCAGAATCAGTGAACTTGTTGTTGATCATCTGTTTGAAGACCAGCCATGAAGGGTATCAATGATGGGACCTAGTGGTAGACTAAAACATGGGAGAAATAAGAACCCATCATGTTTTGGTCTTATCCACCATGTGGGTCACTGCAAATATTACTTTGTATATGTTGGTGAGAAAGTATGAGGTGAATACTTGGAAATACTGATCACAGTTGATTAGAAAATGATCAATATCATCAGATGCTCCTTAGAAGAGATAGGGTTCAGATGCAAGAATTAGTTTGACCTGAAGAATTTGAGTGCCTATATTGAGAGCAGGCATGGGGTTTAGGAGCCTGCCAGGGGACAGTCCTGCCCAGCCACTCAGGAGTTCTAAGAATGAGTGAAGAGAGCTATCATTGGCAATAGGGCTTCCTGGTGGTGGTGCTTCCTTTCACATGATCTGCCTATTTTTGATGATTCAGTCTTGAGCGATTGCCATAAGATCATCTTTTGTGAAAATGGGTTCCTCAGGTAATTTTTCCCTACTGCTCTCAGCTTTGTCTGGTAGCAGTTATCCATCAAATGGTTTCCAAACTGGTAGCTGCCACAGGTTTAGGTAGTGGCTGCTCAGTGGGGGTCAGCTCCTGGCAAGCCAAGATGCTGTGCTTCAGATGGCCAAGGTGGTAAACAAATATCTTGATGACATTGTTCAGATTGAGGGTGTTATATTAGCTGGCTTACTCAGCATAACACTCAGTGTCCAAGGTCTTAGCATGATGCCATACTTAGGCCTGTATGGCAGTAATGCTTGCATTTGATGTCCTAAATATCTTTTATTATAAATAAAAATAGCCTGCTCAGTGGCTGCATATTGCAAAATCTCCACACACTTGATATGATTGGCAGCGATGTACCTTTATCCTATGGGTGACACCAACTAAGTGTCATCCATTCATAATTTAGTGGTACTATCCTGGTATATCTCTATAAAATCCTTCTGGTGTGCCTCCCTTGCTAATTTCTTCTGCTTCTCCTCATGTGTTTGTATGTTCCATGAGCTGACTCAGTCAGTTAGAGGATCCTTGGCTTTCTCATTATGATCCTCCTCCCCCTCATTATCTGCATCTCTGCTAGTGGTCTCACTGTCTGCATCCCTCTTGAGGAGGAAACTGTTGCATAGGTCATAGACCTCTGGAATGGCCATGCTGGGGCTGCATGCTGGATCTGATGTCATTGGATCTGAGTTGAGGAGTAGGCTGCTGCTCAGGCTGCCTCTGTTGCTTCTTGGCTTCTGCTCACACTGCTGCTGCCACTATTGCTCTGTAATACTGATGGAAGTTTCTGTAAAACTGTGAGTTGAGAAAAAGAGTGGCAAAGTTTCCATCGAGGAACCTCTGAATGTCACCTGTAGCATCAATGCTCTCATCATCTCTCCCAACAATTCCTTGGTCTGTTGATATTTCATCTCTTCAAATGGAAATATCATCAGTTTTTGCAATAGTATCAGTCCTATAAGATAGTGGATAGTCATTATCAAGATTGAGTGATGCTCTCTGGTGAACCTCATCTGTGTGGATGACTCCTTTGGTGGGTCCTGTCCAAGGATCAAGCTCAGCAGTAGGAGTGGTAGATTTCTGGAATGGAGAGTTAGATATACTGTTGGTGGTTCCAATGAGTGTACTGGTCCTACTGTCCTCAGTGTTCCTTCTTCACTCTTCTGCTGCTCATGCTCAGAGATACTGCTCAAAGAGGGCATTCTCCCTTGTGATCTCATTGTCAATTCATGCCTGCTCCTGGAGGTACTCAGAAACATTACTGAGACATCAAACTTGCTCCTCTCAGGAGAGGACCAGGTTAATGGGACTGGCTTGTTGTGCTGTTCTTGGTATCTCTCATATGCTTTCTGTTCAGTCAGTATCACTGCTAACTGCATAGTGCTCCAACTAGTCAGCTTCTCTAGTAGTGGCTTGCCAATACTGGCACTCATTGCTGTCATCATTAAAATAGAGGTCATTATTGACCTCTGCTCTATAGTCAGTGCTTCTGCTTTGTACTGATGTAGTGTGTTAGGATCTAAAGCCCTTGGTATTTTTGGTTCCTTGAGCCACCTATGTGGTATCAAAGGAGTCTCTAGCATAATGGCCAATGTCTCCTCCAGGAATGGAGGTTGCTGTCCTTATTGCTGTGATACTGTGCTTGAGAGATGAGATAGAGGTGTCAAGTCTGAGTCATTGAAACCCTGTAGCCCAAGGGTTTCCAGCATCTCAGATGACTGCTGATGGGGGTTGTGAAGGGTATGTGTGATATATGTGCTGCTGCTGCTGCTCCTCTTTCCTAGAATGCTCTTCAGCTGAGCTTCCAGAGATAGCTTCAGATGTGGCTTCTTCCTCAGGTCAGAAGGACTGTTGGATTGTTGAGAGTTGGGCAGAGGCAGGGATGTCATGGAGAGGGAGGTCTGGCATGACATTGTGGAGAATGGTTTGGATACATTAAAATTCCTGATAATAATGGATAGCCTAAGCAGTGATTGATTGGCATCTATGACACAGCTATATGATCACCAATAAACCAATCAAGGTTTCTATGATAGAAGCCAAGAGTTCAAAGAACTCATGAGTGAAGTTTGGGTCAGAGAGATTAAGTGCAGAGGGCATTCAGTTTCTCAGCATAATTGGGCTTGAGAAAGAGAAGCTAAAAGCTTCAAGCTAATTATTAAGCTCAAATTCCATGTGACTAATAACATATGATAAACTGACAGAACCTTGCACTTTGGATTATACTATCAGAGTTCACTGATGTGTTGTTAGCATTGTATGATCAAGGTGGTTACAAGTCACTCGAAACAAGATGGTGGAGAATAAACTTTAGCTCGAAGCTGAAGTATTATAGTGAGAGCTATGCTACTTAAATACTTGAATACTTATCATTCTAAGAATGTAACTACCTAATTATCTTTGCTGGTGCTGTATAGCATTTTGTCCAGTGTTGCTAAGATATCTACAAAAAGTATTATTTTGCTGTTGAGCTGTTACTACTGTTACTGCTGCATAAAAATAAGAGAGACTTCTCTGTCATTGTGCTGTTGTATGACTTCACAGCAGTGACCAGAATCAGGATGGTGCTGCTGACTAAGCATTCTCACAATCCCAAGCACCAGGTCTAGGCACTCTGACTAAGCAGAAATAGGGGTCAATTCTGAATAAATCAAAGAAAAAAGAAAGGAATATAGGAAAAATTGTAACACATCCTCTTCCTCAATGATGACTTTTACTCAGACTTTCACCAATATAGCCAAGCAGTAGAGGAGAGCAGAATGCAAACAGGAAACTATAGAGTCAGGACTTTCTGATCTCAGTGGCAGCCTGCTCCTGAAACCTTCAGAGGAATCAGTACTGGAACTGATGGAGAGTTCTCTAGCAACTCTCAAGGCTTCTGAGCTACTCAGTTATGACCTGCCTGCTGATTACCTTAAGGAGAGTAAGAAGGATGATGGGAGTAGCAAGGCTGAGGAGGATGATGAGGAGGAAGAGAATCTTCCCACTAATCTATGGGCCAAATATAAGGATACAGATGAGAAAGCATTGGAAGAAGAGATACAGAGGATCCAGATGAAGAAGTTTGAAAGGTTATACTGGGAGGAGATAGCAGCACTATAGAAGGATGCCAGCTGGTATATGACTCTCTTAGGACAAAGGTATAGGAAGGCAGATGATGATGAGAAGAGATATTTAGTGCAATATACAGCTACTGACAAGGCCATTTACTTTTATAACAGAGACCACTCTGAGAATCCACTAAAAGCACTACTGCCCTACAAGTACAAAATCAAACTGATGCCAAACACCCTGGTAAGACCATCACTGTGAGCCATATACATGGCCTCATTCATACAAACTGCTAGCATCTGCTATGCTTGATCTGAGTTCTCAGACCAAAGTGCTATATATCAGCCAACCTGATCAAAGCCTCAGAAACTATTATAGCTGGTCAGATTTTGAAACCTCTGGACATGCTAAGGAAGCTGACTTCTTAGCAGGTAACTATTGCCAGATGAAGCCAAAGGAAGTGGAGGAGAGAAGAAGCTGATCTGGGATGATCCCAAGGCTGTCAAGTTAGGCTTTATGGTAAGAAATAGGATCATCATACAAAAGAGAGTAGGACCACAAGAGAGTCCTGTCACTAATAACAGATTTCTACACTTACTCTCCAGACCCCTCACAGAATAGCATTGACTCCTGTTTGATGAGTATCTCAATCCCATAGAAGCTCTATCTCAGAACACTGATGCTGCAGTGTAAACCTGACCTTCTTTGCATGCTCCATCTCTTTAAAGGTATCTCAGATGACATTGACTATTTTCTCATTAACTGTGAACAGTATTTTGAAGTTTATACTGTCTATCTTAGATCAGACATGAACAAGATAGTATTTGTGGCCTCATACTTCAAAAGCAAAGCCAAGCGATGATGGACTTTGATTGTGAAGACAGACAGATAATTGAATATATGAAGCTAGGAGTGCTACAGTCCTATATCAAGACAGTCTCCAATGTTAGCATAAATATCCTCAAAGAATGTGATGTGTGAAAGGACTGTATTATAGAGATGAATAAGGAGAGACTGTGGCATAAGACAGTAAGCACAGGAATAACAATGAAGACAAAGAAGCCAGACATGAATGAAAGACTAAGTGGTGGATCAGGAGCAGCAAAGCCTATTATATCATTAGGCCCTTCCTATACCACACAGAAGACAGGTATCAGAATGATATACACTAGCAGTAGCAAACCAATAGATATTGACTGTCTTAAAAAAGAAGACAAGTGTTTTAACTGTAGCTAAAAGGGTCACATGTCTAGAAACTCCCAAAGAAGAAGCACACATGAGAAGATATCAGAGCACAGATAGCTGAGTTACAGAAGGAGGTGGATGAGCTTGAGGACTCTGGGTCAGACTCTAGGGTTGAGGAGATAAAAGATGGAGCTGATGAGTGAGTGATTCCACTTGGTCAGCCAAGACTTCATGGTGTGTTACTAGTAGCTGCAGATCAGACTCATATGCTCTCTGTAGATAGAAATATTTACATGCATTTGAATATTCTCAGAGTTATCTCTGCTATACAACCACCTAAAGAATTACTGAAACAGACTCAACCACCCAAGGGCCAAACAGAGAGAGAGACCCTTACTGGATGGCTCAAGCTCTTTGACATCAAATGGACTTGGTGAGCTATATTGTTATGATTTTTCCTTCTTTTTATCTTTTATTTGAGGGATTGACCCCTATCTTTGCTTAGTCAAGGCATCTAGACCAGTGTTTAGAACTGTGGGACTGAAGCTTAGTCAGCACAACATGCCCAGTTGGTTATTGTCCTTTGATATAACAGTAACCACTCAACAACAGACAATACCCTTTTGTAGGTAGCTTAACAATACTGGACAAAATGCTCTATAATGCCAAGATGCACAATTAAGTAGTTATATCTATAGAACAGATAATGACTAATATATAAGTAGCATAGCTCTTGCTGTAGTATCCTCAGCTTCAAGCTAAAGTTTATTCTTCTACCATCTTATCTTGAGCTAATTGTAAGACTTTGTAATATATAGACAAATAGATATATATAGTAGACTCTGATGTGACTGCTTGAATGTGAAGCAGCATCAGTTTATTATATGTTTCAGTCACATGTTATTTGAGCTTAATAATTAGCTTGAAGCTTCTAGCTTCTCTTTCTCAAGCCTAATTGTGCTGAGAAATCAAATGTCCCCTGCACTTAATCCTTCTGACCCAAACTTTACCTATGAGTTCTTTAAACTCCTCACTTCTATCATTAGAATATTGATAGGATTATTGGTGATCATACAGCTGTACTGTTACAATTTTTCCTATTTTTTTTTCTTTTTCCTCGGAAATGACCCCTATCTTGCTTAGTCAGGGCACTCAGGCCAGTGCTTAGGACCATGGGAATGCTTAGCTCAGCAACCCAGTCAGTCACTCTCCTATCTCGCTGCTGTATGCTGTGAAGAGAGAGACAATACTCCTTTTGTCCTCCAACTGTGGTGCAGCAGTAACAGCATAACAGCAAGATAATAGCTTTTGTGGAGAGCTTGGTAACCGCAGCAGTAACAGCTCTGCAAGAGACAACAGCTTGTTGTGAACATTTATTTATAGTATGATAACAGAACAGTATTTAAGTAGCTTAGTTCTCGCTGTAACACTCCAGTCTCGAACTAAAGTTTATCTTCACCAAACTACTCTCGAGCTCTTACTACTTGCAAAGCCTTGACCCACAACAACAACATTAGCATTTGGTGAACTCTGATAGTCTAACCCAAAGTGCGAGGTTCTATCAGTTTATCATCACATGTTAATAGTCACGTGGGGTTTGAGTCTAACAATTAGTTCAAGACTTCTCACTTTCTTTTCTCAAGCCTATTTGTGCTGAGAAACTGAATGCCTCCTGCTCTAAATCCATCTGATCCAAACTTCACACACAAGTTCTTCGAACTCCTAGCTTCTATCATTGGAATCCTGATCGGCTTGTTGGTGATCATACAGCTGTGCCATGGACGCCAATCTATTACTGCCTGAGCTATCTGACACTATCAAGAATTTCAACGCATCCATACAATCCTCTGAAATGTCACACCAGACCTCCCCCTCCATGACATCCCTCCCTCTGTCTGAAACTCCGTCCGACACCCCAAAGAAACAGAACCTGAAGACAAGCCTGGGCACTCGACTGAAAGGCATTTTAGGGAAGAGGAGGAGCAGCAGTGGCATGAATATCCCCTAAGACCCCTATCGGCAATCGTCTGAGACCCTGGAAACTCTTGGGCTACAGAGTTTCAACGAACCCGACCTGACACCCCCATCCCCTCCCCTGAGCACAGCATCACTGCATCAAGAACAACCATCGCCCAATCTGGAATTGGGCGCTGGGCTAGAGACTCCATGGATGCCATACAGATGGCTCCAAGGAGCAGAAGTACCGACAGGCATGGACTCCGACATGCCTTGTCAACAAGAAGTAGTGGAAGGGGAACAAGAGTCAGTAGTCCTGACCCCTTCTTTGATGACACCAACAGGGATGAGGTCTGGTACTGGCAAGCAGCATCAAGAGCAGCCAGTAGAATGGAGTGAGAGCAAGGAGGAGCCTCACACCTACCAAGGCGTGGTCCAGTGGTACCAAACCCAATACGGCCAACCCCACAATCCCTTGCCGACTTCCTTGATGCTCCCGACTTTCCGTTCCGGGAGCCAGTCTCTCCCCCCAGTGACTCCGACTCCTGGGCAGAGTCGCTTGCTGGGACCGTCCATGCCGATGACTACCACCACCGGCAGTCACCATTTCTTGATGATGACCACCTGCTATCATACGGGACAGACACCGTCGCCAAAACTGACGATATCTCCATCCGGGGAGATGGGATACTGCCAGCCCTCGGATCAATCAGAGGCGACGACAAACATATTGATCCCACTGGGGACCTCAGGAGGGTCCTCGATGGGCCAATTGCCACCCTCTTCCTCTGCCCCCGGTTCTATCAAAACTTCCGCCGGTATCGCAGAGCAGTGGTGCCGCCAACAGAAGGAGAAGAGGAGCAGCCCGACCGGGAGCCTACTCCTCGACCCGGATCCGAGAATGTCGAGTCCAGTACTCAGCCTCAGGCCACTCATCCCGGAAACCTTCAGCTAGCAAGGCAGTTCCCTCCTCGAGGGGACCACTGACAAGGGAGCCAACAGGGACGACAAGGCCGAGGAGGAGGACCAAGGGGGCCGAGTCATGGACCCCATCCTTGAATGGGGAAGTATCATCGATATAACCACATGCCAAGCACAGGAGAAGAAGCAATGAGAATGAGAGGCATGCGAGGAGGAGTTTGTCCAGCTATATCAAGAACAGGTAGCCGAACTTTGGAGGGATGATCTTTAGCTACGATCGTCTCTGGGGAGAAGGTACACCACCGCTGATCTTGTTGAGAAGGAGGAAATTTTACAGTATGCCGTGATAGAGCGGGCTATTTCTAATTTCAATCAGTGGTTCTTACATTATCAGATGATGGCAATGCCACCATATCGACCAAGATTCGGCAAGCGACAGGCACCAATGCCATGGATGCCGAGCATCATGCCATCTAGAATGACAAACATGGCATCGTCAATCCGAATGGTGACATCAAGGTACTTGGACACCACATCTGCCATCCGCAGTATGGCATCTCGGCTAGCCCGATCCTATGGACCGCCGAGAGTCCATCACCCAAACCCCTGGACCGGCACAGGAAGCCGGCTATTAGCAGGACAACCGCCGCCTGACGAAGCTGAAGGAAGTGGGCCAGCCCCATTGGATGAAAAGAAGGATGACCCTGAAGCCACAGCACAGGGATAGACAATCAAGGATGGCCAAATCGTCCGAAAGGAAGGGCCTCCGACGCCAAGAAGCCCTGTCGCTGATGACAGATCCTTGCATTCCTTTCCAGGGCCCCCGATGGACTGGGTCGGCCCTCCTAGTGGGGAACCCCTGAATTCGATGTCGCCTTTGGATCTGAAGGCACATGTATTAAATGTCAGGCCGATGTTCGGGTGGGACCCTCTTCCCTTCAAGGGGGCTTCAGATGATATTGACTGTTTCCTTCTAGACTGCGACCAATATTTCCAAGTTTTCACACTCTATTTTCTCCTTGACGTATACAAAGTCAACTACACCATGATATACCTCGAGGACAAAGCAAAGGTATGGTGGGTTTTGATGGCCCCTACCTTTTGGTCAACCACATGACAACATCACTGACTTTTTTCATGGCCGGTACTAAAACAGATGATCCATGACAAGTTCACAGATCCTGCTGTCCGAGAAGTACATAAGGCAAAGATGAAGGAATACAAGATGGGCGACAAGATGGCGCCAGACTACTTTGACAAGCTGGAGCGACTTGGAAAGTTGGCTGAAATCTGGGAGGATATAGCCGACTTGGGGCAAATGGTGGAGTATATGAAGTTGGGAGTGCCGCCCCACTATCTGAAGACCATTTCAGACCTTGGACATAGCATGCCAGTCGGCTACAATGACTGGAAGTCCAGAATCATCCTAATATGGCAAGAGCGGCAATGACAGAAGGCAGAAGCCGCAAACCTGTGGGGGCAGCACAGGTACCAGGGACAGGGCTCGAAGCCCTCCACCTCCTATGCGACCATGTCCGCCAGGCCCGGCGGCTCAGCCCCAACTTCTCAGAACGATGGGAAGCGAACCGGTAAGGGCCCCAGTACCGAAAAGGGTAAGCAGATTGATGTGGATCACCTCAAGAAGGAGGGGAAGTGCTTCAACTGTAGCCAACCAGGCCACATGGCACAGAACTGCCTGGAGAAGAAGAACAAGCACATCCGGGAGGACATCAGGGCACAGATTGCCGAATTAATGAAGGAGAACAATGACCTCAGGCAGGATGACAAGCCTGAGGAGGCAAAAGACGGGGCCAAGCAGTAAGCAGTTCGACTGCCTCGGCCAAAGGAACAAGTAACGGGTCACATTCTGCTGGATAGACTGACAATTTATCCTCTATAGTATCACCACCTATGCCTAAATTATGTGTGCATTTGAATATACCCGACCCCATTACTCAGAAACCAGAATCGCCTAAGGAATTGACTTCTAGAACTCAAGTGCCGATAAAGGGCTGAAGAAGGGCAGAGAGCCCCAAAGGTACGTTTCCATCTCCTGTTCATCAAACTAAAAATAAAAAACAGACTCAACTGCCTATGGGCTGAACAGGGGTAGAGAACCCCACCACATGGCTCAAGCCATTCGATACAGAATAGACTTGGTGAGCCATCAAGGATGCCAAGGATGAAGCAATGGCAAAGGCTGTACTCAAGAATTGGGTTCATAAGACCCGAGTTAAGGAAGTAATCGACAATATGATCACAGGGATACAAGCCACGAAATGATGTTGAGCCTTGGAATGGCTCAATGAATTACATGGACCACGAAAGTTCATTCGAAGGGCCAAATCCACAGGAAACGATTTACTAGCTAAAGCACAGATCGAGACGTTAACATCTCGATCTACCCACGCAGTCACTGCTTTGATCGACAGTGGCTGCACAGGAAGCAGCATCAATCGAACTTTTATCAATAAGTATCAATTGCCTACTCGGGCAACAGCGGCATCCATTCCTGTTTACAATGCAGATGGAACCAGGAACCAAGCAGGAATGATCACTGAATATGTGGAGCTCAGGCTCACTATCGGCGATCATTCAGAACAAATCGACTTAGCAGTTACTGACCTAGGAACAAGAGAAGTGTTCTTTGGTCACGACTGGCTAATTAGACACAATCCGTTAATCAATTGGAAAACAGGACGAATCATCTTCGCTCGATGCCATTGCTAGAAGATTCCATTCGAACTACTGGATGAAGATCCCGAAGACCAGTGGGATGAGGAAATGGAGGATGGTGAGACCATTCTCGCCATCGACTCACAAAGGGCCATTAGCATTCATGCTATGCACCATGCTAATAACCTAGCGGTGAAAGCTAATGCCGAAAAGGAGGAGAGGACATTCGAAGAAATGATACCCGAATGGGCATGCGATTACAGGGACTTGTTCGAAAAAGAAAGTTTCGATGAACTACCCGACACCAAACCCTGGGACCATGCAATCAAATTAATCCCTAACGCCAACACAAATCTAGATTGCAAGTGTTATCCACTGGGCAATAACAAACAACAAGAACTAGCTCAGTTCCTTGAAGAAAACTTATCTAGTGGATGGATCCGGCCATCAAAGTCACCCATGGCATCACCCTTCTTTTTCGTCAAAAAGAAGGATGGAAAACTCCAGCCTGTCCAAGATTATTGGAAGCTCAATGAGATGACAATTAAAAACCGTTATCTGCTCCCTTTAATCTCAGAGTTGATGGACAAACTCTGAGGAGCAAAATACTACACCAAACTGGATGTTTGGTGGGGATACAACAATGTCTGTATCAGAGAGGGTGATGAATGGAAAGCCACTTTTCAAACAAACCGTGGTTTGTTTGAACTGACGGTTATGTTCTTTAGATTGACAAATTCACCAGCCACCTTCCAGTGGATGATGAATGACATCTTCAAGGACCTCATCGCCACCAGAAGAGTCACAATCTATCTAGATGACATACTAATTATGTCTAAAACCAAGAATGAACACTGAAGGATCGTATGACAAGTGCTATCCTTGATGTGTTAGACTCAAACCCCACGTGACTATTAACACGTGATGATAAACCGATTGAATCTCGCACTTCAGGTTAAACAATCAGAGTTCACCAAATGTCAATGATGTCGATGTGGGTCAAGGCTTTGCAAGTAGTAAGAGCTCGAGAGTAGTTTGGTGGAAATAA